>NC_140588.1:908965809-909485809 GCF_964204655.1 Triturus cristatus
GAGTAAAAGTCACGGTTTTCAGCAACAGAGAAGGAGCCACACAGAAAGAGAGGCAATAAGAGGAAGAAGTGAGAGAGATGGGAGCAGCGGCTGAGCGGAAGCGGACACTGTCCTTCCCTGGACAAGAAGGAAGAGAGAGTCCTTTTCCTTTATGCCCACCCGCCCGTCCCCGCACGGCCATAATTGGCTGAAACTTATCTATAAGCTTTCTCTATTTCTGCCGTCCTTGAACACATTTCTAAAAACAGAAAAGTAGGGGAACGGATTACTTACATTTTAAGAAGTAGGGGTACGCCGTGCCCTTCCGATCCCCCCCCCACTTCGACCACTGCTTTAGAAGCACAGGCAATTTCAGCTAAAATAAAGCCATTGTCCTCGGCCCTAGGCCCACATGGTTTGTAAAAACAATAAGGACACTGGAATTTAGTAAGTGTAACTGGCCCAGGGCACGTGCGCCCGGCCCCTTTTATTAGCAGGGTCACATGACTGGTGATGCCTGTGTGGAATGGGTAAGGGTGTAATATTGCACCAGTGACGTAACTGGTGCATACGCAGGTCAATGGCCCGCTGAGTGTAACCACAGTGGTATTATTACGTTTTTCCTGGCTACGTGGGTGTGAGTGGTGCAGCCCCTATGTCATGTGGGGCACAGTTAATAAAGGTGTGGCCGGGCAGGCGGGGTTTCAGAGCCCACCTGCACCAGGACCTGTTATAACCACCAATACTTCCGGCAGATGGGCCAGCTGTGGGAGAGGGCGGTACGATGGGTTTTGGGTAGATCGCCATATGCTCCAGAACTGGATATACGGCTAGTGACTCTTTTTACCAAATGTCCCAACATATGGCCGTAGACTGATGGCAGAAGGGAGGTTGTATTATGTTGTTGAATCAGTATCCGGCGGGTCGCTTTATAACCCTGCCAGATGCAATGGAGAAATTTGATTTGGGGAGGGGACAACTTCTCCAATATGCCAAGATAGCGGCCACGGCATGGCAGCTCTCGCCGTAATTCCCTGAGGGCCCTGAGCCTACTCAAACTCTGGTGACGCTTCTCTCTATGGCGGGGCGACATAACTTCATTACACATATCTACAGCGCGCTCCATGCTGATGGGTGACTCGCTCCACTCCTTATAGAGGATGTCTGGCAGAGCGGCAGTGGTGAGCCCTTTGTGCCTAAAGATTGGTCAAAGATACACGCAGCAGTTTGCAGGATCCCCATCAGCGCACGGTATAAAATTGCTCAATTTAATGTAGTACACATGACGCATCTCTCTTCAAAGAGACTACGCGCAATTTATCCCTCCAGGTCATCGGGATGTCCTAGATGAGAAAATGGCGTGTTTGATTTTCTGCAAATGGTATGGTGATGCCCGGTTATCATGCTATATTGGAAAGCAAAGGGGCGGGTGGATGGGTATGGAATGCGCTAAGTTGTAAAAAAGTAATGCAGCAAACAAAATATCTTCAGATGAAAAGTGAAGTGCTCAAAGGATATTGGGTAACAAGCACCCAACGTTGCCAACTATGTAGACAGAAGTCTACACATGTACAAAACTTTAAGATTCAATATCCTGAGCAACAAATGTCCGTAATGAATTAATGAGTCCACACAGTTATTTTGTAGAAATCTTCTTTGATCTCGTTTATTCCAAGTTCTGTACGATAATAGTTACTATGGCCATCAGCTAAACAACTTTAGCCTTCCAAGTTCTGTACAGTAATAGTTACTTCGGCCTTCAGCAAAACAACTTTAGCCAACACGTGTTTCGTCTCTGTGGAAGTATACATTGACTTCCTCAGGGCAACTACGGCAATTAGTCTGGCAACATCAAGTATAAACTCATGTAATCATATTCAATAAATCAACTCTCATGATGTCATGTAAACAAAATCCTCGATCAGTCCACTCCTGAAGGAGAGTACTCCTCGTGTAACACCGGCGAAACGATTACTCGTATTGAGAGTAAATACTGTTGCCGTGAGCTGAATACAGGCTCTGCAGCATGAGAGAGGGTAGGGTTACGGGTATCCGTGTGTGGATGCACTGTAAATGTTAAAGTTGTAAGATGGCACAGATGTGTAATACTTCTTGATTCTGATCACGGTTGGTTTACGTTCTGCAATTATTTTTTTTTAACTGATACGGTCTCTGCATGATTTTGTTATAGGCCCATCCATGTGCCCATCCCTAATAGCGCAGCACAGCGGAGCGGCACTGGGTCACAGTTAATCAAGGCTCAGACACAACATTTGGTGATGAAGGTGGTTGTGCCCTATTTTGCGGTGGTACTGCTTGCTGTGCAACATCGTGGGTGGCAACTGCACGCTTGCTGTGGGGCTTGTGCTTGTGCCGTGCTGGCCTGTCTGCGCACGTGACAGCACCTGCTCCGGACTCCAGTGAGCAGACTCGGCATCGGCGTGACGCTGCGTGAGGTACGACGAGGATTGCATCCTAAGGGCCCTGCAGAACGTTGTGTTTCCCATGTTGGGTGCTGAGACACGTGGGCCCCGCGGGAGATGTGACGCTTGAGAGAGCTGGCCTGTTCACATTCCTCGACATCACGGAGGTACATGCACTGCGTGCGCTCCTGCCCAACATCTGCAGCATACTGGTGCATTACCCAAGCATGCAAGTGCCTCTGCAAAAAGGAAGGGCCATTCAACACCCCACATGCCTCTCATGAGCTGCTCTACCCCATGGTCCCCAGCAACCACGGCCCCAGTGTCAGTGCAAACTCTCAGCCTTAGAACTTCCAGCAGCCAAGGCCCTTCCTGTTGTAGTCACACCCGAGAATGGAGAAAGTCCTATGATCCGGTGGCTAAATGCCTCTATAAGGAGGCTTTGAAAAATTCCATAGGCTTAAGCGCACTACAATGAGGGAATACTTCTCTAACGTAATCAAACAATCTGACAACTCGGTCAAAGAAATGTTTAAAGTTGTCCAAAGCTTTACAAATCTCAATGCTTTGGATAGTACATTTGTGCCCTCTCCTACCCTCTGCGCTGGCCTGTCAGACTACTTAGAGGAAAATATCCAAATGATCTACTCCACCTTTCCTCTACCGATGCGGGGGACTATCCATCTGGGCTAAAATTAGGGCAGATGTCAAAATTGAACCGTTGGAAACAAAAGATATCAGTTTTCAGCATTGCTTTACATCAGCAGAATAAGAATATGTTTAATTAACTTTTATAATAATGATTTTAAAACTCATCCTAATATGAATTTTATAAAGTTGTTTGATTTTATTGATGATATTACAGATGGTCAAAAGTATGGTAAATTTGATGGGATATGTTTAGGAGGAGACTTTAATGCACACATTCACCGTCAAACCCCTCCCTGTAAAAGAGGTGAAGAACTGTCTAACCACTTGGCCACACGGGACCTAGCTAATGTTATGGAAAAGGCAAACACTGCCGTAAATAAATGTCCAGTGGCCACCTATGTCGGGCGTGGGAGTGCATCCACAATTGACTACGTATTTATAACCTCCCCGCTCGTGGATCTTTTATTAGAAGCCACAGTTGTTAGGACTGTATATAGTGACCACCATCCGATCTTATCCTGTTTTAAATTTATTAATAAAATGACGAACCGGAGAGAAATAGGGGCTAAAAATCTAGCTGTGTCGACAGACAAACTTAGGGTGGTCTGGAAGGGGATTGATAATAAGGGGGTGTTAGCTCGTGTCATAAAATCTCATCCCTTATTAGTATCTACCTGTCTATCTTGCGATAGCCCCGGACATGCTATTGTGGAAGCATTCACGGGGCTGTGTTCGACCATAAAAAAGGAGATATCTAAGCCAGCTTTAATTAACATCAACAAAAACCCAAGATGGTTTGAGAACTCTTGCTCCAAAGCAAATAGGGAATTAAGAGCTGCCCTTAAAGCTGATCCACCAGATCAGTTACTGGTGAGGACCCTGAGGTCTAGATATAAACGCACCTTAAAATTACGATCTGAAGAGCTTTTAAAAACCCATTGGGAATCCCTTGTACACACAGCAGCAACGAAGGATGTTGCTGGGTTTTGGAGCGAGGTTAAGAACCTGAGATCGATCGGCTCCAACATCACCCCCATAAACTGTAGTATATTAGGGGATGTGTGGGTGGAGCACTTCTCAAATATTTATATGGCACCGACCCCTTTTATGGCAAATCCTCAGCCACTCAAGCTACCGAATATTTCTATAATGGAGGTGGAGGATGCAATTTTTCAAAGCGCAGGGAACAAAGCTCCGGGCCCTGATGGATTATCCATTGACCTAATCAAATCAGAGCCTGACTTCTGGTCACCCCTACTGTGCAATGTTTTTAATAATCTATCAAATACCTCACTGCCTGATTCCTGGTCCAACAGCACTATTGTACCCATTTTTAAAAAGGTAGCAGACTTGACCCTGGCAGCTATCGCCCAATATCACTAATTGATAACACACTGAAGATTTTGGGCAGGGTCATTTTTAATAAGATCAGTAATTGGGCTGAAGAAAACACGATTTTACATCCATGCCAGCTAGGCTTTAGAAGTAACGTAGGGACGGTGGAGCAATGCTTAAACCTAAATTTAGTATTAGCTAAATATACTGTAGCTAAAAAATCTCCACTCTATCTAGGTTTTATGGATTTAAGTTCTGCTTTTGATTTTGTTAACCGTTCCCGTTTATGGACAGCCCTGCTGAGATACGGCTTAGATGAACCTTTGGTCCACTTTTTGGCCCATTTACATAGTGATTTAAAAGCTCGTGTTCGAATTAATAATGATGGTGAGGTTTCGGGCGAGATTTTAATTGGCAGGGGGGTAAGACAAGGCTGTGTTCTAGCCCCCCTGCTTTTTATTTTATACATAAATGAACTAAGCACATCTTTGGGCAAATTAACTACCGACGTCCCGCTCGTCAATGGTAAACCTCTTCCTGCACTTCTCTATGCGGATGATGCGGTCCTTATAGGTCGAACACCCAATGCACTGCGCACTTTAATCTCAGGCTTCGTTTCTTATATGGCCGATCTCGACTTATGTACAAATTTTAAAAAATCCTACTTAGGTGCCGATTACGATCCTGTAAAAACCGGGTACGAACCGTCGGACGGAGCATATTCCCCGTCCGACCCGTACCCGGTCGTAACAAGATACAAACATGGAAGTACGATTCGCACGGAAATACTATTTCCGTACGAATCGTACAAAACCCCGACCGATGAAAATATACATACAAATGTGATCCGGGAAAGCGCCGACGTGACGTCGGGACGCACGCAGCCTGCCATTCACGAACCAGGAAGTACGATTCGCACCGACGTCATCCCGCACGGAGAATATTTTCCGGCAGCCAAAAACTGCCGGGAAATCAGGACGACGCGAACAAGGAGTACCTGCACGCGACGGACAGACATGGACCCGAACCTACGTGTCATCCCGGCCCTCATAGCAGTCGACCTCCTCTACAGGTTACGACGCAGACGCTGCAGAAGGTCAGAACAACAAAGGGAGGGGGAAAGGGGGGGGGCAGGGGCAGGCCACAAAACCCCCACCCAAGTCACACAGCACACATGCCCTGGACATACCTGACCCCCAGGCTCTGGTCACTACGAGGGGGTGGGGGCGTGTCCAGCAAAGCCAGCGTCTGCCACAACGGAAGTGGTTGACGACGCGAACCGGTAACACAACAATACAGGTACGTCCCGTACCCACGCCTTAAGAGCGTGGGTACGAGTCGTACCACGCCCACACCTACATCACCCCAACAATGGTGGGACGGCTGTACCCACGTGGCAAAGGCCTGGGTACGGCCCGCACAAGCATTCCACAGCGGGGGTACGGATATGTACGGACCGTACCCCCACCCCCGTATGCATGGAGCGTACCCCCACCCCAACCGTGTATGTACGACCCTCACCCGCGTATGCATGGAGCGTACCCCCATGCCAACAGTGTACGTACGGACCGTACCCCCACCCCCGTATGCATGGAGCGTACCCCCCACCCAAACCGTGTATGTACGACCCGTACCCTCACCCGCGTATGCATGGAGCGTACCCCCATGCCAACAGTGTACGTACGGAACGTACCCCCACCCCGTATGCATGGAGCATACCCCCACCCCAACCGTGTATGTACGACCCGTACCCTCACCCGCGTATGCATGGAGCGTACCCCCAACTCAACCGTGTATGTACGACCCGTACCCCCACCCCGTATGCATGGAGCGTACCCCCACCCCAACCGTGTATGTACGACCCGTACCCTCACCCGCGTATGTATGGAGCGCACCCCCCATGCCAACAGTGTACATACGCTCCATACATACGCGGGTGAGGGTACGGGCCGTACATACACGGTTGGGGTGGGGGTACGCTCCATACGTACGTGGGTGAGGGTACGGGTCGTACATACACGGGTGTACATACACGGGTGGGGATTCGACTTGTACATAGGAGGGCTGGGGGGAGTGTTGGGCGAGTATGCGTGCACATGTCTCCATGGTTGCTATGGGAATTCGGTGCGGACGGTTGTAACATCGGACGCACGGGATGGATCGTACTTCCGCGGTCGGACTTCACTTTTCACATTTGTACGGTAACTCGTCCGAGGACGTGTCGGACACATTTTCCGACCCGAGGACGTGTGGGGAATAATTCCCAATACGATTCGTATGGACTTTTTCCCATGCGAATCGTACTTGGCAGTTTGTACGGCACTTGTACGATTCGTACGGTAAAAAGACCGGATACGAGTCGTACGGGGAATTTTTTTACAGGATCGTAATCGGCACCTAAGTCTCTTTAACTGACGTCTAAGTTGCCATAGCATCAACTATGAAGTTAAGAACACTTGTTTGCCTAATCATTAGTCGTTATCTCGCTCTCTTCAGTCTTACAAGAGTTGGAATGCAGCCCCTGCGAAATATATTATACTGGTAATCCACCATGAACAACTTGGTGGCCAATCTAAAGAAAACTCAAGTAGTTTTATTTGGCAGGAAGTGCTATAGAGGTGGCAGCTGGTCGTACAACAACCGTCAAATTTCGATAGGTGAAACCTATAAATATCTGGGGTTTTACATTGATTCAAGGGGCTCTTTACTAAAACATCATAGTCAAATTGCCACAAAAGCCCTTCCCTTCAAGTCAGTCTCTCCAAACTCGCTAAAAAAGTGACTGGTCTTTGCTTAGCGTCAATGCTGGAGGTAATGCAGGCCAAGATAGGTCCCACTTTGTCTTATCATTATGAGAACTTTGGGCAAGCTTAGCATTGCACTTAACCAACATGTGATTAAAATCTATAAAAAGGTGCTGCGGCTACCAAAAACCTCATCAGCTGCCCAGATTCACTTGGAGCTTGGTCTTTTAAATTACTTTTTACAAAGTGTGGGGGCCTTTCTTAACCTGTGCCACAGTTGAGGCAGGCTAGAGCTGGCTCACTCGAGTCACTGTGATGGACTGACATCAGCATCCGTTACCCCGGTGGGTCACACAATTTGTTTTTAATGAATGCCTGCTAAAATTATCAGAAAGTGAATTGTGGGCTCTCAAGCCAAGTAAAAAAGCCTTTAAAGTAAGCACCAAGAAGCAAATACTACTGTGCTCCAGTTTGTCCAACAGAGTGATTTTAGCCAATCGAAAGAACGCATGGGCAGTAATTAAATCTTATCAGTTGGCCCCACCTTTGCCTCACCTTGCTTGCACATACTCTCTACATTTAAAACAGAGATTTTTCGCACTTAGACTGGGTGAGTGGCATTTTTAAAAACATATTCCTACCTGGCGGTGTACTTCAGGCGAGGTCGTGTGTAGGGGCTCTGGACAATCAGAGGACTATCTAGTGCGTGTGGTATGCCTCTGCCGAGCACTGTTGGACTTGTGCAAAGCAAAACTGAGGCCTGAGTGGGACAAACTGGGAGTCCAGTCCTGTAAGCAGGGTATCATTGCGGTCTTGAATCCAGAGTACACGGCTCTAAACATTAGCTTTACGATTTTTATTCATCCTTAGGCATATCACAAGTTCAAACAATCCATTAGTATCAATAAAATCACTGGAAAATAAGGGGACCACCACAGGTGATCACAACAATCGGTTCTTAGAAGAAACTTCTGCACCCCCAAAAATAATAATTAAACAATTAGCAAAATGATCTATCAATTATTCATTATTAATTATCAACTAATTATTACTTAATTGAAAATAAATCACTTCCCTCCCCATTAAACCCCACACCCGCACCTAAAATTAATTACACAATTACCATAATGGTTTATAAATTAGTTAATTATAACTTAATTTGTTAATTATAATTAACTAATCATTAATAATTAATTAAAAATAAATTACTTCCCACCTTATACCCCTATAAACCCCACAACCCGCACATAAAATGTAACTCAAAAAATTCAAAACACATCATAAAATCTCAATTAAATAAATTATAATAAATCAAAAATATGAATTAATTTAGTATATTTAAATTACTTCCCACCCTATTACCCCATAAACCCACAACCCGCTACAGAACTTCAAAACGCAAAATGTAATTAAAATTAATCACTACTAAGAATTTAATACACATATTAAAAAAACATAAACAATCCTTATACAAATAAAATACATCACATACATTTAAAATATATACTATACTAAAATACATAACACTAATTAAAAAAAAAATCGATATTTTAAACAACTATATTTTTGCAAACTATATTAATGACTTCTATATTTTTTAAATCAATATTTCTTACCTTAAATTCGATATTCTTGACCACAATATTCTTGCTGTCGATATTTCTGTGTCACGATATTTAAAACTCGATATTTCTGTAAGTCGACATTTCAAACTCAATATTTTGACTGAATACCGTCAAGGGCACAGCACCAAATCGGCTATTGCACACATAGTTGATAACTTTCATGCCAATATTGCATGGATGTTCTGCTCAGCTATTAACAGGATTGTATCTGTAGTCAATAAGACATTGTGTATACATGTAACAACAGATAAAAGTGTACAAACTTAATAAATTAGGTCTTAAAAAAAGACTGAAAAGAGCGAGATCATCATCACATAGGAGATTCCTGCGTATCACCGATTTTTGGAGCATGGCTATTTATTGCACCCAACTCTGCTGAATGGCCATATAGAAATAGGTTAAAAAGCAAGGGGGCTAACACACATGCCTGTCCCCCCTCCCTCACACCAGGACGTCGGTATTTTTCAGGATAGGTGTGAACCAGAGCCTATCTTCACTTGAATTCAGGTGTTGGTATGGAGCTGGATGATTGAATTGAGTAAATTGGACGAAACTCCACATTTCATTAGTTTAGCCCATAGTGCCTCCCTTGGCACGTGATCAAAAGCAGCTTTGAAATCGACAAAGCAGCAAAAGAGTGCTGTAGAAGAAGTGTTTGCTTTATCAGTGTGCCGGGTTTTGCCACAAATTTTTTGTTATCAGGTCCTTTGAATCGACCCAGCTTTTCAGATCTTCAAGCAGCAAACTGGTGAAAAACGTAGCCTCAGTAGCCGTTAAGGCAATCAGCCTATAGTTACATGGGGCTGGTCTAGAGCCAGTCTTATGAATCGGCTGAATTATTGCACCGCACCAGGAGTCGGATATGGTTCAGCTTCGTATGCTGTATTCAAACAGTAACTAACTGCTTAGTCCAGAAAGTAATGTTCTTTTTAAACAAGTCCTGTGGTAGGCCATTTGGGCCCTGCGCTCTGTCCGGGCTAGCTTTAATTAATATTTTGACCAGCTTTGTAGGTGAAATGGAGACATCTTCACTTGGATGTTTCTGTGTTCTTTGCAAATTAACTGGCCACTCCCTATTAATGTTGGTCAATCTGCAAGGCTTTATCTCCTCCGCCTGGAAGTGACCTGCCAAAAATATTACCCATTCCTGCTCTGAGATGTTTGCAGAGTCTACACAAATATTTCCATTAGTTTGTCTATTAGCTAGTGCCCAGAAGTTTTACTTGCAAAGTGAAGCATTCACCAGAGGTGTTGAAGATTTTGTTGTTTTTCAATTCGACATGCCTATCTATAATTAATTTGTGAGATTTTATAGTTAGACAATAAGACTTCAGATTCAGGGGGACTTCTTACCTCCCTAAGAGCAGTGTTTAATATTAAGTAATTGACAATTAAATGTGGAAATTGTGTAATTAATTTTAGTTCTAGGTTGTGGGATCTAAGGGGTGTAGAGTGGGAAGCAATTTATTTTTAATTAATAATTAGTTGATAATTAATATGAATTAATTAATTGATAATTCACTGGGGTAATTGTTTAATATTTTTTTTGTGTGAGCTTTGGGGGTCATACGGGTAAAGTGTGGGAAGGAAATTTGTATGTGTTTTGAACTTTTTGTTTATTAATAGTATTTGTTTAATTGATAATTAAATGTTAATTATGCAAATATTTTTATTTTTATTTTAGATGTGGGTTCTGAGTTGTGTGATGTTATAGGGTAGGAAGAAAAGAAACTAAATGTATGTAATAATTAAAGTTTTTGTTAAACAATTTCTAAATAAAAATATGTATTTGTTTGAGAATTATTTTCTTATTTTATTTAATATAATATTTGTAGTAATTTGGGATATCTATTTAACATTATAATATGTTTCTTGTTTTTTTTTTAAATGTGATAATCAATGTTATTGGTTTTACACAAAAGCTTGTTACAAACAGTACAGCATGGTCCTCAGCTTCGCAAGATTTGGCAGCCTGTAAGCATAGACACTTTGTGAAAGTGTACATTCATCATTGCACTGAACAGCCTCAGGAATGGTCTTAAGGAAATAACGATATCAATCAGTTCAACTTACCCATTCATTTACCCCATAACCTACGATGTTTGGCCGGGCAGCCTCTGGCTTCATATAAAGGGAGTTCCTGTGCAGCACACCAGACCACTCCTCTGCCCCATTTAGAGATTTTGGGTGGAGCGGGATCTTTCCAGGCCATCACTATATCATGTTAGGCCACTACCAGGGCAGTGCCAAGGAACTTCTTGCCTCGGTGGAGCGGGGAACACCGTTTGAAGCCTGCCTTGCCATACCTGTTGGGGGTCCCGACTGATGCCCTGTGTTGCTGCGCTGCCGCTGACGCTCCAGGGTCTGTCGTGCTGCGTGTCTCCCCTGCTGCCGCTGTTCCACCTCGCGGTCGTGAGCAGGGGAGACTACACCTCCCAGGATTCACAGCGCCCCTGCTCGTCATCTTCGCGCCCGGAGGCGCGCAAAAGGACGCGGCTCCCTCGGTGGAGCGGGGAACACCGTTTGAAGCCTGCCTTGCCATACCTGTTGGGGGTCCCGACTGCTGCCCTGTGTTGCTGCGCTGCCGCTCCAGGGTCTGTCGCGCTGCGTGTCTCCCCTGCTGCCGCTGTTCCACCTCGCGGCCGTGAGCAGGGGAGACTACACCTCCCAGGATTCACAGCGCCCCTGCTCGTCATCTTCGCGCCCGGAGGCGCACAAAAGGACGCGGCTCCCTCGGTGGAGCGGGGAACACCGTTTGAAGCCTGCCTTGCCATACCTGTTGGGGGTCCCGACTGCTGCCCTGTGTTGCTACGCTGCCGCTGACGCTCCAGGGTCTGTCGCGCTGCGTGTCTCCCCTGCTGCCGCTGTTCCACCTCGCGGCCGTGAGCAGGAGAGACTACACCTCCCAGGATTCACAGCGCCCCTGCTCGTCATCTTCGCGCCCGGAGGCGCACAAAAGGACGCGGCTCCCTCCGCGTCGCGGGACACGCGCGGGCGGCGCCGGGCGAAGCCCGGGCCAAGGGCGGGCCCTCTGTGGCCCTCAGAGGCCATCAGTGGTCGGGCGGGCCATCCCACTAAGCTGCAAAGTAAGGTGAGAGAGGCGACATGTCTATTAGGGGGAAATGCACTGCAAATTTAACCAGTAAATCGGCTATGGCCCACTCTGCAATGCCGCTATCCCTGGAAAGCATGTTGGATAACGCATTCAATATGGTTGCTAATGAAATAGCGAGTACTGAGAGACGGATGTCTTTGGAGCATTTACGTGTACATCCAGAGCCCCGGGATTTAAGCATATGGTACACTTTACCTTTATCCCCCGTGGTCACAGTTGCCAAACCCAATTTGTCTAATTTACCACCTATTTCTTCTGGGGGAAAAAGTGGCACTATTATCATTGACTCACAGCCTGATCCTACTGCGCACGTCCCCATCCCTCCTCTATCCCCGAATACCAAAACCGCTGGGGGAAAAAGGAAAAGAGGCTCCTCAAAACCATTAACCAACAAAAGGAAACAACCCACACGTAATAAGAGCCAACCAACACCGCAGAGCATGTGGACCAGAGGGAAGCAAAAAATATCAGGGGGCAGTAGCGTTATGACTGAACAAGTGCAATCTGTTGAAGGCCCCTCGGACACCGTTCCCTCAAGAAATGGTTATAACTGCTCATGCACACAGACTGATTCTGCTATTGAAAGCACCACATTAAAAAAGCCAAATGTGAACTTTATGGAAACCATTGTGGACACTATATTTAAACAGTTAGAATGTCAAATGATCAAACAGTTTAATAATATTTTTAAAAGATTAGATCGAATAGAAACTTTGATAAAAAATGAAGATGTTAAAAGGAAAGGGGCAATTAACCTTGATTTAATGAGGGGAGATCGCCTTCTGAAAGAGTTGGAAGCTGCTAATAAGGGCATTTTGGGTGGAGGATCCAATACTTTAAATAGCTCAACCATATCCAATACCGTATCTAAAGGCGTTAATGAAGGGAGCAACCACATTGTAAAGTCCCCCCAGCATACCCTGGTTGGAGTAACGGAACTAGTTCGCTCCACTGGTACGGCCACCAATACGTTAAAGGATGCTCCTACTTTTGCCCTCTACAAGGATTGAGGCACCTATCAATATTGGATTAGACAAGGGCCAAACTATTGTCACTAGGCCAAATATACACCCGGGGCCTGCCCTTCATCTGCCCCCCGACGCTTGCCCTTATGTTATAATCTTGGCAAGCGTACCTCAGTTAAGGGATGGACAGAGCGAGTCATGGATTCAGCTCAACAACAAGTGTATAGATTGGCTATCTAAACACAAAGGGGTAGGTCCTAATATTTCGAGAGAAATCTTGTCTGTTCGACGGGTGAGCTGGGTTGGGCCATTATTTAAGAACATAGAAGGGGATTGCATTGTTATTAACTTTAGAAATCCCTCCACAGTTAAATTTATACTTGGCAGTATTAACATGTATTTTTCCCCTTCTACTGTCATAACCTCTTTGCCATTGGGCTACTTTTATAGACCCCATCATAGACCACCCAGCCCTGTTTTACCACCTTTTCCTTTGCATAATAGGTTTAGCGCATTGTCTGATCTGGGCACCTTGGACTGACCATCAACTATCCTCTCAGATCCAGTAAGCAGGAATTATTCCAAGACACTTGGCTTAGCGGGGGAATTAACTATCCACCCGACTACAGAGACCTTCAATGACACCAAGGTGCCCACACTGTTATCCCATCCCAAAGGTAACAGTCATGTCACTACCTTGTTAACACCTAACTATAATTTGACAATCCTGAGTTGGAATATAGCAGGCCTCAATGCGAAAGTAACAACTAGGGACTGGGTGGACTGGGTTTCTAAATTTGACATCTTGATGCTTCAAGAAACTTGGTGCACCAGCCCTCTACTTTTTGATGGATACAGCTGTTTTAATCAAATTGTACCATGCCCGGCTATGGGTAGACCCAGCGGGGGACTATCCATCTGGGCTAAAATTAGGGCAGATGTCAAAATTGAACCGTTGGAAACAAAAGATATGAGTTTTCAGGCATTGCTTTACATCAGCAGAATATGAATATGTTTAATTAACTTTTATAATAATGATTTTAAAACTCATCCTAATATGAATTTTATAAAGTTGTTTGATTTTATTGATGATATTACAGATGGTCAAAAGTATGGTAAATTTGATGGGATATGTTTAGGAGGAGACTTTAATGCACACATTCACCGTCAAAACCCTCCCTGTAAAAGAGGTGAAGAACTGTCTAACCACTTGGCCACACGGGACCTAGCTAATGTTATGGAAAAGGCAAACACTGCCGTAAATAAATGTCCAGTGGCCACCTATGTCGGGCGTGGGAGTGCATCCACAATTGACTACGTATTTATAACCTCCCCGCTCGTGGATCTTTTATTAGAAGCCACAGTTGTTAGGACTGTATATAGTGACCACCATCCGATCTTATCCTGTTTTAAATTTATTAATAAAATGACGAACCGGAGAGAAATAGGGGCTAAAAATCTAGCTGTGTCGACAGACAAACTTAGGGTGGTCTGGAAGGGGATTGATAATAAGGGGGTGTTAGCTCGTGTCATGAAATTTCATCCCTTATTAGTATCTACCTGTCTATCTTGCGATAGCCCCGGACATGCTATTGTGGAAGCATTCACGGGGCTGTGTAAGACCATAAAAAAGGAGATATCTAAGCCAGCTTTAATTAACATCAACAAAAACCCAAGATGGTTTGATAACTCTTGCTCCAAAGCAAATAGGGAATTAAGAGCTGCCCTTAAAGCTGATCCACCAGATCAGTTACTGGTGAGGACCCTGAGGTCTAGATATAAACGCACCTTAAAATTACGATCTGAAGAGCTTTTAAAAACCCATTGGGAATCCCTTGTACGCACAGCAGCAACGAAGGATGTTGCTGGGTTTTGGAGCGAGGTTAAGAACCTGAGATCGATCGGCTCCAACATCACCCCCATAAACTGTAGTATATTAGGGGATGTGTGGGTGGAGCACTTCTCAAATATTTATATGGCACCGACCCCTTTTATGGCAAATCCTCAGCCACTCAAGCTACCGAATATTTCTATAATGGAGGTGGAGGATGCAATTTTTCAAAGCGCAGGGAACAAAGCTCCGGGCCCTGATGGATTATCCATTGATCTAATCAAATCAGAGCCTGACTTCTGGTCACCCCTACTGTGCAATGTTTTTAATAATCTATCAAATACCTCACTGCCTGATTCCTGGTCCAACAGCACTATTGTACCCATTTTTAAAAAAGGTAGCAGACTTGACCCTGGCAGCTATAGCCCAATATCACTAATTGATAACACACTGAAGATTTTGGGCAGGGTCATTTTTAATAAGATCAGTAATTGGGCTGAAGAAAACACGATTTTACATCCATGCCAGCTAGGCTTCAGAAGTAACGTAGGGACGGTGGAGCAATGCTTAAACCTAAATTTAGTATTAGCTAAATATACTGTAGCTAAAAAACCTCCACTCTATCTAGGTTTTATGGATTTAAGTTCTGCTTTTGATTTTGTTAACCGTTCCCGTTTATGGACAGCCCTGCTGAGATACGGCTTAGATGAACCTTTGGTCCACTTTTTGGCCCATTTACATAGTGATTTAAAAGCTTGTGTTCGAATTAATAATGATGGTGAGGTTTTGGGCGAGATTTTAATTGGCAGGGGGGTAAGACAACGCTGTGTCCTATCCCCCTGCTTTTTATTTTATACATAAATGAACTAAGCACATCTTTGGGCAAATTAACTACCGACGTCCCGCTCGTCAATGGTAAACCTCTTCCTGCACTTCTCTATGCGGATGATGCGGTCCTTATAGGTCGAACACCCAATGCACTGCGCACTTTAATCTCAGGCTTCGTTTCTTATATGGCCGATCTCGACTTATGTACAAATTTTAAAAAATCCTGCTTAGGTGCGATTACGATCCTGTAAAAACCGGGTACGAACCGTCGGACGGAGCATATTCCCCGTCCGACGCGTACCCGGTCGTAACAAGATACAAACATGGAAGTACGATTCGCACGGAAATACTATTTCCGTACGAATCGTACAAAACCCCGACCGACGAAAATATACATACAAATGATCCGGGAAAGCGCCGACGTGACGTCGGGACGCACGCAGCCTGCCATTCATGAACCAGGAAGTACGATTCGCACCGACGTCATCCCGCACGGAGAATATTTTCCGGCAGCCAAAAACTGCCGGGAAATCAGGACGACGCGAACAAGGAGTACCTGCACGCGACGGACAGACATGGACCCGAACCTACGTGTCATCCCGGCTCTCATAGCAGTCGACCTCCTCTACAGGTTACGACGCAGACGCCGCAGAAGGTCAGAACAACAAAGGGAGGGGGGAAAGGGGGGGGCAGGAGCAGGGGCAGGCCACAAAACCCCCACCCAAGTCACACAGCACACATGCCCTGGACATACCTGACCCCCAGGCCCTGGTCACTACGAGGGGGTGGAGGCGTGTCCAGCAAACCCAGCGTCCGCCACAACGGAAGTGGTTAACGACGCGAACCGGTAACACAACAATACAGGTACGTCCAGTACCCACGCCTTAAGAGCGTGGGTACAAGTCGTACCGCGCCCACACCTACGTCACCCCAACAATGGCAGGACGGCTGTACCCACGTGGCAAAGGCCTGGGTACGGCCCGCACAAGCATTCCACAGCGTGGGTACGGATATGTACGGACCGTACCCCCACCCCTGTATGCATGGAGCGTACCCCCACCCCAACCGTGTACGTACGACCCGTACCCTCACCCGCGTATGCATGGAGCGTACCCCCATGCCAACAGTGTACGTACGGACCGTACCCCCACCCCCGTATGCATGGAGCGTACCCCCACCCCAACTGTGTATGTACGACCCGTACCCTCACCCGCATATGCATGGAGCGTACCCCCCATGCCAACAGTGTACGTACGGACCGTACCCCCACCCCGTATGCATGCAGCGTACCCCCACCCCAACCGTGTATGTACGACCCATACCCTCACCCGCGTATGCATGGAGCATACCCCCACCCCAACCGTGTATGTACGACCCGTACCCCCACCCCGTATGCATGGAGCATACCCCCACCCCAACCGTGTATGTACGACCCGTACCCTCACCCGCGTATGTATGGAGCGTACCCCCATGCCAACAGTGTACATACGGACCGTACCCCCACCCCGTATGCATGGACCGTACCCCCACCCCAACCGTGTATGTACGACCTGTACCCTCACCCGCGTATGCATGGAGCGTACCCCCACCCCAACCGTGTATGTACAACCCGTACCCCCACCCCGTATGCATGGAGCGTACCCCCACCCCAACCATGTATGTACGACCCGTACCCTCACCCGCGTATGTATGGAGCGTACCCCCCATGCCAACCGTGTATGTACAACCCGTACCCTCACCCGCGTATGCATGGAGCGTACCCCCACCCCAACCGTGTATGTACGACCCGTACCCTCACCCGCGTATGCATGGAGCGTACCACCCATGCCAACAGTGTACGTACGGACCCTACCCCCACCCCGTATGCATGGAGCGGACCCCCACCCCAACCGTGTATGTACGGACCGTACCCCAACCCGCATATGCATGGAGCGAACCCACACCCGTGTATGTTCTAAGCGTACATATCCTGAAATAGGAGGGTTGGGTGCAGAGTCCTCCCAGCAGTGCCCAGACACAGGAGGGGTGGGTGTAGAGTCCTCCCAGCAGTGCCCAGACACAGGAGGGGTGGGTGCAGAGTCCTCCCAGCAGTGCCCAGACACAGGAGGGGAGTGTGCAGAGTCCTCCCAGCAGTGCCCAGACACAGGAGGGGTGGGTGTAGAGTCCTCCCAGCAGTGCCCAGACACAGGAGGGGTGGTTGCAGAGTCCTCCCAGCAGTGCCCAGACACAGGAGGGGTGGGTGCCTAACACTCCCAGCAGTGCCCAGACGCAGGAGGGGTG
This sequence comes from Triturus cristatus, assembly GCF_964204655.1. Classification (NCBI taxonomy): domain Eukaryota; kingdom Metazoa; phylum Chordata; class Amphibia; order Caudata; family Salamandridae; genus Triturus; species Triturus cristatus. Next base: position 908,983,586 of record NC_140588.1, read on the forward strand.
TGTGCCTAACACTCACAGCAGTGCCCAGACACAGGAGGGGTGTGTGCAGAGTCCTCCCAGCAGTGCCCAGACACAGGAGGGGTGGGTGCCTAACACTCCCAGCAGTGCCCAGACGCAGGGGGGTGTGTGCCTAACACTCACAGCAGTGCCCAGACACAGGAGGGGTGTGTGTAGAGTCCTCCCAGCAGTGCCCAGACACAAGAGGGGTGTGTGCAGAGTCCTCCCAGCAGTACCCAGACACAGGAGGGGTGGGTGCAGAGTCCTCCCAGCAGTGCCCAGACGCAGGAGGGGTGGGTGTAGAGTCCTCCCAGCAGTGCCCAGACACAGGAGGGGTGGGTGTACGGTCCGTACATACACGGTTGGGGTGGGGGTACGCTCCATACATACGCGGGTGAGGGTACGGGCCCTACATACACGGTTGGGGTGGGGGTACGCTCCATACGTACGTGGGTGAGGGTACGGGTCGTACATACACGGTTGGGGTGGGGGTACGCTCCATACATACACGGGTGAGGGTACAGGTCGTACATACACGGTTGGGGTGGGGGTACGGTCCGTACATACACGGTTGGGGTGGGGGTACGCTCCATACATACGCGGGTGAGGGTACGGGTCGTACATACACGGTTGGGGTGGGGGTACGGTCCGTACATACACGGTTGGGGTGGGGGTACGCTCCATACGTACGCGGGTGAGGGTACGGGTCGTACATACACGGTTGGGGTGGGGGTATGCTCCATGCATACGCGGGTGAGGGTACGGGTCGTACATACACGGTTGGGGTGGGGGTACGCTCCATACGTACGCGGGTGAGGGTACAGGTCATACATACATGGTTGTGGTGGGGGTACGGTCCGTACATACACGGTTGGGGTGGGGGTACGGTCCGTACATACACGGTTGGGGTGGGGGTACGCTCCATACATTCACAGGTGGGGGTACGTCTCGTACATACACGGGTGTACATACACGGGTGGGGATTCGACTTCGGCTGGGGGGAGTGTTGGGCGCGTATGCGGGCACATGTCTCCATGGTTGCTATGGGAGTTCGGTGCGGACGGTGTTTTTTCCATACGGTTGTAACATCGGACGCATGGGATGGATCGTACTTCCGCGGTCGGACTTCACTTTTCACATTTGTACGGTAACTCGCCCGAGGTCGTGTCAGACACATTTTCCGACCCGAGGACGAGTGGGGAATAATTCCCAATGCGATTCGTATGGACTTTTTCCCATGCGAATCGTACTTGGCAGTTTGTACGGCACTTGTACGATTCTTACGGTAAAAAGACCGGATACGAGTCGTACGGGGAATTTTTTTACAGGATCGTTATCGGCACCTAAGTCTCTTTAACTGACGTCTAAGTTGCCATAGCATCAACTATGAAGTTAAGAACACTTGTTTGCCTAATCATTAGTCGTTATCTCGCTCTCTTCAGTCTTACGAGAGTTGGAATGCAGCGCCTGCTAAATATATTATACGGGTAATCCACCATGAACAACTTGGTGGCCAATCTAAAGAAAACTCAAGTAGTTTTATTTGGCTAGGAAGTGCTATAGAGGTGGCAGCTGGTCGTACAACAACCGTCAAATTTCGATAGGTAAAACCTATAAATGCCTGGGGTTTTACATTGATTCAAGGGGCTCTTTACTAAAACATCATAGTCAAATTGCCACAAAAGCCCTTTCCTTCAAGTCAGTCTCTCCAAACTCGCTAAAAAAGTGACTGGTCTTTGCTTAGCGTCAATGCTGGAGGTAATGCAGGCCAAGATAGGTCCCACTTTGTCTTATCATTATGAGAACTTTGGGCAAGCTTAGCATTGCACTTAACCAACATGTGATTAAAATCTATAAAAAGGTGCTGCGGCTACCAAAAACCTCATCAGCTGCCCAGATTCACTTGGAGCTTGGTCTTTTAAATTACTTTTTACAAAGTGTGGGGGCTTTTCTTAACCTGTGCCACAGTTGAGGCAGGCTAGAGCTGGCTCACTCGAGTCACTGTGATGGACTGAAATCAGCATCCGTTACCCCGGAGGGTCACACAATTTTTTTTTTAATGAATGCCGGCTAAAATTATCAGAAAGTGAATTGTGGGCTCTCAAGCCAAGTAAAAAAGCCTTTAAAGTAAGCACCAAGAAGCAAATCCTACTGTGCTCCAGTTTGTCCAACAGAGTGATTTTAGCCAATCGAAAGAACACATGGGCAGTAATTAAATCTTATCAGTTGGCCCCACCTTTGCCTCACCTTGCTTGCACATACTCTCTACATTTAAAACAGAGATTTTTCGCACTTAGACTGGGTGAGTGGCATTTTTAAAAACATATTCCTACCTGGCGGTGTACTTCAGACGAGGTCGTGTGTAGGGGCTCTGGACAATCAGAGGACTATCTAGTGCGTGTGGTATGCCTCTGCCGAGCACTGTTGGACTTGTGCAAATCAAAACTGAGGCCTGAGTGGAACAAACTGGGAGTCCAGACCTGTAAGCAGGGTATCATTGCGGTCTTGAATCCAGAGTACACGGCTCTAAACATTAGCTTTACGATTTTTATTCATCCTTAGGCATATCACAAGTTCAAACAATCCATTAGTATCAATAAAATCACTGGAAAATAAGGGGACCACCACAGGTGATCACAACAATCGGTTCTTAGAAGAAACTTCTGCACCCCCAAAAATAATAATTAAACAATTAGCAAAATGATCTATCAATTATTCATTATTAATTATCAACTAATTATTACTTAATTGAAAATAAATCATTTCCCTCCCCATTAAACCCCACACCCGCACCTAAAATTAATTACACAATTACCATAATGGTTTATAAATTAGTTAATTATAACTTAATTTGTTAATTATAATTACCTAATCATTATTAATTAATTAAAAATAAATTACTTCCCACCTTATACCCCTATAAACCCCACAACCTGCACATAAAATGTACCTCAAAAAATTCAAAACACATCATAAAATCTCAATTAAATAAATTATAATAAATCAAAAATATTAATTAATTTAGTATATTTAAATTACTTCCCACCCTATTCCCCCATAAACCCACAACCCGCTACAGAACTTCAAAATGCAAAATGTAATTAAAATTAATCACTACTAAGAATTTAATACACATATTAAAAAAACATAAACAATCCTTATACAAATAAAATACATCACATACATTTAAAATATATACTATACTAAAATACATAACACTAATTAAAAAAAAAATCGATATTTTAAACAACTATATTTTTGCAAACTATATTAATGACTTCTATATTTTTTAAATCAATATTTCTTACCTTAAATTCGTTATTCTTGACCACAATATTCTTGCTGTCGATATTTCTGTGTCACGATATTTAAAACTCGATATTTGTGTAAGTCGACATTTCAAACTCAATATTTTGACTGAATACCGTCAAGGGCACAGCACCAAATCGGCTATTGCACACATAGTTGATAACTTTCATGCCAATATTGCATGGATGTTCTGCTCAGCTATTAACAGGATTGTATCTGTAGTCAATAAGACATTGTGTATACATGTAACAACAGATAAAAGTGTACAAACTTAATAAATTAGGTCTTAAAAAAAGACTGAAAAGAGCGAGATCATCATCACATAGGAGATTCCTGCGTATCACCGATTTTCGGAGCATGGCTATTTATTGCACCCAACTCTGCTGAATGGTCATATAGAAATAGGTTAAAAAGCAAGGGGGCTAACACACATGCCTGTCCCCCCTCCCTCACACCTGGACGTCGGTATTTTTCAGGATAGGTGTGAACCAGAGCGTATCTTCACTTGAATTCAGGTGTTGGTATGGAGCTGGATGATTGAATTGAGTAAATTGGACGAAACTCCACATTTCATTAGTTTAGCCCATAGTGCCTCCCTTGGCACGTGATCAAAAGCAGCTTTGAAATCGACAAAGCAGCAAAAGAGTGCTGTAGAAGAAGTGTTTGCTTTATCAGTGTGCCGGGTTTTGCCACAAATTTTTTGTTATCAGGTCCTTTGAATCGACCCAGCTTTTCAGATCTTCAAGCAGCAAACTGGTGAAAAACGTAGCCTCAGTAGCCGTTAAGGCAATCAGCCTATAGTTACATGGGGCTGGTCTAGAGCCAGTCTTATGAATCGGCTGAATTATTGCACCGCACCAGGAGTCGGATATGGTTCAGCTTCGTATGCTGTATTCAAACAGTAACTAACTGCTTAGTCCAGAAAGTAATGTTCTTTTTAAACAAGGCCTGTGGTAGGCCATTTGGGCCCTGCGCTCTGTCCGGGCTAGCTTTAATTAATATTTTGACCAGCTTTGTAGGTGAAATGGAGACATCTTCACTTGGATGTGTCTGTGTTCTTTGCAGATTAACTGGCCACTCCCTATTAATGTTGGTCAATCTGCAAGGCTTTATCTCCTCCGCCTGGAAGTGACCTGCCAAAAATATTACCCATTCCTGCTCTGAGATGTTTGCAGAGTCTACACAAAGATTTCCATTAGTTTGTCTATTAGCTAGTGCCCAGAAGTTTTACTTGCAAAGTGAAGCATTCACCAGAGGTGTTGAAGATTCTGTTGTTTTTCAATTCGAAATGCCTATCTATGATTAATTTGTGCGATTTTATAGTTAGACAATAAGACTTCAGATTCAGGGGGACTTCTTACCTCCCTAAGAGCAGTGTTTAATATTAAGTAATTGACAATTAAATGTGGAAATTGTGTAATTAATTTTAGTTCTAGGTTGTGGGATTTTAGGGGTGTAGAGTGGGAAGCAATTTATTTTTAATTAATAATTAGTTGATAATTAATATGAATTAATTAATTGATAATTCACTGGGGTAATTGTTTAATATTTTTTTTGTGTGAGCTTTGGGGGTCATACGGGTAAAGTGTGGGAAGGAAATTTGTATGTGTTTTAAACTTTTTGTTTATTAATAGTATTTGTTTAATTGATAATTAAATGTTAATTATGCAAATATTTTTATTTTTATTTTAGATGTGGGTTCTGAGTTGTGTGATGTTATAGGGTAGGAAGAAAAGAAACTAAATTTATGTAATAATTAAAGTTTTTGTTAAACAATTTCTAAATAATAATATGTATTTGTTTGAGAATTATTTTCTTATTTTATTTAATATAATATTTGTAGTAATTTGGGATATCTATTTAACATTATAATATGTTTCTTGTTTTTTTTTTAAATGTGATAATCAATGTTATTGGTTTTACACAAAAGCTTGTTACAAACAGTACAGCATGGTCCTCAGCTTCGCAACATTTGGCAGCCTTTAAGCATAGACACTTTGTGAAAGTGTACATTCATCATTGCACTGAACAGCCTCAGGAATGGTCTTAAGGAAATAACGATATCAATCAGTTCAACTTACCCATTCATTTACCCCATAACCTACGATGTTTGGCCGGGAAGCCTCTGGCTTCATATAAAGGGAGTTCCTGTGCAGCACACCAGACCACTCCTCTGCCCCATTTAGAGATTTTGGGTGGAGTGGGATCTTTCCAGGCCATCACTATATCATGTTAGGCCACTACCAGGGCAGTGCCAAGGAACTTCTTGTCTGCTCTTGACCCGTCCAACCCCTCTGTGATGCCCAGTATTATACTCAGTGGGTTATGTGGTACCACCCATCCCAGAACTTCTGTAAGTTCCGCTTCCAGGGCATTCCAGTATAGAGTTATGTGTGGGCATGACCATACCATGTGGAAGAAGTCTGCTCAATCAGACCTGCATCTTGCACAGGAGGGGCTGGAGGCAAGGCCCACCTTGTACAGGCGGGCGGGCGTGAGGTAGGAGGAGTGGAGATAGTATGGTTGAACTAGGCGTAGCCTGGCGGAGGTTGTAATACTTCTGGGGGCCATTAGAGTATCTCTCCAATACTCCTCTTCCAGAGGGCCCAGCCAAACCTCACATCTGGCTTTCAGTGGGTCACGGGATGTCGGACCATTGTTTGTTAGAGAGCGATATATCCATGAGACACCCCCTTTCCCCAGGTTGCCCATTGTGATTTGAGCTTTAAGGGGGCTGTGTTCAGGCAGAGACGTGCCCATTTGCAGGTGGGTGTCTAGGGCCTGACGAAGTTGCAGGTATCTGTAAAATAGGGATGGGTGAAGTGAGTGTCGCAGTTCCACATCTGCAAAAGAGCGGACCCACACATATCCAAGCAGGGTGATATTGATGAGGTCCCAGTTTTTAAAACCCTTTAAGCCGCCCACCTCCCGCAACCATGTGCCGTGTCATAAGGGCGTTTGTTGTGTCAGTTTGCCTTTCCATTGAGTGTGTCGCAGGGCGGCATTCCGTGCTAGGAGGATTGCGTGGGTCACCTTGGGGAGGTCCCGGGGGATGGGCGATCCATACATCAGGGCTTGAATTTGTAGGAAACCCAATTTTTGAAGTTTGGTTCTGTATGTAGTGTCTGACCACCCCCCCCACCCATTAAACCAGTTGTGCAAGAGTAGAAGACGGGTTGCGAGATAGTAGAGGTGTAGATTGGTGAGCCCCATTCCGCCGTCATAGGCAGTATGTTAGTGCCATACGCAGCCGTCACCTGTTCCAGAGACATTTTGTGATAAGGCTGTCTATACCTCTAAACCATGTACGTGGAAAATGGATCGGGGTATTCTGAATAATGCAGAGGAATTTGGGGAGGATCATCATTTTAAAGAGTGCTATCCTCCCCAGTGGATTAAGTGGCAACTTTTGCTATTTCTGTTAATCTAGTTTAGTTTTGGTGGTTAGGGGAGTCACATTAAGCACCCAGGCCAGTTCAGGGAGGAGGGTGATCCAAATCCCTAGGTATTTGAAAGATTGCCGTCTAATGGGGATGGTGGATTGCCAGTCAAAGCACTCCTGTGAGAGATGCATAGGGATTAAGGTCGATTTGGCCGGGTTGAAGTGCAAGCGTGAAGCTTGTTCATATGAGTGCAGGATTTGTAGGCATCTGGGACCAGAACGGGCCAGGTCTGCGAGGTACAGTAGGACGTCGTCAGCATAGAGGCAAATTTTGTCTTTGTGTGATCCCACCCAGTGCCAGCCCCGGACTTGGTTGTCTGATCGGATGAAGGTCGCAAGGGGTTCCATCGCTAAAGTGAAAATGAGGGGGGAAAGCGGGAAACCCTGCTGCATTCCCCGTCTGATCGGGAAGGTCTGTAAGAGGGTTCCATTAACTAACACTCGTGCCGTTGGCTTGGAGTAAAGAATGCAAATCATATGACTAAATTTAGGGCCCATGCCCATGGACCGCAAGACATCCTCCAGGTAACCCCAGTCAACCGATTCAAAGGCTTTTTCAAAGTCAACCAGGAGGCGTGCCAAGTATGGGGTAAGTAGTTGACGGTTAGCTAATGCTAAGTGTGAGAAGTTGGCCTGATATATGATGTCACTAATTCTAGTGTACACCTTGTATCAGTCCAAACAACCCTTATGGTGATTGGTTGTAAAGTCAACCTTATAGACCAGCTATCCTAGTGGTAGCATGGACAAGAGCAGTCTTAGGCTAAACTCTGAATGGCATGTGAAGCCAGCTGTTATACCATATGTAATCCCTTGAATACCAAATGAAAGGACACCACAACAGATATATATAAAAATAGAATGTATTTATTCTAGTCAAACCCTCAGCACTCTTTATGAGATTCGAGGTAAGTACAACACAGTCTTATTTAAGCATACATTAAGTCACACAGGTAAGTAATACAGTTAGGCCCTAGGGGCCACTCAAACCATATACTAAGTAAGTGGTATAAGAACCACTGTCACGAACACAGGGTAGGCCTAGGCCTAGGGAATCACTGGGGCTACACTATACTACCAAAGGTTAGGAAGTGGGAGGCCCACGGGATTCAGGTGCAGAGTGGAAACACTCACGCGTAATGCGTAAGAGTCGATAGAAATGGAAGTTGTTAGAAATTAACAGCTTTAGGACACTTCTGGTATAGCTAGGAAGTCGAGACTCTGAAACTAGACCCTTGGATAGTCAATACCCTTGTGAGCACCGAAGTACTCAAGTTACCTAGCCCACGGGCTGCGGGTGCATAGGTGTGAACTTGCGTCGGGTTTCGTCGTTGACTCCCATGGATGCCTGAAGGAAAGTTGCTGACAGGCGGTCAGTGAAGAGTGTCCGGTGGATCACAAGGAGGGGGTCAAGAAGGAAGGAACCTGCAAGCAGAAGGGACAGAGTCTAGGTCACCAGCCAGGAGCCGGGAAGGAACCAGGAAGGAACGAGACGATGTCGTGAAGATGCAGGTGAAGAGGTGAAGCTTGTCGCAGCAGCCACGGGTACCAGGAGGCGTCAAGGATGACCAGGAGCAGGAGGTGAGCTGTCCCACGAAGGCTCTTGCTGTCGGCGGCGTCGAAGTCGAGTCAGGACCCAACAAGCCTTGGCAAGCGGAACCCACGCAGGATGGAGGACTTGCTTCTGGTGCAGACCAGGAAGGTCTGTGGTGCTTCTCTTTCACAGAGGAGAGGGTGCCAGTCTGGAGGAGCCAGACCAGCAAGATGAAAACAAAGGTTCGTCGTCGCAGAGGTCACTAGCCAACGGGCCAGCAACCGGACAACACGTCGAGCAACTCAGGTGCAGAAGGGCCCCACGCAGAACACGTGAAGTGTGGGGAGCTGGTCTTCTTTGCAGATGGTGCTCGGGATGGGGGCTTCTCAATTCCCCAAGCACAGCCTCGAGGGAGCCTCGGAAGTTGCGCTAGTCAGGTACTAGCCACTTTTTCCAAGTCGCCGGTCCCACGTCCCTCGTCGCCTCCACGGGTCTCAGCTTCGCTGCAGATGTGGATCTGGGTCAGAGGTGTCTGGAAGACTCGGTGCTGATCAGTCTCTGCAGTCGTCCCTCGTAGGATCAGTCGCAAAGCAAGCAGCGGTCGCTGGATGGTGCCTGGTTGCCCAGGGTGGTCACTCCTTGGCTACAAAGGAGATTTCTTCAGTCTTCTTCCTGAGGTCGAATGTCGAAGGTCCAGAGTTTCTGTACAAGTTGCAGATTCAGGTTAATCTAATTTAGCAGGGCTCAGCTACCTACTGATATACTGGGCTAGTGGGCTGGGCTACCTGCAAGGTCCCTCCTATGGGTGGGACCAGGAAGGGGAGTGGTTACATCCCCTTTCCTTTGTCCAGTTTCGCACCAGAGCTGGGGCTGGAGTGCCCCCGCACCGGTTTGAACTGGACTATGCATGGAGCACCTTGTGTGCCCCAGGCATGTCTCATTCCTTTCAGCCCTCCCTGCCCCAATACACTAAAGTCTGTCTGGGGAGGTGCTAGCACCTCCCCAAGCAGGAAACCTATTGTCCAGGCCTCCCTGGTTGGGAGGGCTCCCAGCTGCAGGAGGTCAGACTCGTGTCTGTGGCAGCAGCATCCATTTTGTGATGCTGAGGCTTTGGTCAGAGTTAAACAGCAAAGTAGGATTTTAACATGTCTCTCCCTCTAGAAGGGAGGAATAATATCCTCATCACCAGAAATGGTATGGGGGTATTATTCCAAAGTGTTAGACACCTTACACGACATGTTTTGATAAAGCCAATCCATAGTTACCATAACCGTCTAAGATTATAAGGCACTTTAAGAGTATATGGTAGGCGATATCATAGAACAGCTATAAGGACATGGTTCCGAAAGCTGCAGACAGGCTCAACTCATGCTAGAGCACCATCTCACATGTTACCAAGCACTCTGCCTCCAGGATTGTTAAGGCCTGCCATAGGAGTGGCTCACAGGTACACATGTGTCTATTTTAAGGGTAGATATAGGTATACTATATCTAAGCAAGGGCTGATTACACGACCTTGCCCCAGCTGAGTGATCAGCCAGTTGTGTCTGATTGGAAGGCCAGGCCAGGGGTGGCATAATACATGCTGCAGCCCCTGGGAGGCCTAGGGTACACCTATGCCCTGGATACCTAGGGTACACTGTACAGGGTCCAATAAGGTGATCCTTACCAATTGGGTATGTACCTAGGGTACATGGAGTCCATTTTAAAGAGAGAGCAGACAGCCTCTGACCCTGAATGGCAGGATCTCAGGCCAACTAAGTCGAAAAACCAGCTAGACACTAGGCAAAAAGTTGGGGGTAACCATAGTCAGATATTCACCTTCCTACACTAAGTGTAAACATCTCAGACAATGTCTGGTGCTGCGAGCAGGCATAAAGTCACACTGGTCGGGTTGGACTAGCTTTTTGAGGTGTGGTTTAAGTCGCTGGGCAAGGATTGTGGCGTAGATTTTTATTTCTATATTGATTAAGGATATGGGTCGATAGTCAGGGCAGGCTGATGAGGGCTGTTGTGTCTTGGGAATTATGACAATCGTAGCTGTATCAGTCTCTGGGAAGAAGGAGCCCCTTTCTATAGCTTCTTCATACAGGGACGCAAGATGAGGGACAAGCGCGTCACGATAGGCCGAGTAATATTCTTGCGGGAAGCCGTCTGGGCCGGGAGTTTTACCGGCCGCCGCCAGTGACAGAGCGCCATGTACCTCCTCACACGTGATTGGGTTCTCCATACTGCCGGAGGTAGTTTCGGTAAGTCGTAGAAGATGGAGGTTCCCCTGAGAGACCAACTCCATCAGTGAAGACTCTGGCTTCGGACGGCGTACAGGTTGGAGTAGTATTCTGCGCAGGTTAGAGCCATCACTTGGGGAGAGCGATGGATGGTGCCTCTTGGGTCGCGGACCTCCAGGATGATTTGCTTCGCTAAGGGGTAGGACACCAGTCTGTGTAACATTTTCACACCCTTGTCGCCCCAGCCGTATACTCTGGCGATGGAGGATTGCCATAGAAGTTTCGCTGAGTCAAGGGACATTTGTCTCAATTCGTCACGCACTAGGGTCAGTTGGTGTCTCTGAGAGTCATCTGCTGACCCAGCTGTGTCTCTCAAGTTGGCAGACTTGAGCTCCAAGAAGGATAATCCTCCCTTCCCGTGCCTCCCTTTTAACTTTAAGGCGGCTTTTGGCAAGGCCACGGCTCGTGGCTTTACCGGCCTCCTATAGGGTGCCTGGAGAAGAGCCGGAGCCTTGGTTCATAAGGAAGTAGTGTTTGACGTCATCATGGAGTGCTTCTCTGAAGTCTTTATCTTGGAGGAACCAGGCATTCATCCTCCAAATTGGACGAAGGGCCGTGGCCGGGTTGCCCAGGGTTAGGAAGACCGGCAAACGGTCTGAGATGCCCCGAGGGAGGATTTGTATGTCCCTGACTTTACGACAGTCCGGTGCTGGCACGAATAGCATGCGACAGTGACTACCGTGTGCAGCTGAGGTATGTGTGTATTACGATGCCCGTGGGTTCCAAATGCGCCACACGTCACAGATACCCATAGCTTCAGTCCAAGCCACCAATTGTTTGGCTTGTGTGGTACGCGAGGCGGAGGGGATCCCTGTGGTGTCACGGTTGGCTTTCATGACGGCGTTGAAATATCTTCCCACCACTGTTGTACCGTGGGGTAGAGAGGAGAGTGTGTTACCTATCTAGTTGAGGGTTTGCGTGTGGGTGGCTGCGGGGATGTAAATGGAGAGGACTTTCAGGGTTTCTTCACCCAGTGAACCAGAGAGGGCCGCGAAGTGGCCATTGGGGTCTTTGACGGCTTGGGTTGGTACAAAGGGAAGGTTTTGTTTCAGGAGAATTGGGACTCCACGTGAGCCCCTCGTGAAACCAGAGTGCCAGGATCTATTGAAGACGTACCTTGCAAGGAAGGGGCACATATTGCCCAGTAGATGAGTCTCTTGGAGCCTGAGAATGTCAGGGGCTTGTCTGTGGGCCTGTTTCAGGACCGCAGTCCATTTGATCTTATCTAGCAGGCCATTCACGTTCCATGACATAACTTTAAGTGATTTCCCCTTGGATGTCATCACGTAGTGGGAAGTGAAGTGAGCCTGGCGGGACCCGTGGGGCCGCTGTGTAGTGGAAACCCCATAGGCTGTGGTGCATGAAGTGTAGGTCTCATCTGTGGAAGTTTGGTTGTGATGTCAATGTACAGTATAAAGGAGCTGAGATGCTGTGGACCAAAGATTGTGGAACAACTGGAAATCTGGGGCAACGGCCCGAACCCACCTCCCCCACCCTAAACTTCAGTAATGGAAGCATCTGTCATCCCCAACTCTTAAAATGGAATAAACTCTGACTTTTAAAATCAATGAAGCGTGGTGGACCCCTCCTATTACAAGATCAGAGAGTACATCGACAGAGTTAACTGAATAATGATGAGTACGTTACTGCACAGTTGGTCTTTGGATGATGAGATTGCTCAGTCCATAGCTCTCCATGGGGAGCTCAGCTCGGTAGTACAGGACTGCAGGAGAGATCAGAGTCTGCAAAGTCCGTAGCCATGACTTTGGCAGGGCCATCCACAGCAGGAGAACAGTCTCGGGAATCAGAGCTCTCTCGAGGGGGGGCATCTGGCGACGGGGCTCTGCGCTGGGAGGACGAACATGTGGACCTTGGCGAGCTGGACTTGGCCCTAATCGTCTGCCGGCCCCTGCGGGACTGTGTACGGTTCCTTCGGTGAGTTGAGTTTCGTGCAGCCGTGAGTAGGGCTCCTGGGTCCACTCTGCCACCCCAGTTCAGACATGGCCATATGCAAATCAGTCTGACCCTGTGACTCATGGGAACAGTCCAGCCCGAACTGCCAAGCCATGCCTTCCCTGGACCGGAAACAAGCTTCCTAGGACCGGTTTCTGGCATTTCAGCCGTCTTCAGCCAGGCTTGCTTGAATCCAGTGGCAAAGTGAGCAAGGGACTCACGTCTGAGCATATCCTGCCAACTTATGGCGAACAAAGCGGTACAAAAGGGGGGTGGTGATGGACGGAGCATCAGAACCAATCAAACACTCACACCCAGTCAACAGATCTGGGTTTGATCCATCACCGTTCTTTAGCCCACTCTGCCACCCCAGTTCAGACATGGCCATATGCAAATCAGTCTGACCCTGTGTCAGTGAGCAAGGGACACCCCCCTTTTGTACCGTTTTGTTCGTCATAAGTTGGCAGGGTATGCTCAGACGTGAGTCCCTTGCTCACTTTGCCACTGGATTCAAGCAAGCCTGGCTGAAGACGGCTGAAATGCCAGAAACCGGTCCTAGGAAGCTTGTTTCCGGTCCAGGGAAGGCATGGCTTGGCAGTTCGGGCTGGACTGTTCCCATGAGTCACAGGGTCAGACTGATTTGCATATGGCCATGTCTGAACTGGGGTGGCAGAGTGGGCTAAAGAACGGTGATGGATCAAACCCAGATCTGTTGGCTGGGTGTGAGTGTTTGATTGGTTCTGATGCTCCATCCATCACCACCCCCCTTTTGTACCGCTTTGTTCGCCATAAGTTGGCAGGGTATGCTCAGACGTGAGTCCCTTGCTCATTTTGCCACTGGATTCAAGCAAGCCTGGCTGAAGACAGCTGAAATGCCATAAACCGGTCCTAGGAAGCTTGTTTCCGGTCCAGGGAAGGCATGGCTTGGCAGTTCGGGCTGGACTGTTCCCATGGGTACCGGTCTCGCCAAATGTGTATTGATCTATTTTGGTTTGCGTTGCGGGTGGCTTTGCAGTCCGGTCTTTCCCCATAGCTGGGGATAGGTAACGGTCTGAGCAGCCGTTGGACATATTCGCTTGTGAGAAGTGGCTGCTGCATGTGGCGCACTTCTGTAGGTTCTCCGCTGTCTCACAGGGAGAAGGATCACTGTGTATCGCCTGTCTGGGGCACTGTGTCGGCCTGATGAGATTGCCGCAGTTGAGGGGCCTCCCCAGCGCGGCCTCGTCACGATCTGGGCCCGCAGCAGATTGTTCCACCTAACATTAAGTCATGCCGGAAGGCCCCGTGTTAAGAAACAGTAGCTGCGTTTGGTGGTATGTGACAGAATCCAGAAGGAGATCCCTGCTTACTTCGGAACTACAGTCACAGTCAGTAGGGGAGGCGGTAGATACTGCTTGTAGCGAATAGGAGTCACCTGGGGCTGCAGGGCCAAGCGGCACCGGGAGGGGGAAGGCGGACCACAGGGCCCGTTGCTGGGCCTCCCGTCTGAGGGGTGTGGGCAACAAGCGCGTGCTAGGTCTGGAACAGCAGGAAGGAGTGTGGGTCGTAGTGTGCGGCGCTACACATCAGGCGGCAGCTTTGTGGCCGAGATCCAGGCGTTGGAGGCTGAATAGAGCGAGGGGGAGAAAATACATCCACTGCACGAGCTTGCGGTTGAGCCTCTCTCTTCCCCCAGTCATCCACAGTTGCTGCTCCAGTTCAACTAGGGAGTCAGGCCAGGCCCTCCGTGCATGGAAGGTAGAGGTCCCCACCTCCGACCCAGCCGCCGCGCTGCCGGACTGCCCACAGAGCTGGTTCTACATGATCTGAGTTAAGAGGATGAGGCAAGATATCTCTGTGGGTGGTCGGAGGAGAGGGGGGCAGGATCGACCTGGGGACCCTGCCGTCCGATCACAACGGCTGAACCCCCACCTGAAGGGCCCCAATCACGATCGGTATGGACGTTGGATGGTCAGGGAGCCACCCCAGTGTGTACGCACCAAAGCTCCCAAGACGGCGGTGGGCCTCCCCCCTCCAGTGTGGCGCAGTCCACCCGGCCCAGCGCCCCGGTGAAAGTCTCCTGTCAGTAGGGGGAGGAGGGGGGGGGCTTCAAGACTCCACTTCACGCCCCGGCCATCTACTTGGCCTCAGAGATCGGCGGGCATCCCAGGCATTGGGATGAATTTGGTGGAGGAGGGGGGTCCCTCCCCATGCCCTGCCGCTCGATATAATGGCCGGCACCCAGGCCCTAACTCCCTACCGGCGCAGCCCTGCAGGACCCGGCCGTCACATCCAAACTCCCTATCCAGCAGCGAGCGCTGGCCTCCTCCTCATGGTGCAGGGCAGCCTGTCCAACTCAATGCCCTTGTGTAAGTCCTGCACCAGTCCACCAGCCAGGGAGGGACCGACATACTCCACTCCGCACCTCAGCCGTTTCGAATGCTGCAGTGACCGGCAGGTGCCCCCAGCGTCAGGATAGACTCCGGGAAAGTGGGGGGGGCCTTCCTAAGGCTTCAGCGCTCGAACCAACGGCCAGCACCTCAGTCCCCGCTCCTGTCAGGCGCAACTCCGCAGGATCCGTCTCGCCCCCGAGGCACGGTGGCACAGGTGCAACAGAGGGGAACCCAGCCCCAGGTCACACGTCCTCAATATTAATCTGGGGCTAGTAACGGCTTAGGGGCAGGGGTGAATGCCGATGGCGCTGGATGGTGGATTGGATGACGGAGGGGTCTGGAGCACTCTTAGAGTGCGACAGCCATCTTGACGCTCCAAGCCACGCCCCATTTTTTAAATTTATAATACTAAATAAATATTTATATTTTTTACGTTTATATTAGTTTTTTTTTTTTTTTACTTTTATATTTTTATTTTGTTGATGATATTTTGTTTGTCTTTAATTTTGAACTGACTGGAGTAGGTATAGTAAGTTTTACCCCTCTGCAATCCAACACTTTCCCTATTAATGCACTGACTGGAGTGGAAATAGTACTTTTTACCCCTTCACTATCCAACACTTTCCCTACTGTTGTGATATTTTTGCATTTACCATTATAAATATAGGATGGCGATTTTTTTTTACATCGATATTTATAACTTAATATTGTGGTATGAGGCTATTTTAGGTGTTGATATTCTGTCAGTGAACTGCCCTAGACGGAAGACGGATTGAAATTGGTCTAATAATTGGAAATGATCGTTGTGGTTATAGAGTTGGATGTGAACTCACTTTTCAAGGAACTTCATGAGGGTAGGAATATTGGAGATAGGTCGGAAGTTGTTTAAGTCAGTTTGATCTGCATTTGGGTTTTTTAGGATGGAGCAAACCTGACTGGACTTTAGGTAGTCAGGGATAGTGCCTTGAAGGAGGGAGACATTAGCAATCTTGGTCCAAAGTGGGAGTATTGCGGGTATGATTATCCTTGAAGAAGTTGGGAGTTAGAGGGTCATTGAATGGTTTGAGGCTTTCAACGTTGTTAGAATATTGTGAATGGCTTTTTTCTCAAAGGTTTTGAAAGAGTTCCATGAGGGGTTATTTTTGGGGAAGTACCCAGGGGGACACAAAGGAACCGTAGTCTTGGAGGCGGAGAAGATGGCGTGAGGTGGGAGAACACATTGTTCAACGGTCATCTGCAGATCATTTCTCAAACTCTATGTCTTCTGGAGAAAGAAGGAGGCAAATTCCTCACAGTTTGGTAGCAGTCTAGATCCAGCATGGGACAGAATAGGTACGCAGTTTCAATTTAAATTTTATGAGTTCAAAATGTTTTTTGGGTCACTTGTTGGCTTGATCCAGCTGGTTTCTGAAAAAATTTGCTTTTGATGTTTTGATGCTTTTGTAGCATCTGTTCCTCAATGGTCTCAAGTGCTTGAAGTGTTCAAGGGACGGAGCTGATCTCCACTGACGTTCAGCTAGCCTCAAGTTGCATCTTTCTGTATTGAAGCTACCATTATATCAAGGTTTGGAATCTTTTGTGGACTTTCTTTTAGTTGTAGTGGAGCCATCGAATCAAGAACAGTCACCATAGAGCAAGTGTAGTGATTTGTAAGATCAAGGACATCTGACATATCTCCAGGAGGAGGCAGTATGCTGGGGCTTAGAGAGGTCAGTTCACTGCGATTGTGCATGTTCCTTTTCCAGAGTCTAGGTTTTGTTAGTTGGGCTGCATTGGTTATCACAGCTCCTCTGATGAGGAATGTGATGTGGTGGTGATCGGTCCAATCATGGGGAGGATAGATTCCAATTTAATTGAGTTGGGCTTCCCGATGATAAGATCTAATGTCGACCCTTTGTTGTGTGTGGGCCTGCCACAAAATTGGGTCAGGGTAAGGTCAGCAAGGAAGGTTTTAAAACTGTTAACTGCAGGATCATTCAGATCATTCCAGTGATAGTTAAAGTCTCCAAGGAAGAGTTGCGTACAATGTTGACCAGCGTTTGTCACAATGCTTTCCATGCTTTGTTCTATGAAACCCAGATTGTCCCCTTGAGGGTAGCAGATCGTGGATAGTTTGCATAGAGGTCTGTTGTTGCTTGTGATATTGAGGCCTAGGCATTCGCAGGTGAATACAACGGGGTTTGTGCATGTTTAACTGACAGGCTGCTGCTGTGTATGCAAGCGATGCCTCCACCTGGTGTACTGGGACTAGCCAATCTAGTAGTGCCATGGTTTGGATGGACAAGTATGACAAGGATATGAGCAGAGGAGTCATTTGGCCATGTTTCATTCAGGATTATCAAGTCAAGATCATGTGTGAGGATAAGGTCAGCAATATCTCCTGCATGTCTTGAAGCTAAACTGCAGTTGATTAGCATGCATTTCAGTTGGGGTTTGTGGTGTGCTGGGATAGAATGTGCAAGTGTAATTCACCTGAGGTTGTGCTTGTTGACCGCTCTATGGTTGAGCCTAGGAGCTCTATGAGGGTTTGCCAGGATAGAATGGATTATACTCTGATTATCAGCGATATCAGGGTGTGAAGAGTTATGACAAGAGGAGGGTTTGGATATCATTATCAAATAAAGGGACTTTTTATGTCTAATTGGTCACGTGGGTGCATTGGGACAGAGTCTAGTCCTCCAACTCCATTGCATAGGTGACATGGGAGGAAAGGTCAGATTGGGAGGGAGGTGAGTAGGAGATATAAGGGGTGGTTGAAAGGTTGGTCATAAGTGACAGCATTCGTCCTATGGTCCTCATTAGGACACTGAATGCTGGTCATCTCTGTGGTGCTGTGAATGAGTCTATGTGTTGCAAAGTCATCCTGTGCCCTGGGCACCCACATTTGTTTTGCTGACTGGTACTGATGGTAGCTGACTGACTGCCCCTGGGCTCTACCTAAAAAGGCCCAGGGCCAGTGCTATGGAGCAAACACACATACACCTTAGGGTACACTATGTGTTCGGGTACCCCTATGATTGGCATGACCTACCCTATAAGTCCCCAGTACATAATGGGGCAGGGGGATTAAAATTATCTTTAAATCCCTAGTATATAATAGGGCATGCCAGCAGCCCTTTCTGCACATGCATGTGTGCACTGCTGAGAGCCTGCGGTCATTTAAAAAGCATCCCTGTGTTGCAGCACTGCTTTGAAATGTAAATTGTGTCCAAATTAGATTTTGGTGGTAGGGGCACTTAAAAAGTGATGAACTACAATATTTAGGCATATTAGGTATCCCCAGGGTCTCTCCTAGGTGTCCTAGGGGTGGGGGGTCAGGTACCTATAATGAGGACCCTTCTAAATGAGGTTTTATATTCCCTGGGGATACAGAGATTCCACATTGCACTTCTCCCATTGTAGTAAAGTGCTTCCCAAAATCAACTTTTGTGGTAGGAGCACTCTGGAGTGAGGATCTACAATATATTTGCATATTCAGGACTCCTAAAGTCTCCCTTAGGTGTCTGAGGGGTGGGGGGGGGGGGGGTCATGTAGCTATAAGCAGGGTCCTTATAAAAGATGTTTTACAGTCCCTGGTGTTGCAGAAATTGTACATTTCATTCCCCCATTGTAGATCCCCAGCCACATAGGTTAACATGGCAATAGTTTATCAATGAATAACTATCACTTAGAATTCACAACAAATATCATCCAAGGACTTAGGAGAATGGTATTGATAAGTCCAACAATATGCTATTGTTGAATTTATCCTTAAATATACAGAAAATAAGTTATAAGATGTTTTTGTCTATAAGCCAAAATTCAGCTTCCTTGTAGTCTTCCCTCATTGGTCAGTGTTAAGAGGATTAGCCAGGCTGCATTGATGAAGTGATGAGTGGCAATCGGGGAAGAGAGGCTATCCGGGAGGAGAGAGCTCTGCTACACAGGAATGCCAGAGCAGTGGGGAGGGGTCGTAAAGCATGAGCTTCAAAGGAAGAGCGGGACAAGCGGAGAAGGCAAGGTTGTGCACCCTCATCCCCTCTGAACCAGCTAGTTGACAGGCTTAAAGAAGGAATTTGCAGATGTCAGGGGGAGTAGAACTATAGAAATGAGCCATACTGGAGGATGGTTTAACCAGTTCTTGCTTCTCTGCTGAGACTTCAGCCATTTTGAATTTTGGAGGAATAGTGCTTCCGGGGAGACCATTATGCCACACTTTGAAGAAAGTGATAATGTTCTGGGGTGTTGCCCTGCACCTCATTGGACAAGACTGCTCTCTTGCTTGACCCAAGAGAACACTGAATAAGTATCAGAGAGGAGCAGAGCCTCTCGGATCTGCTGCTTGAAACTAAGAAAAGATGGCTTTCTAAGCTGGAAACTTGATGTGCACCATCAGGCCCTGCATTTTGACTGACTGCACCTGCTGTATTATCTGGAACTACAGCCCTTTGGATGTACCTTGCTTCAAAAGGAATAAAGAGTAGACTCCCTGCAAGATGCAGGTTAACAGAGCTCACCTGGACCATTACCACCAAGAATCCCCGGCCTGGAGTGCGTCCAGTGGATTTGTAAAGGTTTTGTCCAGGTGGATTGGGGGAACAGAAGTCCCAAACTTTAAAGGACCATCTTGGAGATTCCAGACCCTTGGATTGTGTTTTGGAGACTTTGTGGGCCCCAGAGGAACTCCAGGAAGAAGTCCCAGAAGTTTGGAGCAACTTTGGGAAAAAAGCTCCAGAGGGGAAGCTCCAGAAAAGTCCGAAGGTAAAATCTCAACCGAGGCTTACCACAAGGTGTATCTGAACAGTGTTTCATCGCATTCAGCCTGAAACGTTGACTTTGTCCCAGTCAAGCATGACCAGATGTCCCAAGGTGGTGCTATAGATTTCAAAGTTCTATATAGTGCTCAATCTTTTAAAATTCATGTCTTCTGTTTCCTACATTGGATTTTTTCATTTTAAAGATAGAAATATGTATTATCTTTATAAATTGATGTGGAATTTTTATTGTGTGGTGTTTTAATACATTTACTGAATTGGTGTTTTTTTAATGCTTTACATGCCTGTCTCTTAAGTTAAGGGTGGACTGGGGTAGATGTAGGATCAATGTTAGGAGGGGGAGAGTTCAATAGGTGAGAGGGACTGCTAACCGGTATGGCATTAGATCTCATTGGAGCATCAGCATTATTTTATTTGAAAAGTTTTATAAAGTGCGAACAAGACCCATACGGGTATCAGAGCGCTGTACAGAAATGGCAAAAACAAGATGGAACAAACTCAAAGGGACAGTAAGTGAGGTTACAACAGAGTGGGAAAACAGAGCCAGTTAAGAGTTGGGGGTATCAGAGGAGTCCTAGAGCACAAAAACAGTTGAACATACCAGCATACAATAAAGCGCACTCGTGAATTACAATAAGAATCTAAATATTAACAAACAAGAGCATGAGAGTCAGTTGATGCTGTTAAAGATCGTTCAAGAGCAGCTGTTTGACAAGTTTCTTGAAAGATAATGTGGAGGGATTGGAACTGATCTCAGGAGGCAGGGAGTTCCAGATTATTGGAGCCAGACCAGAGAAAGTACGATTGTACGATTTTTTTCTTTTTAAATCTTGGTGGTTTCAAGAGTAGGGTGGACGTTCTTCTAAGGTTTTGGCCAGCGCCCGAGAGTTCAAGCTAATTTGCCAATCTCCCTGTGCCTATCAAAAATGAATGTGTCTTCATGTAACACAACTGGTGCTATGTAAAGCGCTCCGATACTCGATACCCGGTGAAGTTCGCGCTATATAAAATTCCGTAAAAAAAAAAGTCGATCAAAGTCTTATAATGTATGGCCTTATGGGTCAGGCAAGCATTCTGGGGAGACAGTGGTTCGAGGCAGTTGGGGGGGACAGATGTTTAGTCCGGGTGAAGGTGTGGGTAACTTGGCTATATAACTCTGCAGGAATTACTCTGGCTGTGGGGTGAGGCTGCAATCTGGTGTGGTGGGCAGTGGTTTCCGTCCCACCAGGTTATGTAGATGAGTTAGTGATGCCTACAGCATTAGGAGCGACTGGAACAGAGAAAGAATCAGAAATAGATGAAGTTTTCCTGATTAGAGGGAACAATTCCTAGAATAATTTAAGGTGGTGATCTGAAGACTGGATGTGGATAAGACCATTGTTGTAGATGGTGATGGTGACAGCTGCTCTGCATGCAGGAGAAGGGAATACCGACAGTTTAAGACCATGGGGCTTTTTTCTGGTTGTGGAGATCACTGGTAGTGAGAGCAGGGCTTTCCTCCATTGCACTCTTCTATTTGTATAAAAAATTAAGTCGCTAATTATAGCTCCTTTATTAGCACAAAAATAGGGGTCAGAGACCAGGGTTTCTGGATGAGATTTGAGGAGTCTGTGTTTTAAGAACTTGGATGCTTTTTTTGATAGATTCAGGGGGTAGTAAATTTTATAAGCATAACACAGATCGCTCCAGATCGGTGTTGGTTGTTCTTTGTTAATCTATGCTAGAAGCAAGCTATGTATAGAGTGGCAGAGGGTGTGGATGAAGTAGGCAGGGGGTAGGGGGAATGCAGGATTAGGGCTAGAAGATGCAACTCCGCCTCTTTAGATGGCCGGAACATCAGGGCATATCACTGGTGGATCACCACCTGGCAGGTTCTCTGAACGCCAGAGCGGACGGCTGTCGGTGCCTCTTCAGTCACAAATGGCATCTACATCTGGAAGCAGTGCAAGGTCTCTTTCAGCGGTGGGGAAAGCCTTGGCAAGATCTGTTCTCCTCCGAAGAGAATGCGCAATGACAGCAGTGTTGCATGTTGGAGTTTCCAAGGCAGCGCTCAGTCGCCAACACTTTTCATCGTGAGAGGACCTTCAGCCTCCTCTATACCTTTCTGCCTATACCACATCTGCTCAGAATGCTAAAGAAGATCAAGCACGACCAGGCTCAAGTCATTCTTGTGGCTTTGGATTGGGCAGGAAGAGTCTTGTATTCCAACCTTCTGAGCATGGCCATCAATCCTCCGATCAGACTGCCCTTTCCGGAGTATCTTCTTTCTCAGCATCAGGGGGTGGTTCTTCACCCAAACCTGTCCGGTTTCCACCTCCTTGCATGGAGATTGAGCGGTGGCAGTTGACAACTTTCGACCTTCCACCCGAAGTCTGTGATGTCATTTTGGCACCCAGGCGTCTTTTCACTAAAACTGTATACTCCTGTAGATGGAACAAATTTGTGACATGGTGCACAGCAAAGGCTGTTGATCACCTTTCTGCCACTCTTTTTCGGAGATTCTTTTGCAATACTTTCTTTGGCCCATTAGGGCTCTACTTTGAGCACCCTTAAGAGTTATCTTCCGGCTATCTCTGCCTTTCTGAGACTTACAGATCAGCCTTCTCTGTTCAAATCTCCCATTGTCGATACATTTCTTGAGGGTCTTACTCAATTGTTTCCTCTGTCTCCTTTCATAATGTCCAAATGAGATTTTAATTTGGTCTTGACTTTTCGTATGTGTGCTCCCTTCAAGCCTCTTCATAATTGCTCTCTCAGGCTTCTAACCCCTTAGACTGCTTTCCAAATTGCTATCACCTCTGCTTGCAGAGTTAGTGGGCTCCAGACTCTATCATCCAAGCTTCCCTATATGTCAATCCAGCCAGATAAAGTGGTGCTTCTACCAAAAGCTTTGTTCCTTTCTTAAAGTGATCACGCCCTTTCATGTGGAACAATCCATTACCCGGTCCACCTTTTACCCACCCCCTCATCCCTCCAAGGAAAAGAATAGACTCCACTGCCTGGACCCAAAACGTGCGTTGTCTTTATATCTTGATCGTACCAAAGACTTCCTGGTGGACAATCAACTCTTCACTGGCTATGTGGGTGCCAAGAACAGTCAGGCAGTGCAGAAAAGGACCATCTCTCGATGAGTTGTCCTCTGCATTAAGTTGTGCTAAGCATTGGCTAAGAAGGAACCTCCTGTGGGGTTACGAACTCCCTCTACTAGAGCAACAGCAACAACCACTGCATAAGCACTCGGAGTCCAAGTCCTGGATAGCTGACAGCAACGTGGGCATCTCTGCACACATTTACTAGACACTACTGCCTGGACAGCCAAGTCCGGAGGGATGTGTACTTTGCCCATTCGGTCCTCCAGGACTTTCTCGTCTGATCTTGGTTCGAAGACTCTTCTCCAGGGTTGGTATTGCTGGGGTATCTATTCTAAGGTAAGGAATCTACAAGTAGAAGTCTCTATCTGGTGAGCAAGTTACCGACCTCTAGTAACAATGTATCTGGTAGAGACATATTCTAGTTGTAGATTTCTTACCACGCCACCTCACCTCCCCACTCTGTGCACTGATTTCTAGGGATAGGGACTCCCCTGAAGAGTCCTGGTTTTGATGCATCAGGTGTTGGTGTCTTTTATTGCTCCACGCTTCTGCCGTGGAAAGTCGTGTTAAGAACGGACGTCGGTGCGCATGGGCAGCGTCTATGTCACTTCCTATTCAGATCACTGTGCAGTTGCCTGCTGTTGGGTGACCAAAGCTTCAGGGAACACTCCAGAACTGCCTTGGATTCATGGCGTGACAGTCAGAACAGGCCTTAGGCTTGTTGCCCGGCTCCAGGCACCAGAAGCAAACCAGGTGGGGTGTCTCTCACAGACATCTGCCTGTGATAAGAACTACAGGGTTTAAAGCCCACAGGCTTTTAGGGGGGCATCCCAATATGCACACTGGGAGTGAAAACTTAAAAAAGGCCGACAAAACATCAATGGAGTACTCCCAAAATTGGACTTCAGTAGTGTAGGAAAGTAGGATCTGCTTTCATGGTTACCCCCAATATTTGCTGGTGTCAGCATGTTTTTTTGACTAGTCTGAATGGGATCCTGCTAATCAGGGCCCTGGTCACTGTGCTCCCTCCCCAAATTAACCAAAGTGAGTACTTCTGTACATTCACAATTGGCTACTGGTGTACCCTTGTAAGTCCCTAGTATATGGTACTAAGGTACCCAGGGCATAGGTACAACAGGGGTTTCCCATGGGCTGCAGCATGTATTGTGCCACCCATGGGAGACCACTGAAACTGTGACTACAGGGCTGGTGTTGCAACCTGTGTAAGTTGGTGCTAGCACCGCTTACAATAGACATAAGTTTCCTTATATCTGTGGTCCCTGCAGTTAAAACCTATAACTCTCCCGTATGGCAGGCTCTTTAGCCCTGAGGGCAGGGGGCAGAAATACAAGTGTGAGGGTGCCCCTGAATGAGCAGGACACCCCTACAAACCTCGGAGTCGATTCTCCAGGCTTTGTGAGTGTGGGCAGCCATTTTGATACATATAGTGGACATACGTCATTACGCAATGTCTAACTATGTGGTGTCAAACATGTTGGAATCATACCCTAACAATGTTCCCGGTGTTGGTGGCATGATTCCATGCACTGGAGGGCTCCTCCGGGAAGCCCTGAGCACTCCCGGGCACAGCCTTTCAGGGTCTTCCAGCAAGATAGCGCTGCTGTCGACCACAGACACAAAGCTGAGCTCAAGGAGAGAAAGGTAGATCAATAGGTTTCCTGTCACAGGGAGGTGTGACCACCTCCCAGACAGGCCTAAGTGTATTGGGTTGGGGTGGGGGCACTTGCCAACACCATTAGACTGCTTTGAAGGCACATTTGGTGCCCTCCTTGCATACTCTCATTTGAAAAAGATCGTGGGAGCCCTTGACTCCAGCTCTGGCGCGAAACTGGACAAAGAACATGGGAGTATCCTTCCCTCTGTACAGCCCCTTCTCTGGGAGGGGCCCTTGAGTTGTTCCAACCCTTCCCTTAGGGTACTAAAGGACTTACCTGTGGGTGGGTCCTCAGATTCGTTGTGGGACAGGACTCAAGACTAAAACCATATCACTCTCCGAACGTTTGGACACTTGGACATCGTTAGACTTCACCTAGAACAGAGACTGCATCAAGAAAGACTCTTGCTGCCCCTGGTCTCGCTGTTCTGCAAGTCTTCTTCGCCGCCTGTGACCGTGTTTCTTCCATGATCTTCAACAGACCATGGGCATCAAGGACACCTGAAGTAATCTTCCTTGGAGTGAAGGAGTCACTCCCCTGCATCTGCAGTTACCGCAACAAAGCTGACTGGTCTGCTGCTTCTGATGTCCCATGGACTTCAAAAGGCTCAGTAACTCAGGTGGTGGCTCTGCAATTCCCTCTCTGCAATTTTGAGGCCAGTATCCCTTGTCGGAACCACTGGGGCCAAGCCCCTGTGCACTGAGTCGACTTGCAGTTGCCAAGGCTTGTTGGTTCTGCACTCCAGAGCTCTTCGGGCTACAAGAAGTTCCAGCCTCCAGCATCTCTTCCTGCCAAGTACAGTGTCATCTCCACTTCCTCTACACCGTGGACCTTCCTTCTTGGTGAGCTGCTCGAGGTCATCTTGCAACTCCTGTGCCTTTGGCCTGTGGGTCCACTTGAGGGTTTTCTTCGACTCCAGTGAGGTCCTCTGCTTGCTCGGTATCTGCTGTGACTTGGCTGCTTGTGGTGAGTCCCTTGGACCTTACTGGTCCCAATGTTGCTCCTTCTTCGCTTTCCACGCCAGTTGCAGGTGCCAAGGCTGGTTGGTACTCCCGCCGGACACCAACCCGCTGGTTCTCTACTTCTGACGTGGTACAGCTCATGCACAGCTCCTGCTCTTTCTCAGCCTTGCCTGGTCCTCACAGCTGCAGCAACAAGGTTACAGTCAACACTTCTGAGCCATCCGACAATCAGTGGCCATTGTCTTCCGTGCCTCCTGGTCACCTCCGAGTGGCATAGACTCTGTCCCCTCTGTTTACAGGTTCTTCACTTCAAGAATCCACCCTTGGATTCCACCGGTCTCTTTCACAGTCTTCTCCAGCAGCATCTTTCTTGAAGTCCTCCATTGTGATCTACGGCGGTTTCCAACATCACTTCGCACTTATGCACCCGACTTCCCTGGTGTAGGTATTCTGGTTCCTGGGGTATCCATGGGTGGGGTGACTCTCCAGCCTTCAGTCTTCCACAGGGTTTCTTCAGAGTCCACTATGAAGGGTCCTTCTACTTCAAAACTGCAACCCCAACTTTCGTGTTGATTTCTATTAAGCACACAGCTGTGTTTCCAATCTGCACACACCCTCCGTGGGGTTCCTGGGTACTTACCTTGAGTAGTTCCTTGTGCCCGCAGCTCCTCTGAGTCTCCTGGTCCAAGTCCCGACTTTGGTTGCAGTTTACTATCAACTTTTTTAGTATACGGTTTGGTCTCCCCCTTGAGACCACTGTATTTTGTGCTTCCTTACCGTATTGCAATTGAAGTATTATTGTGTATTTGTGTTTATATCTCCGGGTAGGAGATATACCAATGTGTTAGTGAGTGTTGTGTAAGAAACAGACATATTTTTATATATACACTGTGTGGTCCTTTTTCGTTTAACCTACACTACATGATTAACGTGGTAAAACAAGCTGCTTAACACTCCTTCAAGATAAACATGAATGCTGCTCTCCACAGCTACCACTTTGAGAGCTTTCAAAGATTATCATGCCCATTGGAATGAATGGGAAGGCATTCCTTAATTGCGACCTGCAATCTGCGAGTCGCAATTAAGGAATGTTTGGGAATCGCTAATTTTATAGCGATTCCTACATGCATAGGCTTTTACAATTCCTTAATTGCGATTCCTTAATAATCGCAATTAAGGAATCGCAAAAGCCTACATTGATGCATGTACCTGCAAGTATTTAAAACGGCTTCTAAATTTTGGCCGGTTGTCATCTATTGATTGGGAGTTTTTTGCCTCTGAGATGTATCTATCGTACTCACACCGTTTTGGTGGTTATCAATGACTCCAAAATCAGGCAGGTTTATTCTATGCCACTAGGACTCTCTTGGGTATGTTCCAGAAAGACTTTTTGATTTTATTTTTCACTAATGCTGAGCTGGCGAGAGAATGTGGCATTAAGGCTAGAGCTGTCAACGAGGGTCCGAGTCTCGGTGTCCCCTCAATATCCTGTGATTCTGTGTAAATCATTAATCCAGAAATGACGCCCACGATACCTATATAGGCGCTACCCTGGCGCACTGACGTCAGTTACTTTTGCGACTTTCCATGCCAGGAGCACAGAGTCATGATGAGAAATGACCACTGTCATGAAATATTAAGGCCCTGAGAAAGGTGTCCCTTACACTACAATCAGCTCACAGAGCGTGCAGAATCTGTGGCTAGATATAGTCTCTAACAGATAAGGTGTTACCGAAGGTAAAAAAAACTTGTTCATCTGGTAGAGACTTCTAGCCTGGCTACCTTATCTTAGAATACATACCAAAGCAATTTCTTCCAAGAGATGGGTCTGTAAATCAAATTTAAGCCAAAAAGTCCTGCAAGACCGAATTGGCAAAGTGCCCATTGCAACGGATCCGATTGTCCAGACATTAGTGTTTTTGGTAAACGTATGCAAAGATGCCCAGGTTGCTGTCTGACAGATGTCCAGAACAGGGATTCCATGGGCTAACAGTGGTCGCATCCTTAGCTCTGGTGAAAGGAGCACGCAAACCTTCAGGGAGTTGCTTCTCCGCAAATGCATATTAGATCTTGATGCAGAACACTATCCTTCTTGAGATGGTCCGTTTCTGAACAGCCTTCCCTTTCTTAGCTCCTACTTACCCCACGAATAGTTGATTGTCAACCATTAACTCATTTGGGTTATCAAGGTAGATTGACAATGCTCTTTTTGGGTCCAGATGTTGGAGTCTCTCCTCCTCTTTGGAGGGGTGAGCGGAGGAAAGAAAGTAGGCAGGGTGAGGGTGTGTCAACCTTCGGAAGGAAGGAGGCACCTGTCTCAACTTGTCTGGGTAAAAGGTGGCATAGAGCGGGTACGTCAATAGTGCCTGCAAATCGCTGAGCCTCCTTGCTGATGTTATGGTCCCTAAAAAAGCAATTTTGATGGTCAATAGCCTAAGAAGGCAATTGTGCAGGAGCGCAAAGGCTACACACATCAAGAAGGTGAGAACAAAATTTAGATCCCAAGAGGACATGATGAATGGCCTTGGGGGGAACATGCTGCAAGCCTCTAAGAAACCTACCCAAAAACAGGTGACTTGAATAAAGAAGGTTGGTTCAGCAACCACAAAAATGCTGAAAGGGCTGATCTATAACCTTTAACTGTGCCCACAGCAGAGCTCTGCGGGGCCAACGATAGAGCGACCAGAAGAATCTTAGAGAGCAGTTCAGAAAGAGGATCGATGTTGTGAGAGTTACACCATGTTACAAACATGCCAACAGCAGGCTTATACAGACTCGGTGGAGGGATGCCCAGCTGCCAGAATAACATCACAGACTTAGGTAGGAAGGTCGAGAGCTGTCAGCTGTCGTGCTCAATCTCTACACATGTAGGTGGAGGGTGTACAGGTTTGGGTGCCGAACCCTCCCCTGTTGCTGCTACAGAAGATCCTCTCAAACAGGCAGTCTGATTGGGGTGCTCAACAGCTCGGGATACTAGACTCTCTGTGCCCAATCCCGAGCCACAAAAATAACTTGAACCCGGTCCTTTGGGCAGGAGTGATATTGGGGGAAAGACGAATAGGAGGCCTGAGCTTCACTCAAGATGAAAAGTAACTTAGAGCCAGAGCCGCCTAGGAAATTCCAGCATGAAAAACTGCAAACAGTTATGAGGGCCCTCATAGATTGTTATTTATCAAAGACTGCTAAAATCAGCATAAGGCTTGTCTGTATTAGTACAAGGTGCATCACTTAAATAATACTTGGTCTGCAGTTGTTGGGATTTAAGCCTGCACTGTTTTACCAATTAGTCTAGTTGTGATTAGATGAAAAACCATCACTAGCTTAGGAAACATATAAATACTTTTTGTGATTAGTAAATTCTACTGAACTTTTTGGATTGGTAGTTAATGGTCGAGCATAACCCTTTGTCAAATCTTTGAAACATTAGTTTCACTAGGGTAGGTAGGTGCAACACCACACACTACACCTAGTCTTTGGTTGGGGAAGCCAGTGGGACCCAACCTTCTAGATACAATGGTCTTAAGTTCCAGGAACATAGGACCCTGGCTGCATCCAGGAAGTAAAAGACAGATAGCAACCCTAACACATAGCAACTCTTACAGATGCTCCTGCAGTGTTACCATCTGAATCATGAGAGGCCAAAAGAGCAGGAAAACTATGAGTTGGGTGGGTCTCATGAAGAAGGGTCAGGGTGGCTCATCCCAATGAGCCCACTTCTGAGCATGACCAGGAGGAGTCTGAAGACTCCTCACTGGTAAAATCTAATCCCCCATGGAATAGCACAGATGGTACAGAGGGAGTCCCTAGAGGTAGGTCTCCCTTTATTCCTCATGGGAGGGTGTAAAGAGTCCAGGGGAGGGTTAGGTCCTCCTCTGTCAATTCCACTGCTAACTACTCCATATGGACCTCCATCTCTAGTCAGAGGGTGGATTCCTTAGAGAGAGAGTACCACCTCAAACTTGAGAGAGTTAAGCTCAAAATCAAGAAGGAGCTGTTGGCCCTAGATAAGGAGAACCTGGAAACTCAGAGGGCTAGGAAAAATGGGGGACTAGGGTATCATGGTGGCAGAACTAGCTAACCTAGGCTCAGGGAGCAGTCCTTTGTTACTAGGAACCTGAGCAGGATAGTCGTTCCTTACCAGGACTGGGATGACATCCGTAAATAGATCACTGCTTTAGGGCCTGTAAACTTCAGAAGATCCCTCAAGGGCAGTGGGCATCTATCCTGTGGCTCTCCTTTGTTAATAAAGGTAGAGACAAACTTCTCACTGTTAGAGAAGAGATGCAGATAATTACTCAGGCTTGAAGAGGGCCCTCATAGATGAGTTTAGGTTAACCACTGAATGGTACAGGTTTACATTCAGGGACACACAGAAGGCACACACCCAAGACTACGTTGCTTTTGTAGACAGTGCTAATAAGGCTGTGGAAGGGTGACTTCATGGAAGCAATGTACATGCCTAGGATGGACTGTACAATTTATTGATGAGGGAGCACATCCTTAATAATTGTCAAATTCAGCAAATGAACCAGTACCTGGTGGACTCTGATCTGACCTCTCCCCAAGAATTGGGAAAAAAGGCAGCCAAATGGGTTCTCACCAGGGTGAAGCAAAAATCTCATGGTGGTGGTGACCAGAAGAAGCAAGAGTCTTCTAAGGCCCAAGAGAAGGGTGAGGGGAAAGGTAAAGACAAACAAAAGAGTCTTCACAAGGACCCCAAATGTCTTCCTCTGGGGGTGGCTCCTAAAGCTCTTCTTCCTCTGGCAAGAAACCTCGGTATTACCTGTGTAAGGAAAAAAGCCATATAGCAAAGATAACAATTACTCTAAAGCTAGCACCAAGGAAACCTCTACTACTGCTCCTAAAGCAACTAATGCCCCTAGCACCAGCCAAGGGATTAGTAGGGTTAACCTTGGGTTCTGAAGTGGGTTCTGGCTTAGTCAGAACACCCACTCAGGCTGCCCTTGTCGGTTACAGTAGCATGAAACTTGCCACGTTACTTGTAAGGCTAACTAACTTGGGGTAAACACAGACAACACCCCCTGATTAATGTTCAAGAAGCCGTGGCATACAGGGACACAGGGACCAGTGTCACTATGGTGACAGAGAAATGTGTGTCTCCTGAGCAGAGAACCACAGTTACACCCAGGGTCTGGCCCGGGGAGGGAACTAGAGGCGTTAGGGCACTAGAGAACGGTCAGCCTCCAACCAAAGCTATGAACCACAGAAAGGACCGTCCCTAGTTGTGTCTTAAGAGATGCCCAATTTAGTGGGGGCAAATCACAAAAATTGACGGACTGGCATCACACACCACCAGGTGTCATGCTTCATCATCTGCCAGTCCTCGCCCTCTAAAAACCGCGTTTGATAGAGGGCAGGCATACACCTGAAGACAGGGATGCACTTCTAGACTAAGTGGGGACCCAAACAAAAAAAGGAGTGAGTGAATTTAAAAACCATCATAGTATACCTGAACAATTTTTATTCTATGGGGTTACTATGTGGGATTAAAATATATAAGTGCGGTGAGTGGGGACCTTCTCATCCCGTCGCCGCTGTGAATCAGTGATTGTTAATAGGGGGTCAACATGTTTCTGCCTGTATTGTCCACTTAGGTACGTGGCATTCGTCAGGACCTTAAATATTGGGCTCCAATCTTACCACTGGGGGCGTAGGGCTATAGCCAGCTGCCACCTGTTTAGAGAAACCTGTAAGAGAGAGGGGGTGAGACAAACATAAAATACTCAAAATGGTTGTCATTCGGTAGACCTTGATGTGTCATAGTCACGCTCCATACTTACTGCTCTCTCCTAAAGTGAAAAGGTGAAAAATGTATATGAGTGTCAGGCATCTGTGTTCACTCTGACATTCATGTGAAACAAATATAGAAGTCTTACCCTATTGGAAAAACCTATTTGCCCCATGGGAGGGGTAGGGGGGAAATCCTTGTGGCCACATTCTGGTGGGAGACGATAAAGGATGAAGACAAAAGGGTTAAAAACCAGACTGGTTGGGAAGGTATATCAAAGATACTGAATTAGTTAGCAGAAAAAACCGTCTGGCGTGCTTGGTCTACTATAGTTTCAACCTGTTGGAAGAAGAAATCAGAACAATGACTTACAGTTCAAGGCGTACTCCCCGCTAGAAAACCTAGTGCTGCATGCGTCCAGCCTCCTCCCCGGTGACATTAAGTGTAGTGCGCAGCAAGCTTTTGTACTGTTGGGTGGGGTCGTGGCATGCGATATGGGTTTCAGGTGAGCGTGGCGCACAGTGATGATGCTGCATTTCCTGTGTCCTAAGCGAAGCATGCAGAAAGGACTGCACGTTGCCTGTTTGTTGCCTGAGCCTCGTTGGGGTGTGTCAGCACATGGCGCTGCTCTATGACACGCCGCTTCCTGTGTCCCGTCATTACCTCAGATGATTGCCTGGGGTGGGGCGGGACCAGCTGTGGTCCAATGAGAGCGCCTGCCATAGTTTCTGGAGATATTTAACGTGTGTAGACAAGTTATATAGAAATATGGGGAACATGTGCCCTGCTCATGAGTATTATTTCATGACGGGAGCAGTTACGAGTATTTACACAGAAGAAAGGAAGAGAAAACAAACCCAGATTGTTTACAGTCAGGGTGGCGGTGTGGTTAAACCTACAATTAGTGCACAAGTTGATTTTACAGCTACCGCATGATTGCTGATCAAGATGATTCTAGTTTTAGGGAGTAAGGGAAACTGCGTGTAGCTCTATTCACATGTATTACTGTGTCTATTGTTTGTGTTTTTGTCTTTATAATGGGTACTGTTAAAGTGTATGTTTTAGTGAGCGCTAAGGGAAGTTACTTCATTTGTAGCCATGGGATATCATCGTTCAATCCGTTTTTCCATGTCCCAAGGCGAAACACCCAACGCTGTTCTCTAACATGTAAGACATGTGAGAGGCAGCCATTGCGCTTCTGTACTACTTCCAGTACCGTCCATCTTAGATCTTTATCAGAGTGTTCTTTCTCAAGGAAGTGTTTTGTTAATTTGGTGTTATCTTTCTTCCTTCTGATAGTGCTCCGGTGCTCACTAATTCTGATCTTTACACGCCTAGTAGTCATGCCAACATACATGAGTTGGCAAGGGCATTTGAGTAGGTACACTACATTTTCTGTGTTGCAGTTAGAGAAGTTCTTCTGAGTCCATGGCCGCTCAATACCTATGTCCACTTCTTTTGTGGTGGCCGTGAATTGGCATGATACGCAATCGCCACAGGGGTAATGTCCAGTTGGTCGTTGGTGGCCCCATAGTGTCAGTTGGTTGTCATCTGTAGCGGCTGGTGGTTTTGTATGGACTAGTTCATCCTTGATGTTCCTACTGCGTTTGTACGCAAATAGGGGTTGGGTCCAGACTTTGTCGCTGGTGTTTAATATGCGCCATTTCTTTTGAATAATGTTCTGAATTTTCCTTGGACGCTGGGGTAAAGGTGGTGACACACACCATCCGGTTCGCCGGCTCCTTTGGCGTATTTTCTAAAAGAGCTGCCCGGTTGTTGTTTCGAGCTCTTTTTTTGGCATTCTTGACCAATTTTTTGGGGTAATTTCTTGCTCTGAGTTTCATTTCCAGGGTGTCTGCTTGTTCATGAAAGTCTAAAATTTCTGAACAATTTCTGCGGATGCGCAGAAATTGCCCTACCGGGAGGTTTTGTCTTAGGGCTTTGGGATGGAAGCTTTCAAAAAGCAGAAGGCTGTTTTTGTCGGTTGCTTTGTTGTGAACTCTTGTGCGTAGGCCTTCTGAAGATAGGTTGATTTCAAGGTCCAGGAATATTGCTCTTTCTTTGTCGATGGTATGTGTGAATCTCAAATGTGGATCAATGCTGTTTACCCATTCCACGAATGATTGTGCTTCTTCATTGGTACCCCTCCAGACGATCAGAACGTCGTCGATGTACCTCTTCCACATTTTGATTTGATCAAGGTAGGGGTTGGTTTCCTTAAAGATATGGTCCTCCTCAAATTGGTGTATGTAGAGGCATGCCAGACTGGGAGCGAATGTGCTCCCCATTGAAGTACCTTTGATCTGGTGGTATATCACGTCCTTGAATTCAAAAAAGTTCTCACATAGTGCCAGTTCTGCGCATTCCATTATGAAGTGTTGTGGTGTGACATAGTTCCAATTTTGGTTTAGAATTATTTGCTCTACCACTTGTAAAGTGCGCTCCTGTGGTATACTGGTATATAGCGCTTCAATATCCATGGTGACCAGGGTGTCTTCCATATGATTGATAGGCATGTCACGTAGGAGACAGAGAACATCCTTGGTGTCCCGTAGGTAGGTTCTTGAATTTTGGACAATAGGTCTCAGGAACCAGTCACAGAACTGGGATAGGGGTTCTAATATGGAACCGATCCCTGAGACTATGGGTCTTCCTGGTGGTGGGACCCTGTTTTTATGTATCTTCGGCAGGGTATAGAACCTGGGCATCCTAGGGTTCTCATTAATGAGGAAGTCTGCTTCATGTTGTGTAATCCAGTTGTTGTCGGTGGCTTCTACCACGATGGACTTTATTTTGGTCATTAGGCGTCCAGTAGGGTCCGTCTGATAAACCTCATAGCTGGTTGCATCGGCTAATAGTCTCAGGCACTCTTGATCGTATGCGTTTGTGTCCAGGATCACTGTGGCCCCACCTTTATCCGCTGGTTTAATCGTGATGTCTCTCAGGCAACAAACAGGCAACGTGCAGTCCTTTCTGCATGCTTCGCTCAGGACACAGGAAATGCAGCATCATCACTGTGCGCCACGCTCACCTGAAACCCATATCGCATGCCACGACCCCACCCAACAGTATAAAAGCTTGCTGCGCACTACACTTAATGTCACCGGGGAGGAGGCTGGACGCATGCAGCACTAGGTTTTCTAGCGGGGAGTACGCCTTGAACTGTAAATCATTGTTCTTATTTCTTCTTCCAACAGGTTGAAACTATAGTAGACCAAGCACGCCCTGACGGTTTTTTCTGCTAACTAATTCAGTATCTTTGATATACCTTCCCAACCAGTCTGGTTTTTAACCCTTTTGTCTTCATCCTTTATCGTCTCCCACCAGAATGTGGCCACAAGGATTTCCCCCCTACCCCTCCCATGGGGCAAATAGGTTTTTCCAATAGGGTAAGACTTCTATATTTGTTTCACATGAATGTCAGAGTGAACACAGATGCCTGACACTCATATACATTTTTCACCTTTTCACTTTAGGAGAGAGCAGTAAGTATGGAGCGTGACTGTGACACATCAAGGTCTACCGAATGACAACCATTTTGAGTATTATATGTTTGTCTCACCCCCTCTCTCTTACAGGTTTCTCTAAACAGGTGGCAGCTGGCTATAGGCCTACGCCCCCAGTGGTAAGATTGGAGCCCAATATTTAAGGTCCTGACGAATGCCACGTACCCAAGTGGACAATACAGGCAGAAACATGTTGACCCCCTATTAACAATCACTGATTCACAGCGGCGACGGGATGATAAGGTCCCCACTCACCGCACTTATATATTTTAATCTCACATAGTAACCCCATAGAATAAAAATTGTTCAGGTATACTATGATGGTTTTTAAATTCACTCACTCCTTTTTTTGTTTGGGCCCCCACTTAGTCTAGAAGTGCATCCCTGTCTTCAGGTGTATGCCCGCCCTCTATCAAATGCGGTTTTTAGAGGGCGAGGACTGGCAGATGATGAAACATGACACCTGGTGGTGTGTGATGCCAGTCCGTCAATTTTTGTGATTTGCCCCCACTAAATTGGGCATCTCTTAAGACACAACTAGGGACGGTCCTTTCTGTGGTTCATGTCTCCTGAGCAGATCATACTTGGTCAAATTTACCAAGTGACCAATGCAAGCAGCCTGGCTAATCCACTTAACTCTGACCAATCAGAGTAGATCACTGGAAGGCTGAACGTTGGCTTGCAGACAAGAAAGTATTATAACTTCTTGTCTGTACACTTTAGGATAGTTTCAACAATAGCATATTGTTGTATTTATCAATACCATTCTACTAAGTCCTTGAATTATATTGTTTGGGGTTTCCTGGCTGGAATTATTAATTAATAACTTCCTGCCATGTTCATCTATGTGGCTAGGGATCTGCAATGGGGAAAATGAACAGGGCACTTTTCTCCAACACCAGGGCTTATAAAACATATGTTATAAGGACCCTGCCTATATCTACAGGAACTCCCATCCCGGGAAAACCTGAGTGAGAATTAAGGGGTTCGATTTTGAGAAGCACTTTACTACAATAAGGGAAGTGAAATGGTCCATTTCACTATCCCCAGAGCATGTAAAACCTATTTCACAAGGGTCCTTCTTATAAGTATCTGACACCCCCTCTCCCCTCCCCCCACCACCACCACCACCACCATTTGGGACACCTAGGGGAGGCCCTAAGGGTACCTAAAATGCCAAAATATTTTAGTTTATCATTTTTTAAGAGCTCCAAATACCAAAGTCGAGTTTGGGCTCAATTTACATGTTAAAAGTTGTCCTGCAACACAGGTCTGCTTTTAAACTGACCTCAGTAGTGCACACATGCAACTGCAAAAGGGTTGCTGGCCTCTAAACTGCCATGCTCTATTATATACTAGGGACTTAAAAGTAGTTTTGATCCTCCCGCCCTATTATGTACTAGGGCCTTATAGGGGAGGTCATGCCAAAAATAGGGGTACAGTAACTCATAGAGTACTCTAGTGTATGTAGGTGTTTTCACTGTATTATAAGTGTCTTTTCATCATTGTCCTGGGCCTGCTTAGGCAGAGCCCAGGGACAGTCAGAGTCAGTTGCCACCAGTACCAGTCAGCAAACAAATGGGGTTGCCCATGGTACACGATGACTTTCCGAACATAGTCCCCCCTCCCAAACAAAAGGTGATGGGTTACTAACCTTACACTCTGGTAGTCCTAATCCGCTAAATGGAAAAACCTGGAAAGTCCATCAGCATTGGCATGGACAACCCCGTGTCTGTGTTCCACTGTAAAATCCATTCCCTGTAGGAAAATGGACTACCTTAACTGCTTGGTATTCCCCCCTCTCATCTGCATGAGCCATCTGAGAGGCCTGTAGTCAGTTTGAACATGAAAGTGGGTCCCAAACAAATATGGTCTCAACTTTTTCAGGAACCAAACCACAGCAAAAGCCTCCTTCTCAATGGCACTCCTCCTCTGCTCTCTGAGAAGAAGTTGCCTGCTAATAAAGGCTACTAGCTGATCAAGGCTTTCCTCGTTTAACTGTGACAACACTGTCCAATCCCTTGTTCTGAAGCATCTGTCTGAACCACAAATTGCTTTGTGTAGTCAGGGGCCAGCAGCGCTGGTGCTGAACACATAGCAGCTTTCAAAGTGTTAAACGCCTTCTGACACTCTGGGGTCCAATCCACCTTCTT
Source organism: Triturus cristatus (assembly GCF_964204655.1). Lineage (NCBI taxonomy): Eukaryota > Metazoa > Chordata > Amphibia > Caudata > Salamandridae > Triturus > Triturus cristatus. Next base: position 909,020,373 of record NC_140588.1, read on the forward strand.
GGGCCTCTTCTTAGAAGTCAATTCTGTTAGGGGCCCCACAATGGTCCCATCATTTTTAACACACCTTTTATAATAACCAGTCGGTCCAAGGAATGCACTGACCCGAGTAATGGGTGCTCTTCAATCTAAAATAGTTTGAATCTTGGCTTGGAGAGGCTGCACATGGCCTCCACCCACCAGATGGCCCAGGTACATCATACATCTCTGCCCTATTTGGCACTTACTTGCCATAATACTTAGGCCTGCCTGCAGCATGGCCTGAAGCACTTCCCTAAGGTGATTTAAGAGATCCCCCTAGGTATAAATGTATTCAGCTTTATCCTCCGGATAAGCTGCACCAAACTGCTCTAACCCAGACAAGACCTGATTTGCCAACCTTTGGAAGGTGGCAGGAGAATTCTTTAAGCAAAAGGGAATTACCTTGAACTGATAACGTCCCTCTGGTGTGGAGAACGCTGGCCTCTCCTTTGCTCAATCTTTGAGGGCAATTTACCAGTAGCTTGAAGTCAAGTCAAATGTGCTTAATTACTTAGCAGCCCCTAACTTGTCAATGAGCTCATCAGCATTAGGTATAGGGTAAGCATCAGTCTTTATGACTGCATTCAGTCTTCGGTAGTCCACACAGAACCTTAAATCCTTGGATCCCCCCTGGGGATTAGGTTTCGGCACCAGCTCCACTGAACTAGCCCATGGATTGTCAGACAGCTCATTTACCCCCAACCCCAGCATTTTAGCTACCTCTTCCTTAATGCTGGCTCTGACATGGTCAGACAACCTGTACAGTTTATTTTTGACAGATAGGCTGTCACCAGGGTCATTGTGGTGGACATACCACTCAGTGATGCCGGGGGTCAAAGAGAACAGGCCAGAACACTGCTCCAGCACCTGCTTGCAGTCTCTGTGCTGCTGGTCAGTCCATTTGGGAGAGAGTACAACCCCTCCATTGACCCATCTTGCACATTATTGGAGAGGAGGTCAGGCGCTGGCTCAGTTTCCTCCTCCATTGCCTTATGAGTAACCAGTAACATGGTCATATCTGCCCTCTCATGGTGAGGTTTTAATCTGTTCACATGCAGGACTGACTGTATGAGGGTTCTGGGGGGTATCAAGATCGACCAGGTAGGCAACCTCACCCTTCTTTTCTAAGACTGGATAGGGCCCACTCCATTTATCATGAGAACCCTGAGAGCCACAGGATCTAAACACCCATACCAACTGCCCTGGAGTAACTCAGGCATAGTATCCTTCTGATCATACCAGTACTTCATGAGCTCCTGGCTAGCCTCTAGTTTTCTGCTTGCCTTGTACATGTTCTCTGCCATTCTGGATCTCAAGCCTAGCACATAAGCAAGCACATTGTCCTCTCCTTCTTGAAGTTCCTTCTCCAAAGACTCTCCCAGCAGGCACAATGGCCCCCTTACAAGGTGCCCAAACAGCAACTCAAAGGGACTGAAACCAACCCCTTTCTGTGGAAATTACCTGTATGGAAACAGTAGACATGGGAGGAGAACATCCATCTCCTCTTGAGTTTCTCAGACAACCCATTGGTCATGCCCTTCAGGGTCTTGTTAAACCTTTTCACCAGTCTGGTGGTGAGAGGGGGCCGTTAACTTGTAGTTGGCACCACACTTCTCCCATAAAGTCAGATAGTAGAACAGCAAGTTTATGCCCCTATCTGACACCACCTGTTTCGGAAAACACACTCTGGTGAACACACAAAGCTGTGCTCTAGCCACTGCAGGAGCATCCATGGTTTTAAGAGGGATTGCCTCAGGGTACCTGGTGGCATGGTCCTCTACCACGAAGATATTCCTATTACCTGATGCAGTAGGTGGGTCTAAGGGACCAACAATGTCAATCCCCGCCCTTTCAGAGGGAACCCCAAACACTGGCAGTGGTATTAGGCTAGGCTTTGCCTTGCCACTGGCCTGACAGGTTACACAGGAGCTGTAAAACTCATTTACCTTTTCAAACATATGGGGCCAGTAGAAATGGTTCACTAACTGGTTCCAAGTCTTTGTCTGTCCCAAATGTACTGCCAAGGGGCTATTATGACCCAAGGTCAGGATGTACTCTCTGTACTTCTGGGTCACCACCACCCTCCTGGTGGCCCCCTCCGTGAGGTTTCTGGCCTCAGTATAAAGCAGCTTATCTTCCCTGCAGCTTCTGTGAAACCCACTGTCATCCCCCGTCTCTTGCTTAGAGGCAATCCACCTCAAGCTCTCAAGGGCGGGACAGTCTTTCTGTCCCTTACTAAACTCCTCTCTGCTACTGCCAGTTCTGTCAAATCTGACTGCTCTGTCAGGGATGGAGTCCCTCCCTCAGAGGCCAGATCTTCTCCATCAGGGTTAGATTCCTCCTGCACCTCTGGAGTTCCCTGGGCTGGCTCACCTTGTCCTTGGATGCTTGCCCCTTTGTTCCAGTGTTCAAATGTCCAGTCACAGCAGATACCCACTCAGTGGGCTCCAATATTTTCAAATGGAGAACACTCTCCCCCTCTAGCCACTCAGATGCTTCAAGATCATTGCCCAGTAAACACTGGACTGGGAGCATAGAAGACACAGCTACCTTGATAGAGCCTGTTACACCTCCCCATTCCAAATCCACCATAGTCATAGGATGGAGTTTGCTGGTGCTGTTGGCATATGTCACCTGGTGAAACCCACCAGGTAGTAATCTCTCCTGAGGCACCCGCTGGTCCAGGACCACAGTTACACTGACCCCTGTTTTTCTCTGATAGCCTGCACCTCAGCCCTATTAACTTTATGCCACTGCCTGCACTTATCCATGTTTGGAGGTAAGGCAGCAAAGGTTGCAATATTCACCCCAACCAGGGACACTAAGGTTGATTCTACCTCTTGCCTACCCTTCTCTGGGGCACTCTCCACGTACGCTTGCAATCCCTGTGGATGGACCTTTCGGGGGCGGGGGGCTTCTTGGTGCAGACAGCATTTCCCTTTTTGTGCCCTGGCTGGTTGCAGTCAAAGCACTTACCCACCTTTGAGTGATCAAAGAACCTACAATTATTTCCCTGATACCCGCTCCCTTTGAAATTGGGTTGGCTCAGGCCCCCCCTCCCCCCCTCCTTGTTCAGGTTTTTGTGTGTCTTTGGAGGACTACTCCTGTATTTGACCTTCTTTTCCCTGGAATTTACCCTGGGCAGGGAGCTGTCCTCTTTTCTTCTGGTCACCCCCTGGTGCGGACTGAAAACCCTGGTTCTCACCCATGCATCAGCTGCTTAGACTAGGTCTCTAGTACTAGACAACTTTTAGTTCCCTAGGTACTGCTGTAACTTCTCTTTAGCACAAGTCAAATTATGTACTCTCAAAAACAAATTAAATAATCCCTCATATGTGTCAACATTGTTACCCACTATCCAGCCTTCGAGTGCCTTCTGTTAGATGTCCAAAACGTCTGCCCATAACTTTGAACACACTTCCTGGGTGTCTCTGAACTTCACCCTGTACTGCTTTGGGGTTAAACCAAATTTCTTACCTAAACATTGTCTCAAGATAGTATAGCACTCTGCCTCCTCTTCCTGCAGGGCCAGGAGCCTATCCCTTCCAGCCATTGGAATCAGTTCCCACAAGAGTGAACCCCAATGCTTGGGGCAGACCCTCCACATCTCAAGGTCTCTTTCAAATGAAGTCAACCATGTGTCAATGTCATCCCCCTCTGTGTACCTAGCTACTATACCCTTGGGAAGTTTGTCGTGAAATCCACCACCCCTGGACATCTCAAACTCTTCAACATTTTCATTGCCACCATTTTTTATTGCCTTCTCCCACTTCTCAGCCAATTCAATTTCCTCTGCTTGAACTCTATCAAAGCTAGTTGGGCCTCAAGCTGTCACTCTGCAAGGGACAGTGGTGGTTCCTGAGTAGGAGACCTTTCCCTCCTCCTAACATCTGAAATCAAATTGCTAACACTGGAGAAAATGAAAGAGGCACAATACTCACCCTCCTCTTGGTTGAGGTTGGTGCTCCCCCCACCTCCCCAAATCTCATCAGCTACCCCAGCGCAGGCCCTAAGGGACTTAAGCAACCCTACCTTCCTAATATTGTTGGAATCAGGCAGCTCCCTAAGCCTACACTGCACCCTAACATCAGCCATCCTGAGCTTAGACAATTTTTGCCAGGCCTAGATCCATGGTTACCTAGTTTAGGGTCACAACAACCAACAAAGCAGACTTAGAACAATTTTAGAAAAATAAAAACAATGGATTAAAAACAGTCCAAATTCCAAAAATAAAACTCAAAAGTTTTGTTCTAAGGCAATGTAGAGTAATTTTAAAATCTTTATTCACTTTACTGAAAGGGGTTACTTTTTAAACACAAGTCCTCATCCACACCGCTGAACATCAAATGTTGGAAAGTGGGTTATTAGTAGTGGCAAATATGCATCTACCACTGCCAATAAGGCCACTAACAGTCTAGGGCTCAGAATAAGTCTCAGAAAGGTATTGCCATGCTCAACCCTTGGTAGCTTGGCGGCGAGCTGGCAGGCTTAAATTGGTTGTGGCAGTCCTAACCCCTGGTTCCAACACATCAAGTTGTGGCGAAGGTTCATTGATGATGTCCTAGTAATATGGAGGGGAGATGAATCAACAGTACGGGATTTTCTAAAGTGGCTCAATGTAATCTGTTGCTGCATTTCACCTCGACCATCACAAAAATGGAGAAGCTGCCCTGATAAGACTTGACCGCGACGGCCAGGTAGCTGCCTGGCTCGACAGCTCCGCCAGCCCCGAATAGATCCTGTTTAAAAATCCTACCCTTCAATACCATCGAACACCGAAACGCAGGGCTGAACATCTCCAGTAACACAAAAGCTGTGAATTAGTGGTCAAACGGAAACCCCGCGAGGAGGAAAGTTCCCGTACCTGATCGGGAAGGATCTGAGCGACCGATCCAAGATGGCAGTGACTGGAAAGAGTTATACGCTGCACCAAAAATAGAGCGCACTGACCCGTGTCTACAGCCAGGAGGAGATCCGAGGCATCGGAGTGGCAGGGGGCTCCATGGGCTCAACATACACCCCAGCATAGAGGTCCTGGAGGCTATCTGCATGGAGGTCACTCCTCTGGCGCCTTCCTGCTAGAGGGTGCTGCACCCTCCCGACCTGTGGTTACTCCGGAAGCCCAGTTAGTGCCAACTACTCCAAGGGGCCGAGGGCAGAGAGGAAAGAAGCGGACTGGGCCTCTCGGCGTTGGGACGGATTGCTGCACCACGCTCTGGGTCCCGATTGGTGCCTTGTGGTGCTGGGAGGGATCTGACCCGCATTGGGCCTCGGCAGGGGTGATGACAGTAAACAGCACACCACCCCAGCGATACCGCTGCAGCTCCTGAGGGATACCTAGAGGGCAGAAATGCTGCCGGAGCCTGGGATTGACACTATCTACGAGGGGGACGAGGAGTCTGATTGATGGGACCGGGCTTGCCCGAGACGTGGCAGCTACCCATTTACCACCTAGAACAGAGATTGGAGAAATGGAGAGGGGTACTCTACCCAGTGAAGGACACTTGGAGGGAGAGCCATAGAGGGATTGTTTATTGCAGGGCGGGAAGAGGTCGACACACGTGAGATGGGGCTCGGAGGCACGCTGAGGAGGCGCCACTGACCCTAATAACTGAAAGGTACACAAAGACCCAGATATTGCTGAATTTGGGAAAGAGGCACAATCTATGGTATCGCAAGTCGCGGGCCCCTGTCGGAGTTGTGCCCCTGTTGTGATATATTAATTTTCTCCACCAAGGCCAACTAGGAAACCGAAAAACACCAAAAATAATGGAAGACCCGTCCACGTCGGGCCTTGAGCCCTAGGTGGAGCTCCGGTGGGGCCCAAAGGATCAGACTCCCTTCCTTCCTCTCCAAACCTACAGAGATCAACTGTGGAGTACCCCATGGATCCTCGCTCAGCCCCACGCTCTTCAACATCTACATGGCCCCCCTCGCCGCCATCGTCAGACAGCATGGGCTCAGCATATTATCTTACATTGACGACACCCAGCTCATCCTCTCTCTCACGAAGAACCCCGAAGACACCAGACTCCGCTTCCAAGAAGGAATGAAACACGTTGCAGCCTGGATGAGCGACAGCTGCCTAAAACTGAACTCAGAAAAGACAGAGGTCCTTGTCTTTGGAACCTCCCCTACTGCGTGGGGCATCTCCTAGTGACCCCCTGCCCTCGAAAACCAACCCACCCACCCTGAGGGACCACGCCCGGAACCTTTGCATCATTCTAGAATCCTCCCTCACCTTGACCCACCAGACCAACGCCTCCACCTGGTTCAACTCCCTCCGCATCCTCCGCAAAACCTTCAAGTGGATCCCCCCGAATGCAGAAAGACCGACACACTCATAACCAGCAGCTTGGACTACAGTAATGTCCTCTACGCCAGAATCAACAAAACCCTGTTACACACGCTCCAAACCTTCCAGAACACCGCAGCCATACTTGTCCACGGAACCCCACGACACGAACACATGACCCAGCACCTAAGAGACCTTCACTGGCTCCCCATTGAGAAGAGAGTAACCTTCAAGCTACTACAAATCCCTACACAACATCGGACCCAAATACCTTAACGAAAGAGTCTCCTTCCACGTACCCAAAAGTAACCTCAGTCCACCGACCTCGCCCTGCAGAGCATCTGCAGAACCAGAGCAGGCGGAAGAGCCTTCTCCTACGTTGCAGCAAAGACCTTGAACGAGCTCCCAGTCAACATCAGACGCTCCCCCACTCTGCCCATCTTCAGGAAAAGGCTCAAGACCTGGCTCTTTGACTGATCCGGAGCTGCCCCCCCTCGACCCTCACGGGTGAGGAGCGTGCTTTATAAACCCCTGATTGATTTAAGTGAAGAGCTAGCAGCGGTGGAGAAGACATAGATCAGAGGGGCCTTATAGTGTGGCGACGGAGACCCATTATCTCTGTCATCGCCGTGCCCAGAGGATCGCCACCATCCTGCGAAGGGACGTATCTGAGGAAGAGAGGCTACATCTGGGAGGTCAAACCAGCAAAGAGTCACAAAGGGCCACATTTTTTGTATTTCAGGGGACTCGACACAGAATTGAAAAGGTGCAACGCGTCCTTGAGAGAGATAGAGAGGTGGCCTCAGAATCCCCGGACATAGACTCCCCGAAGGGCGCTGTCTAGAGTAACACCCGCATGCTGGAAGTGAGGGGAGAGATCGAATTTGACCCGAGGCGGTGCTGCCCCGTGTAGACCTCCGAGACTCCAGAGCAGAGACGAAGAGTAAAGAGTGACTCGGATTTGCCTTGACTATCCCAGTTGTAGGAATCTAACCCAGAAACAGCTTGGAGTGTCGAGCAAGTAACAGAGAACTCACACTAAACGGAGTGCGATGGCGAAAGAAAGAGAGCCTAAACCAGCAAAACAGGGGAAAATGGGCCGCTATGCAAAAGTGCTCTCCACAACAGCAGGGGCGGAAGGAGACGATACACCTCCCCCAGACAATCACAAACATGTCGCTTTACTAAAGGGAAATGTAGAAATCTTCACACAAAGCAAGTTACAAACAGACAATCCAGGTACTGTGAAATAAAATGTACAACCAGAAGTAAACGTGCTCTTAGTTCAGACATTCACATTGACTACCGCAGGGAACACAGCCATCGTGGTCAGAGAGGCGCGTGTTGATTCGCAATTGTGGTCGCCGCAGCACACTTTATATTGCAAACTAGTAACAAGTTAGAAAACAGTTAAAAGGAGACTTTCATTTACCAAAAAGCCAAAGAAATAACCTTAACAGACAATGGACCCTTTAGGAGAGCAACAAAAGACGCAAGATTAATTTTGTTCATGTTGGAAAGCCAGAAATGTGAATGCACACACATCATCACCACCATCACTCGCCCTCTTTATTATGAGATTTCAACCCCAAAATATCAAGGCTCAAGCACCGTTGCGAGAACTCAACATAAAAGGCAAAAGGGGAGGGAGTGACAATCGGTGAAAACACTTGTAAGGCTCAACTAGGATCATCTCTCTATAAAAGAAAAGTTTCAGGGGTGATACAAGCAGCCAATCACGCATCATTCCGCTGCTATGTCATAATGTGGGTGATACGGTCTTGTCCATTTGACCATACATCTTGTAATGTGCCATATCTCCTGCTTCATATTCTGTTTGGTGCAGTGTTTGCAAAGAAGTTTAGGGGGTCAGGAGAATACTTTTTAGATTTTTTTTCTCTCTCTAGGTTAAAAGCATTTTTTTTAACACAATATTACAATTTGCCGAGCCAGAAGACATCTGGTTAAAGCTGCTACCACTTACCTAAATGCACATTTTACAAACTGGATTTTAATGTAGAAGTACATTTCTTTAGATAACATCAACCAAATTCATTCAACTGAGAATGTTGTTAGAATTGGCAGATAGGAAATTTCGGGTGCAGGGTAATAAAGTAAATTGACTAGAACTGCAAATGGTGGTTACAATTAGAACCTAGTATTCACTAATGGTTGTCTGTTTTTACAGAAGACAACATAGCCACCAGATTACATCTCAACCTAATTAAACTTTTGGGATTAACCCATTTTCCACTTTTCTATTTCCTAGCATTGCTTCGGCTAACTGGGGTCTTTAAATTGCCAGCATTTCCAACATCTTAGAACTTAAGATAAATGACTCTTTTCTGTAGGTTTCTATGCATTTCATTTGTCTTACAGTGATCACTGCTATTAATTTTCAATTAGGCCGTCCTGCTATCTGTGTCATAATTTGGAGGTGACACACATGCAGGAGGTGACAACACTGGTCAGTTTTAGAACAAGTATAGCAAAAGCATTGATATGGAAAAAATAAGCATGTCCTTTAACATGTAGGCTATTAGTAAAACACGGTAAATACTAGGCATGAAAAGAAACAAATGGAGCCAGAAAAAAGGAGATATGTGTTAGGCAGTACATTCAAAATGATTGTTAGTACAGAAACGTGTAATTGTTAAATGTATTTCGGTCAAATGTTCTTGCCATTAAAGAAAACACACTGACTAATTCCATAACTGGTACAAATGAGCCAATTGGGAACAACATGAATGAAAACTTAAATAATACCCTTTGTTGTAGTACTGAATAAGAACAATTGCTGGCAACCTATCAAATCACTGTGGTCCATGTTTTGAGGGAGAAAATGAAAATTGTAAATGGAATAAAAATACACATCAATTCGTTGTATATAGAAGAACTGACTATCACAAAAAGAGCATCATATTGTTTTAGTTTTTGCAAGCACTACACTTCATCAGTGAAGGCATTAATTTGAAATTTTCATCTTTATTTTTAATTTTACAGTAATGCTCAAATCTTGTTTACCAAGCCTAGCATTTAAAAGCAATAAAACCAACTTAGGGACAGTTAAAAAAAAACAAAATCCACTTTGATGAATGATGAATTAACAATAATCTCAAGCACCACTTGTTGACATTGTGCCACAGGGGTTTGTAAAGTGTGTCTAAGTAGGTTCCGATGTGTATTTTTTGAGAACCTGATCTTTTATTGTGCATTAATATATTAAATACTCGGTGTTCCAATATGCAAACATAGGTTTTGCTGTAACTGGAGTAGTTCAAAATTCACATGCAATATACATATAAATGTAGCTTTGAGTGGTTTTACAAGAAACGTGTATAAGTGACTACTAGTTTTGAAGAGTTTAATACATACTTTTTGAAATTGTTCATTTGTATGCAGCATTCAAAGTTTTTGTTCAGACTTTTCAGGAATTTGAAAACTTTAGGTACGGATATTCACAAAACCTATAATCAAAGCGTGCAGGCTTCAAGAGAGAATTTATTTTGGAAGAAAATGTAATGTAGGCCTAAAGTGGCACTCTTTAACTTAATAAATTGTATATTGCAGATTGGGCTTCACGCTTGCTGTATTTTTAAAAGGAATACTTCCTCTGTGTGAAACACACAGGAACAAAACATTGAAGGTTTTGTGCATTTAGACTAGGTTAACACAATGAGTACAATGGGTGGTTGCTACTTGTTGCTTTGCTGCACCCTTGATCATAAAAAAATCCAGTTTTCCTTTCTGATTTAGTGCACGTTCTAAATAACATGCAAGAACAAATACCAAGTTTTAAATCATGATCTAGGTGATTTTATATTAAAAAACTCCTAAAAATATTGCTTTGCCCCAATGTGGAGCTGGAGCATGACGGGTCTCATTAAAAATTTGTTGGTACCTGGAAATTACCAAACGTTAGGAGGAATCTCTAAATACAAAGTACTGACCACCAGCTGATTTCTTGCATCAAAGGAACAGTATTTTAGAGGAAATTACACCAGTGGGTTTGACTAAATATTTGTTGTTTCCTTCAGAAATTGAAGAATCTTCTGTTCCATTAAATTCTAAATCAGACCCTGTATTTTTTTGACATAAGATTTCTTTAGGGCGAACTTCCTACACAAAATTCATTTGAGATATTTCACATTTGCTGCAAAGTATCCACTGGTGCTAAGTCCCATATAGGGCAAACATATCCTTCTCACAGTTGATAATGTCAGTTTAGTCCATATTTCCACTCCAGAGTTCTAGTTGTTCACATGGTTTAACCTGGCTGCCTTCAACCATTCTGCAACCTGAAGACCAATCGCCCGTGAGACTGGTTCTTCAGCACACTCAAGGCATGCCAGGAGTCGATGTTACCATTTACAAAGATGATCCGGCTGGACTTAGGATGATGGCTCCGTAATATTCGTTAGTAAACTGCACAGAAGCCTCAACAGTGTCTGCAGGGATCCCAAACACTTGAGAACACAGATCCACTTGGGACTTCAAGGTCAAGAGCTGGGAGAATGGACATGTCTTGTGCTCGCAGGTCTGATAGTATCCAAACTCGGTGCAGGTCTGAAAGTACCAGTGCCGCCCCCCTACTCCAACCAGTAATAAGTTTGTGTTCTTAGGGTCAAGCAGTGTTTTTTTATGGGAGCTGTTCACACAGCTAAGAGCCATGATCTCCATGTATTTCTGATTGATGACCATTAATCTGCGGTAGCTGGTTCACAGGAACTCATCTGTCATGTTGTTGCAGAGGTTTGAGAGGTTGTTTCCAGGCCTTTCCATATTGTATTGCACTACACCCATGGCGGAGGTCTGCTCGGAGGTAACGCTGCTGTGCCAGGACTTGAGAAAAGTCTCAGAGAGGGTCACAGAAGCCGAAAATTGTATCTCCGAAGTAGAGGATGTCTCTCACACCATGCGCAAAGAAGTGACGGGGCTGTTGGCCTCGATGAAAGAAGTTTCCCGGAGAGTAGATGACACAGAAAACAGGGCCCGTAGGAACAACCTTTGGTTCATTGGTTTTCCGAAGAGCGCAGAAGGAGCAGATCCGGTACAATTCTTACTGTCATGGCTAAAGAACTCCCTCCCTAAAGTGCAGTTCTCACCCTGTTTTATTATAGAACAAGCTCACAGGATGCCAAACATTCGTCCGCTGCCTGATGCCTCTCCAAGGCCCTTAATTGTTCGCTTCCTAAACTTTCAGGACCGTGATCTGGTACTCAGAGAACGGAGACAAAGAGGTGAAGTTAAATATGCAAACACGCAGATCATGGTATTCTCTGACTCTCAAGAAGTGCAAAAGCAAAGGCGAAGCTTCAACGTAGTTAAGGCAAAGCTAAGATCACTGAGATCCAATACATGTTTCTCTTCCTTGCAAAACCTAAATTCATCTTCCAAGGCACCTCACAGTTTTTTCAGACCCCAGAGGAAGCATGGTCCTGGATTGAACAATGCCCCTTGTTGAGACGTGGACCAACCAAACAGACACCCTGCAAGTGGACAAATGAGAGAGATCAGGCCATGATAAACCCAGAGAAAAAAGACTGCGACGCACAGCAACAACGCAGAGAGCCAATGTGGGAACGCCCTTATGACTGATAAGACCCTTGGATGATAGATCACAAATTTCGTACCTGGAAGAGGAAACCTCGAGAGGAATCGCTGACCAGAATCAACGAAGGTCTTGTGAATGCGCAACCTCAGAGCTATCGGAAAGAGAATACTCGGCGGATCCAGGCAGTGATCACCTACTCACTAAAGACATTCACCAAATTGAAGACCCAGATCCGAAGCAGACATTCCAGAATGATCAGCAGCAGCAACAATCCAAAAGTGGCGAAGAAGGTTGAGATGCGGGGGACGGACAGCTGCCAAGAGACTAAGACAACCCCAGGGCCTAATAAATACCATGTTGTTTTTGGCCCTGAGGTGGTGGTAATAATTAGTGGGACAGAGTGGAGGGTGGTGGTGGCTCCGTCTAGACGAACCAGATTTGCGAGGGCACACATCTACATCAACAATGGAAGAGGGTCAATACACAATAATGACGTGGAATGTTAATGGATTAGGGAATAAAATTAAAAGAGGGTTAGTAACTAAATACCTCAAAAGACTCAAACCCGACATAGTCCTCCTACAGGAGACTCACCTGATGGGCACACACTGCTCCTTCCTTGGAAGAGGACAGTACACCACACTAGCACATGCAGGATTCTCCACAGGGTCAAGAGGAGTAGCTATACTAATTAAGAAATCACCCTCCTTTCATGTTACCAAGCCATGTGCAGATCCCAATGGGACATTTGTGGCGGTGTGTGGGATATGGAACCGCAAGGAGTTTCTGCTTGTTAGTATATACGCTACCCCGCAACTACAACAGCAAAAGCTAGATAAAATAGCTGGGGTACTTTTGGAGTCTGGGCCCACTACACACATTATAGGGGGAGGATTTAATGATGTAATAAACCCCACCTAGACCATACACGTGAATCCAGGACGCATGGCCCCACGGACCTGGCCCAATTTCAAGATATGCTCGGACTGACTGAGCTATGGCAACGTCACCACCCGACCATGCATGCCTACTTCTACTTTTCGGTAGCCCATAGAGTATTTTCCAGACTGGACTACCTTTTCACCCCAGCTGGAGAGACAAAGACAATAAAGAAGGTGGAGTACTCAACAAGGGGCATATCCGACCTTTCACCTCTGTGGCTCACGGTGGGAGGGAAAACCAAGGCTAGTAGTGAAGAATGGAGACTGAGCGCCTGGGCTTTACAGGATAGAAATGTAGCCAGGGAAATCTGCACAGACTCCAAATTATATTTTAAAAAAGATGAGGGTTCCGTGACATAAGCAGCCACCTTGTGGGAGGCATTGAAGACTGTGATTCGGGATAGGGCGCAAAACATTATTGCACACAAGAAAAGGAAGGAAACTCAAGAGATTGAGACCCTGGAATGCAAACTACTAGATTTAGAAAATAATGATGGCCCTGGAACGGATAACCATACCCTCCACCAGATAGAGATAACAAAAAGAGAATTTAGAACACTGGTGAACCACGAAACTAAAACCCAACTTCTGGCCACTCAGTATCGTCTATACATGACGGGGATAGAGCAGGGAAACTCCTGGCCCAGCTGAGTAGGAAAGAGACAGAGGCGAGATGGGTGACAACCATTCAAGAGCAGACTCACATGACGCCCCAAGACATAGCGGGCTCTTTTCGGTACAAAAGGGGGTGGCGATAGACGGAACATCAGAACCAATCAAACACTCACACCCAGTCAACAGATCTGGGTTTGATCCATCGCCGTTCTTTAGCCCACTCTGCCACCCCAGTTCAGACATGGCCATATGCAAATCAGTCTGATACTGTGCCTCATGGGAACAGTCCAGCCCGAACTGCCAAGCCATGCCTTCCCTGGACCGGAAACAAGCTTCCTAGGACCGGTTTCTGGCATTTCAGCCGTCTTCAGCCAGGCTTGCTTGAATCCAGTGGCAAAGTGAGCAAGGGACTCACGTCTGAGCATACCCTGCCAACTTATGGCGAACAAAGCGGTACAAAAGGGGGTGGCGATGGACGGAGCATCAGAACCAATCAAACACTCACACCTAGTCAACAGATCTGGGTTTTATCCATCGCCGTTCTTTAGCCCACTCTGCCACCCCAGTTCAGACATGGCCATATGCAAATCAGTCTGATCCTGTGCCTCATGGGAACAGTCCAGCCCGAACTGCCAAGCCATGCCTTCCCTGGACCGGAAACAAGCTTCCTAGGACCGGTTTCTGGCATTTCAGCAGTCTTCAGCCAGGCTTGCTTGAATCCAGTGGCAAAGTGAGCAAGGGACTCACGTCTGAGCATACCATGCCAACTTATGGCGAACAAAGCGATACAAAAGGGGGTGGCGATGGACGGAGCATCAGAACCAATCAAACACTCACACCCAGTCAACAGATCTGGGTTTGATCCATCGCCGCACTTTTGCCCGCTACTATGTGGAAATATACAGAGCTAGGACACTAGTGAGAGAGGCACAAATCATAACCTACCTGGCAGCAATCGAAATACCCACCATTCCACAGGAAGCCCAAGAAATATTAGAAAAAGAACTGACTCTAGAGGAAGTGACGGAGGCTATCGGAAAACAGAAATCGGGGAAAACCCTGTGTCCAAACGGGTTACCAACTGAATTCTTCAAACAAAACACTAGTCTATTAAACATGTTTCAGGCAGTGAAAGAACGAAAGAAGAGGGAACATTCCCACCGACCTTGGAACCGCCACAGTGGTGGTGATCCACAAAACAGGGAGGCCACCAGAGGACTGTGGGTCCTACCGGCCAATATCATTGCTTAATGTAGAGACAAAGATCCTGGCAACCATCCTGGCGACACGCCTCTTAGCAGTCATCACGCCCCTTATACACAGAGATCAATCTGGCTTTATGCCTAAACGAGCCACGTGCCTCAATCTGCACCGGTTGGCCAATTGGATAGACACGGTAAAATACAGGGAAAGTGCACATGTCCTCCTCTCCCTGGACGCCGAAAAGGCGTTCGATACAGTTCATTGACCATTTATGAAACAAACCCTGAAGAGGTTTGGATTTGGGCCAGCTTATATGGAGTGGCTGGAACTCTTTTATACGGAGCCGGTGGTTAGAGTCCGAGTAAATGGGGTGACCTCGGCAACCTGGCCAGTTCAAAGAGGCACCAGGCAGGGATGTCCCTTATCCCCACCATTGTTTGCCCTAGTCTTGGAGGCTTTGGCGTGTGTAATTAGAGCCCATCCGGAACTAAGTGGCTTCACGGATGAGGGGCAACTACTAGACGAACAGTGCATTTCGCTCTATGCAGACGATATTCTGCTAGACGTCACTAACTCAGCTGACACGCTTCCGAAGATTCTGCAAATATTTGAGGAATACAGCCAGAACGCAGGATAAAGAATTAACTGAAGTAAATCCAATTTATACTCAGTGGGAAGCTCCAATGACATTGAGGGAATTCCGGGTTGTTGGCTATCTCGGCCTTTATGCTGATGAAGCAGGTAGTTTGACCCATAACATGAAGCGAGTTCTTGTAGAATTTCAAGAAGATGTCAAGAGATGGAGAAGACTCCCTCTGACAATAATGGGCAGGGCCGCCATGGATAAGATGATGACACTCCCTAAGTTACTCTACATACTACAAAACACTTATAGTAATATATCAGAGAGTATATTTACAACATTAGATAGTGAACTAGGTGTGTTCTTGTGGGAAGGGACTCACCCAAGAATGGAGCTGCAAAAGCTTCAACGCAATTCATATAACGGGGGTCTTGCTCTACCAGATATACGGGCTTACTATAGAGCAGCCCACTTAGTTGCAATTAAAGAATGGAGTCATTCTACAAGAGATCATCCTACATATTCACTCGTGAGGCTCCAGTTCCAACACCGTACACAGCTATACTACTTATATGGAGGCAAGGCCGTCAACAAATCCTATCAGCCACCCAAAGGGTGATAGAAGCATGGAAGGGAGCAGAGAAACAGATCAAATCGGACACTAAACTCACAAGTGCAACCCCCTTGTGGGAGGGGGCGAGACTACAAGAGATCGGGAAACTTCGGGGCTTTAAACAATGGGACATGATCAGGATCTCCAAACTGGGTGATATACTAAAGAGAGGCACCCATGCACCCTTCGACACACTCCAGGCCACGTACCAATTAAGAAACGCGCAAAAATATGCCTATCTCAGACTGAACCACGCCTGGAAGGCAGAGGGGTTGGACGCAACCGGACTACCAGAGTTTTCCCCCCTAGAGGGCAGACTACTGTAGGAGGAAATCCCGAACAAGCCTATTTCCTGGACATACAAAACCTTACTTAACAAAATGCCAGACACATTGGGACCACTTTGAGCCAAATTGGAGTTTACCACAGGGCGGATGGAAGACATCGACTGAGAGACAGCTTTAATGCACCCACGAGAAGTAGCAATAAAGCAGAGGTTGCGTCTTACACAATACAAGATCATACACAGGGTCTATTTCGATAGAGCAAGATTACACACCATGGTGAGGGCAGAAATTCCAATTTGCCTAAGATGTCAAAACGAGCGATGCACATTTATACATACACTATGGGGGTGTAGCAGAATTAAAACAAATTGGGCCCAGATACTGGGGGAACTGAACAACATGTTGGGAGCACAACTCGAGCTAGAGGCAAAATATGTCCTGGGTATCCCTACGGAAATTGACTTACCACGTAGCAAACTCACATTAGCCAACTTGGGACTTGTGGCCGCTAAGAGAGACTTAGCCTGCTACTGGGGAGTCCACAAACCCCCACTCTCAAAGAATGGAAAACACATATAGGCCAATACATGGTAGCAGACAGAGTAACATATAAAGCTGGGGGCTGCCCACGTAAGTTCAAAAAGATTTGGACACCTTGGATAGATTACTATGGGCTAGAAGTAGGAGAAGTGGGAAATGAAATGGGTTTGATGAGAGAGGAACCAGAGAATGAGCCAAGATAAACTTTAATCCATATTTTTCACAGATGGATACATATAGTTTCAATGCAACCCTCAAGAATTGTAACTGCATGAAGAACGATGTAATTGTTTTCTCAGTTGGAGACGCTGTGACTGCACTCTATGTCCGATGCAATTTGATTTTGCTCTGTACCCTGTGTCTCTCGTATATCCAAGGTTTCTTTGTCTTTAATGTTAATAAAAAAAAATTGGGAAAAAAACAGAACTGGCCTTTATTAATTTAGTTATCGAACCAAAAGCAGATACATTGTTTATCCGGGTCTATCACAAACCAACAGACAAGAATGCCCTATTATCATTCAAGAGCTTCCATCTAAATCCTTGAGAGTACTTGCCAGTGGGACAGTTTTTCCATATCCGGAGGAACAATACAGACAAGACAGATTTTGTAGATGAAGCATCGCTTTTAACCCCTTCAGTGCCCGCCCCTTTCCCCGCCCTGTGCCGGCCGTTGTATTAGCGGGCGGGGTTTATGACGAGCTGGTCTCGTCATGGGCACAGCGCGACCGCGGCCCATGACGAGACCAGCTCGTCACGGGCATTGAAGAGGTTAACTAAGAAACACAAGGATAGACAATATCCTCAGAAGGTGGTCAAACGGGCAAGAAAAGAGCCATGAATGCCAATCGGGATTGCCTTTTGGAAAAACCTACTGTCATGAACACCGTATGCGTCACTATCTTCAACACAGCCTCACACCACATAAGACGCCTGATACATAAGAACTGGCGGATCCTGAATTCCAACAGCCTCAACCTAGAAAGACCCATGCTCTCTTATAAAAGAAGTGCTAACTTGAAAGATCTGCTAGTGCACACCCGACCCCATACTACAGCGCAGGCTAGAACTCGGGGTCGATGGGGCAACACCCCTGTGATAGGCCACATGAGATGTGGCTCTTGTAATGTCTGCTACCTGACCTACAACACCAAGAGCATTGATGTGGGTCTAACTTACCCCCATGGGTGCAGAAGATCCATACAAATTGTAATGCAGAGTATGTAATATATTTGATAGAATGCCCATGTAAAAAACTTTATATAGGCATTACGACAAGTAGGGTGAAGATACGCATCATGGAACACTTTTCTACATTTAGACTTAGAAACTTTTACAGAGCTTTTTCTCCCAAGGTCTGTCGATAATCTTCACCAGGCCAGATTTGGTGAGGGTTCATTGGCTTGGGTTTTGAACAACTGCCGGTCAAGCTCTGGGAGTCAGACCTCCGGAGCTTTACAGCTGGACGATTCTGGAGGGCAGGACGGCTTGTGGTCAAGGGTTGCCGGCTTGGCTGGCCAGGTCGAGTCAGTCTACTTATGGAGCTTTTTTCCAAAGTTGCTCCAAAGGTTTACAAACTTCTGGAACTTCTTCCTGAGTTCCTTGAGGGTCCCAAAGTGTCCAAAACTTACTCCAAGGGTCTGGAAGCTCTAAGATGGTCCTTACAAGTTTAGGACTTCAATTCCCACAATCCACTTGGACAAAACCCTTACAAATCCACTGATAGTACTCCAGGCTGGGGATTCCTGGTGGGAATGATTCAGGTGAGCTCTGTTAAACTGTAGCTTGCAGGTAGCCCATTCTTTAGTCCTTTTGAAGCAGGTTGGACACACAGGGCTGTAGGTATAGATTTTGCCGGACCTGGTTGGTGACAATGAAACTTCCAGCATGGACCCTTCTTCCTTTAGTTTCAAGCAGCAGATCTGAGAGACAAGCCCCCTCTCATATATTACATCATTTGCCTCTGGGCAGGCCCTAATGATTCACTTTTGGACTAATTAGTGTATCTGAATGATAAATCCCTACAAAGTCAATCTTACTACGCATCACCATAGGGATAACATTGACTTTTTGGACATTCATTTTTACAGAAGGGATGGTTCACAGCACCGCAAGCAATCAGCATGCAACAGTGTCCTGCACGCATCAAGTGCGTATGTAAAATCAGTCATCAAAAACATTCCCTACGGGGAAATGGTTCCAACCAGGCATATTTGTAGTGAGGACATCAACCTTAGTGAGTACATATTGGACATCAAACACCGTTTCCTTCACCGGGGTATGAACAAAAAATACTGGCTGAAGCAAAACAGAGAGCAGCGTGTTTGCCTAGAGCCGACACACTTAGGGACAACAAACGGAGCATTAAAAACAAAAGGGCTGGCCAGGCATATACTACAAGGAAATTGGCTTTTTATACCAAATATACTTCACACAGTGAAAAGATTTTCAAGCCATTTAGGAAACATTGGCATTTGCTGTGGGAGTTTCCTGCATTTCGACCATTTCTCAATAATAACCCTACAATAGTGTACAGGAGAGGACCACCACTTCGGGATTCTTTGTGTTCCAGTTACGTAACCATGAAAAGATCTGTAAAGACAACATGGCTACCACCAAGACCCATAGGTTTATACAATTGTAACAATTGTAATATATGTCTATTTGGTCAGAACAAGAAAAAGGAGTTCAGCTATAACACCAAACATGTCCACAAAATCAATCATTTTATCAATTGTAACACACAATTTGTGGTAAACATCATTGTGCTTGCAATTTGATATATGTGGGCAGTACTTCACGAAGTCTTAAGATGCTGATTCAGAAACACCGCAGAGCCTTACTTAACTTGGGCTCTAGATATCTCATGACTGATCATTATAGGGTAGCACATGCGGGAGATTCCTCATTTTGGTTTTTGGGTATTGACCACATCACTACCAACGCATGAGGTGGAAATAGAGAACTTACTTTGAGGCAGATTGAAGCAAAATGGATTTGCAAATTACGGTCTGTCTCACAGGGTCATAACACAGACAATGAGTTCCATTATTTTCTAAGATGAGGTTACAAGCTGATTAGTGGCAGTCTGTTTTGTTCTGTATTCCTGTAGGATTACTATATTCGGGTTACCCTTCAGGTGTTCATTGACTTTTTTTTTCTTTAGGCAATCCACAAATTCCTTGTTCCTGGATAGTGGCTCTCCTATCTGAGGTTTTGGGCTGCGTTTTACATTCTTGACTCTAAAATTAGATTTTGAACACCCTCTTATTCTTTGTTATGACCTCCATGTTGGCGTTTGACATTGGTAGTAGGTATGTAATCAGCCTCTTATCTCTACCGCATGGATTGGATGAATTTGGTTGCTGTACAGTCCTGTTGCAATGCGGCATTATGCCTTCGGATAGGGTTGACATTTTTCCTGGTTCATAACTCATGACGGTAGTACATCTATGCCTCATTTTTAGTCCTTTGTGATTTGTCCATCATGGCCGCCACACTTTCTAAATATGCTTACTGTGGCTTTGGAACTCATTTGAATTAGAATGACCTCCCCCCTACTATTTTTTATGACACTAAGGACTTATAGTTTTGTTCTTAATAGGTCGCTGCACCTTATATATTCTTAATTTGCGGCATCTTCCTATATTACATTACTTCTGCCAATTTAGTATGACCATTACCCCTGACTTTTATATTGGTTAATTGATTTTTTTGTTTTTAATTTACAACCCCCTGTGCTTATTATATCTTAGTACTGGCAGTTTAGGGAATGTTCATTTTTTATTTACATATTTTCTTCCAATCCGTTTCAATATGGTCGCCAATTTTCTTTGACTCCTTTTGCGTTCTGTTACTATGGGTAACAGTGCGGACTAATCAGCCTCTCTATTTTCTGGCGTCTTCATATCATTTGGCGCCATTGGGTAAAACTGCCTTTCCATTACTTCTGCCCGGAATCCAGTATACTTCCGGCATCTGGTCACCGTGGGTTACAGCACTGACCTATCTGCGTTTTCTTTTTTTCTTTGTTCGGTTTCTCTATATTGTTTGGCGCCAACCGTCAAGCTGCTTTATTCACAGTTGCCATTGTGACGGTTTGCTGCGCATTTGCCGTAAGGGATATTCTTCATTTTTATTGTGGATTTAAGAGCGCGTACAGTAGGAGAGTAGGATCTACTTCTTATAGTTACCGCCACTTTTTGTTGATGTTTCACTGTTTTCTATTTAGTCTGGCTGGGATCCTGCTATCCAGGACACCAGCCTAGCTGCTTTCTCCTCTAAATTGATTGCATGTACTTTAGGTACACTCCAGATTGGATTCGGGGGTACCCTTATAAGTCCCTAGTATATGGTATACTATGTACCTAGGGCATAGGTACCCCAGAGGCCTCTCAGGGGCTGCAGCATGTATTATGCCACCCCTTGGAGACCATTCAAAGTGACACAACAGGTCTGTTACAGCAGCCTGTGTAAGGTGGTGCATGCACCCCTTATGTAGATATAGGTTTACTATATCTACTCCATATCACTGCACATATAAATCTATCAGTCACCCCTATGGCAGGCCTTATCAATCCTGAAGGCAGGGTGCTGGGTTTCATGTGAGAGGGTTCACCTGCATAAGCTAAGCCCCTATGCAGCCTTCGGAACCTCTATTCCGGGGTTGTTTCTGATGCAGCCAACCATATACTCTTAAGTGCATTATAACCTCGCGGTAAATGCTAACTTTAAAATGGCTGAATGGAAACATGTTGTGTTTGGTGTCAAACATCTTGGAATCATACCTCCACACCAGTAACTGGTGTGGGAGGTATGATTCCACCCTCCTAGAGGGAGAAATATGACAACACCGGTACAACCGGTACCAGCTTTCTCGACCCTGGCATCACAAGATGGATGCTGCCAGCCACAGACATGAGTCTGCCCTACTGCTGCTGGACGAAACTCCGACAGGTGAAGGTTGGACAATAGGTTTCCTGTCACAGGGAGGTGTGACCACCTCCCAGACAGGTTTTAGTGTATTGGGGCTGGGTGGGTGCACTCCAAGAGTGCTTTGATGTCTGCACTGGGGGCCCATTTGGTGTCCCTGTGCATACTCAAGTTCAAACCGGTTGCAGGAGCCATTTGCTCCTGCTCTAGCGTGAAGCTGGACAAAGGACAAGGGCGTAGCCACCCCTCTGTCCTGACCCTCCCATAGGTGGGCCTCCAGAGTTTGTCCCACCCCTTCCTTGGGTATAAAGTAGGAACCCCGGACTACAGGACTTTAGATATTACCTGGACTAAACTCTGCTACAGAAACCAAGTACTTCGACGATCTGTACAACGCTGGACAACTGAAGAATCTACCTTGGAGTAAAGGAGTTGCTCCCCTGCTGAGCATGCACCTAAACGCATCTGACCGGTTTGCATCTACGCAGCTCCTGAAGTACTCCGAAGATTTCTGCAATACAGGAGGTGGGTTCCCGTGGTCTCTGAAGTTGATCTGTGCTCTCAGCAATTCTGAGAGCCGCATCTCTCGTGGGGACCGTGCAACCCAAACCCCTGGGCACGTGTACATTTGCAGCAATTTATGCTTTTTGGTGACCCCTGAGACTGTGCTTTGGGCTACTTGTAGTCCTGACCCCGAGTAGTGTTTCCACCGAAGATTTCCGGCCTACACTCCACGAGTGTTCCGTGGGCTGGTGTTTTGCAATTCCTTTCGAGGTCCCTTCGCAGTCCCTGGTCCATTGGCGTGACTCTCCATAGCTTGGAGAGTCCCCAGGACCTTGCTGGTCCTCACCAAAGCATCTTTCCTCTGTCCGCGTGGGTTGCAGTTGCTAAGGCTTGTTGGTGTTCTATCCAGACACTGCCCCCCCCCTTCCCCCCCCCCCCCCCCCCCGCCCCCAGCACTCGACATCCTTCGTGGGATAGCTCACCTGTAGACTTTGGTCATCATAGACGTCTCCTGGTTCCCGTGGCTGCAGAGTCGAGCTTCATCTCTTCTCACCTGAAACACCCGACATCGGTGGGCATTCGCCTATCATGCCCCTGGTCACTGTGAAGTGACCTAGACTCTGTCCCCTCTGCTTTCAGGTTCTTCTCAGCTCCAGGCTTGGATCACACCGGACACTTTTCATCCTTCCAGCAGCAGCACTTCTTCGCATCACGCTGTTGAAATCACGAGCGTTTCCGACACCACTTGACACCTATGCACCCGGCTTCCCTGGGATAGGTAACACGAGTACCTCAGTACTCTTAAAGGTGCTGGCCTTAGAACCTTCTATGTTCTTAAGGGTTTGCTTGAAGTCCTCTCCTAAATGTCCTTAATCTTTAAAATTCCAACCGTGACTTTCCTGTAGAGTTGTACGGAGCTCGCGGCTGTGTTCTCACACTGCACCCGGCCTCCGTGGGTCCCCTGTGTCACTACCTTAAGTGGTTCCTTGGGGTCCCAGTGATTCTACGTGCTCTATTCACTGTGTCTAATCAAGTCGTGGTTGTTATACCACTTTCTTAGTATATGGTTCGTTCTCCCCCTGGAGCCCACTGTGTATTGTGCTATTTACTGTTGTTCTAGTACTGTAATATTGTGTGCCTTGTTCTCCAACTTATAAAGAGGTTAGTAGAGACTGTTTAGTAATATATACATATATTTTATATATAACTTGTATGGTTCTCCTTTCATTTGGCCATTCAGGAGGTTATAATCTGGTAAACCAAGCTGCTTTACATTCCTTCGCGACTTAGCCCGAAGGCTGCTCGCCATAGCTACCACTAGGATAGCTTTCAATAAAGGTTGTCTTTAACCTAATCATCAATAAGGGTCGTTTGGACTGGTGCAAGGTGCCCACTATAACTAGTTGTTAGAAATGGGGGTCTCTGGTTGGCAGTGGATGGCCACTGTACAAGCAGGGACCCTTCTTTCTAAGTCAGAGTGAAGAGCTGCACCCCCTTGACAACCCCTGCTCCACCCTGTAGTAACGTAGCACGA
Source organism: Triturus cristatus (assembly GCF_964204655.1). Classification (NCBI taxonomy): domain Eukaryota; kingdom Metazoa; phylum Chordata; class Amphibia; order Caudata; family Salamandridae; genus Triturus; species Triturus cristatus. The sequence continues at coordinate 909,043,991 of NC_140588.1, forward strand.
GCAGTTAGGCTAATCTCAGAGGCAGTGTGTAAAGCATTGCTGATCATACACAGCAAATACAGTGAGGAACACTATAAAGGGACACAACGCAGGTAGTTATCAAAAAATAGTTATCTTTATATAGAGGCTTATCACAAAACCAAATAACGAGGAAACCACAATACTGTACAAAAAAATAGTTCTCTCTGAATGCTGCAAAAATAGTTCCAATGGGGAAGGTAAAGCTCCGTTCAGGGCAATGGTCTCTGTGACCCTTTTTACTCACAGTTCTGAGATGTTGTCTAATAATCCACAAGAAATGTCGCTCCGGCGGGTTAGCGATGTTTTTCCTCACGCTTTGGTCACGGCCGCTCGCAAACGGGGGTTAGCGATGATTTTCCTGACGCTCTGCCACTGTAGCGATGATTTTTGGGCCGCAAACATGCAGGGCGATGATCAGGCCAGCGGGCCTTCAGCAGCAGCGATGCAATGATTTTCCGGAAGCTCAGCAGCTGTAGCAAGGACTTTCTGGCCGCAAACGTGCGGGGCGATGATCAGGCCAGCGAGCCTTCAGCAGCAGCGATGCGTCGATTTTCTTTACGCTTTGTAGGTGTAGCGATGATTTTTAGGCTTTAGCGATAATTTTGAGGCTTTAGCGACGAAATTAAGTCTACTGGTCCTGAGACTTCAGTCAGGGGGCTAGCTCTCTCTCTAGCCCTTGGGTGATTGCAGGTTCAAGATTAAAAAGTTCTCTTACAGCTCCTTTTCCCTCCTTTTTCCAGTCCAATGAAAACTACTGCAGGCCAATCCAGGGAACAGCACACAACACCAGGACAGTCCTCTCCTGCAGCTTTCTTCAGTTCCACGGACAGAGGTTGGTCTTGAGATCCAGGGGCAATACAAATTGTAGGGGTTTCAGCACAGATATTTATACCCCAAAAGTCTTTGTTCTAAAGAGTCACAAGCCACTGAACCCAGCCAGAACCAGTTCTGCTCAGTCCTGGAGCACTTTGTTTACCAGGCTGCTTCTTTCCTTTCAGGGTGCAGGGCAGAGACATCAGACGCACCACAGGAGGTGGAGCCAGCATTGTGGCGGGAAGGCACAGCCCTATTCAGGTCCCCGGTGCAACTCCTCCCACCCATCTAGATGCAGATCTCTCTATTCACCACTGGGACACCTTACCCTGCCTCCTGGAATTCCCCAGCCCTGTCACTCCAAACCCAGACAGCCAATACACATAACAGCAGAGCACACTGGAAGGCTTAGGCAAGAAAATACCTACTTTCTAAAAGTGGTATTTTCAAACACAGAAAATAAAAATAAACTTCACTAAAAGATGTATTTTAATATTCTGAGCTCAGGCATACTAAATTCGTTTTCTACCATGTTCTATGGGTCAGTTAGGACTATAGAATGTAATAGCCAAACCTCCCATCCTGGCCTATGGAGAACAGGTAGCCTTACAGTAGTGAAAAACGAAATTGGGTGTAATTCACTACCAGGACATGCTACACACATCAGAGCATGTCCTACCTTACACATTCAAGGCACCCTACCATAGGGGTGGCTTACATGATGCCAAGGGAAGGTTCAGGGGCTGGGAAGTGGGTGCACTTCACAGCCAAGATGGTAGTTCTAGACTGCACACAGACACTGCAGTGGCAGGTCTGAGACACACTTTACAAGCTGCTTCTGTGGGTGGCGCAACTCAGCGCTGCAGGCCCACCAGCTGCATTTGGTTTACCAGCCCTGGGCACACACAGGCCACATTACTAGGGACTAACAGGTAAACCAAATAAGCCAATCATGGATATACCAATTCACATTTCATATTTACAAAGGGAGAGCATATGCACTTTAGCACTGATCAGCAGTGGTAAAGTGCCCAGAGTCATAAAATCAACACAAACAGGTCAGAAAAAATACAGGAAGTTTAGGGATGACCCTGCAAAAAGGGCCATTTCCAACACTAGTGGACAGCATATACCAGGCCAACTTCTTACATTGGTGTGCAGCGGTTGGGATTCAAGCTTGCTATTGCTTTACCAGATAATCTCATTGAGTGACTAACTGAAAACCACTAAAGGTACTTAGGCACATATAAATCAAGACTAGAATAAAGTAAGTTCTACTGTACTTAGAGTTGGGTAGGTCAAGGGTCTAGCACACCCTTTCTCCAACTCAAGATAGTTTAGTAGTTCTCACTAGGTTAGGTAGATGCTACACCACATAAAACTAGTATGTCTTCTAGGCCAGAAGCCAGTGGGCCTCCGACAACTAAGTATGACCATATCCCATTCCAAGAATTGAGGAGTATGTGTACAGCTAGGAAACTGAAGACAAGGAAAAATCCACGCACTCAACGCCTCATAGAGGCTTTGCTTTTAGATGACCTCAGAAAGACCCCAGGGTCTGATGAGGCAGGCAAGTTGGGTGGGACAGCAGATGAGGAAAGGCCAGGAAGTGAAAACATCTATGACCTAAAATCTGATGCTGGCCAGGAGGATCAAGATGATTCTAACCTTGACAATCCAATTCTTCCTGAAGGTGAGGGAGAAGGCCTCAGTGGCCCTCTCCTTAACCCACCTGGAAGGGTTAACACTTGACCAAGAAGATCAAGATCTCCTCCTCAGGAATCTAATCATTCTGGTACTTCTGTAGAGAGCTGTTTCTCATAGGACTTCTGCTTCTCATAAAAGGGAGTCCTCTTATGAGAAGAAGTGCCAACTGCTTGAGTTTGAGAAAGCTAAGCTCAGAATTAAGAGAGAGCAATTGGCCTTAGATAGGGAATCCCTCGAGCTCCAGAGAGCTTCTAAAAAGTTGGGGCTAGAGCCCCATGTTGGCAGCAACAGTGTCCCTAGAGGTAGAGAACATACTCATGACCATAGGAACCTGAACAAGATTGTCCCTCCCTACCAGAGTGGTGATGACATCTACAAATAGATAACTGCACTGGAGAGGGCCTGTAAAGTACAGAGGGTCCCTCAGGAGCAGTGGGCAGCAATCTTGTGGCTCTCCTTTGCACACAAAGGTAGAGACAAGCTCCTCACTGTTAGAGAAGAGGCTGCTGATAATTACACAGTCTTGAAGAGGGCTCTCATTGATAGGTTTGGCTTAACCACTGAAAAATACAGGATTAAGTTCTGAGATACCCAAAAAGCACAGACTGGGTTGACTTTGTAGATTGTGCTACTAAGGCTCTGGAAGGCTGGGTACTTGGCAGTAAAGTGTGAGATTTTAAAGGATTGTACAATTTAATTATGAGGGAGCAGATCCTTAATAATTGTCAAAATCAGCTGTTGCATCAGTACCTGTTGGACTCTGATCTGACCTCTCCCCAAGAATGGGGCCAGAAGGCAGACAAATGGGTCAGAACCAGGGTGAGGCAGACAGTTCAGAACCAAGGTGGTGACTCCAAGCAGCAAGATTCTAAAAACTCTGATAAGGGTGGGGAGAAGGGTAAAGACCAGAAGTCTTCTCAAGGGCCCCAAAAATCAGCATCTGGTGGGGAGTCACAATCCAATAAGGCAAGAAGAAACCATGGTGTCAAATCTGTAAACAGAAGACCCATTGGACAAGTGACTGTAACAAGTCCAAGAACTCAACTACTGCCACCATTGCCCCTAAGGCAACTATTCCCCCTAGTTCAGCTCAAAGTGGTGGTACTCAGAATAAGGGTGTCGTAGGGTTAACCCTGGGATCTGAGATGGACTCTGACCTAGTGAGAGTTCTAACTCAGGCTGTATTGATCTGTGATGGAGGCATAGATATGGCCTCATTATTTGTGAGCCCCAGTAATCTGGGCAAATACAGACAACAGCCTTTGATAAATGGAAAAGAGGCTTTGGCATTCAGGGACACAGGAGCAAGTGTTAGAATGGTGACAACATATCTTGTGGCTCCTGAGCAAATCATACTTGGTGAGATGTACCAAGTGACCAATGCTAGCAATGTGTGGACAGACCATTCCTTGGCAGTTGTTAATTTCACCTGGGGAGGGGTAACTGGCCCTAAGAAGGTTGTGGTAAGTGCAGACCTCCCTGTTGAATGCTTGTTGGGCTGAAGTGGAACTCAGGACTCATACAGAAATGTTGGGAATCCCTGCAGATGTGTTTGCTATGACTAGGTCACAGCCAAAAATGTCTAACACTGATCAGGCCCTGGATCCTGGAAAAATGGACCAGGCGCCTTCCAAGAGGAGGAGCAATAGGGGTAAGGCAGTGTCTTCCACCCTGACTCAGAATCCAGACCAGTCTCTCGAGGGAGTTGATCTTAGTCCTGAAGAAGGAACTGTCCCAGATGAGCTTGAACCTGATCAGGTTGAGTTCTTGGGGACAGGGGGCCCTTTCAGGGCAGATCTGAGCCAGGAGCAGCTGAGCTGCCCCTCTCCAGAACCCCTCCGACAGCAAGCTGCTGCTGAGGCTGCTGGGAGTGCTAGTGGGTCCCATAGGATCTACTGGGATGATAGACTCCTTTAGTCAGAGAGTAGAGACCCCAAGCCTGGCGCCACCAGGAGGTTGGTTATACCTCTGAAGTTTAGGCGCTTCCTATTGACACTCGCACATGACATCCCATTAGCAGGTCACCTAGGCCAAAACAAGACTTGGGACAGAATTGTCCCTCACTTTCATTGACCTCACATGTCTGAAGACACCAAGGAGGTTTGTCGCTCCTGTCACCTGTCAAGCCAGTGGTAAGGCAGGTGGTACTACAAAGCCCCCCCTGATACCACTACCTGTGGTGGGGGTTCCCTTTGAGAGGGTTGAGATTGATCTAGTTGGTCCCATGGATCCTCAAACTGCATCTGGGCACAGATGTATTCTGGTGGTGGTGGACCATGCCACTAGGTATCCAGAGGCAATTCCCCTTAGAACCACCACAGCTGCTGTGGTGGCAAGGCCCCTCCTGGGAATCTTTTCCAGAGTGCGTTTCCCTAAGGAGGTAGTATCAGAAAGAGATGCAAACTTCATGTCTAGTTACTTGACTGCTATGTGGAAGGAGTGTGGAGTAAATTACAAATATACCACCCCTTATCAACCACAATGCAATGGGTTAGTTGAAAGGTTCAACAAAACCCTCAGGAGCATGATTAAAGGTCTCCCAGAAAAGCTTAGGCGCAGATGGGACATACTTTTGCCCTGCCTTATCTTTGCCTACAGAGAGGTTCCACAGAAGGGGGTTGGTTACAGCCCATTTGAACTTCTGTTTGGACATCCAGTTAGTGGTCCATTGTGTCTAGTAAAGGAGGGATGGGAGTTACCTCTCAAACACCCTAAACGGGATATTGTGGACTATGTACGTGGTCTCCGCTCCAGGATGGCTGAGTATATTAAGAAGGCAACTAAAAACCTTGAGGCTAGCCAGGAATTGCAAAAGGCCTGGCATGACCAAAAGGCTGTGCTGACTGTTTATCAGCCAGGGCAGAAAGTATGGGTGTTGGAGCCTGTGGCCCCAGCAGCCCTCCAAGATAAGTGGAGTGGCCCTCATACAATAATTGAGCAAAAGGGAGGGATTACCTACCTGGTGGACCTTGGAACTCCCAGGAGCCCCCATAGGGTGCTCCGTGTCGACAGGGCAGACATGGGCTTGCTCATGGCTGCTGATGAGGGACAGGAGAAAGAGAGTGATCCACTCCCTGACCTGCTCTCACAGAACCCTGATGATGGTTCAGTTGATGTTATAGCCTTGGCAGGCAGCCTCACTGTGCAGCAGCAAACTGATTGCAGAAAAGTTCTCAATCAGTTTAGACATATGTTTTCACTGACTCCAAGTCAGACTACCTGGTACACTCATGAAGTGGACACTGGAGACAGCCTGCCTGTTACAAATAACATTTACAGGCAATCTGACCATGTCAGGGACTGCATCAGGACTGAAGTCCAGAAGATGTTGGATTTGGGAGTTATTGAACCATCTGATAGCCCTTGGGCTAGTCCAGTAGTCTTAGTACCTAAACCTCACACCCAGAATGGTAAGAGAGAGATGAGGTTTTGTGTTGACTACAGGGGTCTCAATGCAGTCACTAGGACAGATGCCCATCCAATCCCTAGGGCAGATGAGCTTATAGATACTTTGGCCTCAGCCACATTGACCTGACAGCTGGCTACTGGCAAATCAGATTCCTGAGGATGCAAAGCCAAAAACGGCATTTTCTACCACTAGTGGGTACTACCAATTTGTGGTGATGCCCTTTGGTTTGAAGAATGCACCTGCCACTTTTCAAAGGTTGGTGAATAAAGTCCATACTGGCCTGGAAGCCTATAGTGCAGCTTATCTAGATGATATTGCTATCTTTAGCTCCATCTGGAAGGATCACCTGGTCCACCTGAGAAATATTTTGGAGGCCCTGCAGAAAGCGGGCCTAACAATCAAGGCCACCAAGTGCCAGATAGGGCAGAGTCAGGTTGTATACCTTGTCCACCTTGTAGGTGGAGGTCAGGTTCAACCATTGCAGAGCAAAATCCAGACCATCATGGACTGGGTTGCTCCAACCACCCAGACTCAGGTCAGAGCTTTCTTGGGCCTGACTGGGTACTATAGGAGGTTTTTCAAAGGTTATGGATCCATAGTGACCCCTTTGAATGACTTAACTTCCAAAAGAATGCCAAAGAAAGTTCAGTGGACAGTTAGCCGTCAAAAGGCATTTGATGACCTGAAGCAGGCCATGTGCACAGCTCCCATTCTGCAAAGTCCTGACTATTCCAAACAGTTCATTGTACACACAGATGCATCTGAGTTGGGGGTAGGGGCTGCGTTCTCACAATTGAATGATGAGGGTCAGGATCAGCCAGTAGCTTTTATTAACAGAAGGTTGACCCCCAGAGAGAAATGTTGGTCAGCTATTGAGAGGGAAGCCGTTGCTGTGGTTGGGCTCTGAAGAACCTGAGGCCATACTTGTTTGGCACTCACTTCATTGTTCAGACAGACCATAAGCCCCTCTTATGGCTAAAACAGATGAAGGGTGAAAACCCCAACTTTTGAGGTTGTCCATTTCCCTACAGGGGATGGACTATACAGTGGAACATAGACCTGGGAGTAACCATGCAAATGCAGATGGACTCTCCAGACATTTCCACTTAGAACATGAAGACTCAACTGGTCAAGGTTAGTTTAATGTCCTTACGTTTGGGGGGGGGGGGGTGTTGTGTAGGAGAGTAGGATCTGCTTCTTATAGTTACCCCCACTTTTTGCTGATGTTCCACTGTTTTTGACTTAGTCTGACTGGGATCCTGCTATCCAGGAACCCAGCCTAGCTGCTTTCTCCTCTAAATTGATTGCATGTACTTTAGGTACACTCCAGTGGATTCTGGGGTACCCTTATAAGTCCCTAGTATATGGTATACTATGTACCTAGGGCATAGGTACCCCAGAGGCCTCTCATGGGCTGCAGCATGTATTATGCCACCCCTGGGAGAACATTCAAAATGACACAACAGGTCTGCTACAGCAGCCTGTGTAAGGTGGTGCATGCACCCCTTACGTAGATATAGGTTCACCATATCTACTCCATATCACTGCACGTATAAACCTATCAGTCACCCTTATGGCAGGCCTTATAAATCCTGAAGGCAGGGTGCTGGGTTTTATGTGAGAGGGTGCACCTTCATAAGCAAAGCCCCTCTGCAGCCTTCGGAAACCTCTATTCCGGGGATGTTTGTGATGCAGCCAACCATATACTCTTATGTGCATTATAACCTTGCGGTAAATGCTAACTTTAAAACGGCTGCATGGAAACATGTCTTGTTTGGTGTCAAACACCTTGGAGTCATACCTCCACACTAGTAACTGGTGTGGAAGGTATGATTACACCCTCCAAGAGGGAGAAATATGACAACACAGGTACACCCGGGACCAGCTTTCTCGACCCTGGCATCACAAGATGGATGCTGCCAGCCACAGACACGAGTCTGCCCTCCTGCTGCTGGACGAAACTCCGGCAGGGGAAGGTTGGACAATAGGTGTCCTGTCACAGGGAGGTGTGACCACCTCCCAGACAGGCTTTAGTGTATTGGGGCTGAGTGGGTGCACTCCAAGAGCGCTTTGATTTCTGCACTGGGGGCACATTTGGTGTCCCTGTGCATAGTCCAGCTCAAACCAGTTGAAGGCGCCATTTGCTCCTGCTCTGGCACAAAACTGGACAAAGGACATAGGTGTAGCCACCCCTCTGTCCTGACCCTCCCATAGGTGGGTCCCCAGAGTTTGTCCCACCCCTTCCTTAGGTATAAAGTAGGATCCCCTGACTACAGGACTTTAGATATTACCTGGACTAAACTCTGGTACAAAAACCAAGTACTTTGATGATCTGCACGACGCTGGACGACTGAAGAATCTCCCTTGGAGTAAAGGAGTTACTCCCCTGCTGAGCAGGCACCTAAACGCATCTGACCAGTTTGCATCTACGCAGCTCCTGAAGGACTCCGAAGATTTCTGCAATACAGGATGTGTGTTTCCGTGGTCTCAGGTTGATCTGTGCTCTCAGCAATTCTGAGACCCGCATCCCTCGTGGGGACCGTGCAACCCAAACCCCTGGGCACGTGTACATTTGCAGCAATTTATGCTTTTTGGTGACCCCTGAGGCTGTGCTTTGGGCTGCTTGTAGTCCTGACCAAGAGCAGTGTTTCCACTGAAGATTTCCGGCCCACACACCACGAGTGTTCCGTGGGCAGGTATTTTGTGATTCCTCTCGAGGTCCCTTCGCGATCCCTGGACCGTTGGCCTGTGGGTCCCTGTGTAGGTTACTTCAACTTTCAGTGGACCTTCCTGATTGCTCCAGATGTGCCCTGACTCTCCATAGCTTGGAGAGTTCCCAGGACCTTGCTGGTCCTCACTGAAGCATCTTTCCTCTGACCTCATTGGTTGCAGTTACCAAGGCTTGTTGGTGTTCAATCCGGACACTGACCCCCCAGAACTTGACATCCTTCATGGGACAGCTCACCTGCAGACTTTGGCCATCGTCGACGTCTTCTGGTCCCCGTAGCAGCAGAGTCAAGCTTCACCTCTTCTCACCTGAAACACACGACATCGGTGGGCATTCGCCTATCGTGCCCTTGGTCACTGTGAAGTGGCCCAGACTCTGTCCCCTCTGCTTTCAGGTTCTTCTCAGCTCCAATCCAGGCTTGGATCACACCGGACACTTTTCATCCTCCCGGCAGCAGCACTTCTTCGCATCACGCCATTGAAATCAACAAGAGTTTTCGACACCACTTGACCCCTATGCACCCAGCTTCCCTGGGATAGGTAACACGGGTACCTCAGTACTCTCAAGGGTGCTGGCCTTAGAGCCTTCTATGTTCCAAAGGGTTTGCTTGAAGTCCTCTCCTAAGGGTCCTTAATCTTTAATATTTAACCGCGACTTTCCCATAGAGTTGTACAGAGCTCGTGGCTGTGTTCTCACACTGCACCCAGCCTCCATGGGTCCCCTGTGTCACGACCTTGGGTGGTTCCTTGGGGTCCCAGCATTTCTACGTGCTCCAGGCACTGTGCCTAGTCAAGACGTGGTTGTTATACCACTTTCTTAGTATATGGTACGGTCTCGCCCTGGAGCCCGCTGGGTATTGTGCTATTTACTGTCGTTCTAGTACTGTAATATTGTGTGCCTTGTTCTCTAATCTCATAAAGAGGTTAGTAGAGAGTGTTTAGTAAAAAATACCTATATTTTATATGTACCTTGTGTGGTTCTCTTTTCATTTGGTCATTCAGGAGGTTATAATCTGGTAAACCAAGCTGCTTTACATTCCTTCGAGACTAAGCCTGAAGGCTGCTCTCCATAGCTACCACTGAGATAGCTTTCAATAAATTTGGCTTTAACCTAATCATCAATAAGGGTTGTTTGGACTGGTGCAAGGTGCCCACTATAACTAGTGGACAGCATTTACCAGGCCAACTTCTCACACGTACTACGTATTTACTCCACGTTTGATACTCACTTCTCAGGAATATGCATGTTTTATGACTTAGCTCAATCAAGTTGGTATGTCTATTTGTCCATTTGCATGGGTGAGTAACCTGTAATAGTCTTTTTTTTTTTTTTTTTTTGATATATGGGTGCCCAGAACGTGTATTATATATATTTATTTCTTTATCTTAGGTAACGTAATATGTATACCTTTGTGACTGTATTTGTATCTAGATAGGAATGGTGATCACAGACGCTGTTTGTGGCATAGTTGGATTCTTGGCTTAACGGGAAGCTGTTTATTGGGTTAATATTTTGAACTTCACATGCCCCTATAATTTCCTAGAGATTGAATTCTACTGTATTTTTTCACACGATTTCGAAATGATATCTCAAAGGTTGCTTTCGATCCAGGATGTGTACGATCCTAGCTCTGATTGGGTCACGTGGCATGATTATTTTCAATGATGTCGCTGTGGTTTGTTATTCATGACCTTTGGCGAGGGTTGACAATTGTGACAACATATCCTTGAATGATATGTGATTATGCTTCTGTCATGTAGGCTCCTTGATTTTTTTGACCTTCAATATGCCTCTTTGGATCAGTCTGTTTGTATACAATGATGTCATTGGTTTGTACATGATTTAGATTTTCTGAGGGCTCCTATAAGGCTATTTTGTATAGCCTTAAATTCCTAGGCTCTATAAGGATTAACATCCTGACCCTTGTTGTGGACTCATTTGTAGGATTTCTTTATTCTTGACACAATGCCCCCTTTTTGGAATTAAGACGACATTGAAAGCATATAAATATTGATTTTTTTCAGCTTTGCTTTTTTGCACTAAGTTTTCGTTTTAAACCTCAAATTTATTTATTAAGGCACAACTGACGGGCTATCAAACCCGTGGCCATCCGCATGGATCAATACTTTCATTGATGACTTAACTTCCCATACATAAAGGAGGACCTTTGAGAACATGTTATACAAAATATTGGGATTTTCCAACAATCCACTGATATTTGGAAAGTTATGATTGCCACTCACATCTGTTTGTGACACTGTGTTCGTTTTATCACTATTATGGTTATAACGGGTTGCAGTCACTGTCATAGTGATAATAGCATGAGTATCAGGAGTGTGCCCCGGTCTCTTGAAAACAAACATTTTTTTTTTTTTTTACTGATACGAAAAATAATTTATCATTATTTTTGGTCTTTGTGATTCTATGTTTATTCTTTACAATTTTTGTTCTGTATTGAATGTATTGTATGTATTATATTTGTCCAACGAGTTGTGACTTGTTTTTAGTGATGCAGAGTTAGAATCTTTACTTATCGCACTACTTTGGTGGCCATTCACGTCTTGTAAACATGTCTGTCTTTGTCAAAAATAGTCTGTGCCAGTCATGTGTGTTAAAAGTTTTCTCACAGTATGTCTATTATGAGTATTTACGTATGCTATACATGTTGTATGTTCGTCTGGTGTTATGTATGTATATGTATATATATGTATTTTTACAGCCCTGATGAAGTTCAAGTAATTCAATTGAACGAAACAGGTTGGCTGGATGTCTTGTATGGAATTGAAGGATCAGGAAAGATCATTAGAAAGGAACACATATCCTAATGACTACTGGCTTTATTTTGGATAATAAGATTACTGGTGATCCATTCCAAATTATGTACCATATTGTTGTATTTATCAATACCATTCTACTAAGTTCTTTAATTATATTTTTGGGGGTTTCCCGGCAGTAATTATTAATTAATAACTTCTTGCCATGTTAACCTATGTGGCGGGGGATCTGCAATGGGGAAAATTAACTGGGCAATTTTCTCCCACATCAGGGCTTATAAAACATAGTTTATAAGGACCCTGCCTATATCTACAGGACCCTCCACCCCTGGAACACCTAGGGGAGACTTCAGGGGTTTTGAATATGTTAAAATATTGCAGATCCTCACTCTACCGTGCTCCTAGCACAAAAGTTGATTTTCGCAAGCACTTTCTCTACAATGAGGGAACTGAAAGGTGCCATTTCACCATCTCCAGGGCATATCAAACCTGTTTTATAAAGATCCTCCTTATAAGTACCTGATCCCCCACCATTTGGGACACCTAGGGGAATTCCATCGGGTTACTTAATAAGCCAAAATATTGTAGTTTATTAATTTTTAAGGGCCCCAAACACCATAGTCGAGTTTGGGCACAATTTACATGTTAAAAGCAGTGCTGCAACAAAGGGTTGCTTTTAAACTGACCTCAGGCCTCAGCAGTGCACACATCCAAGTTCAAAAAGGGCTGCTGGCTTCCACACTGCCATGCCCTATTCTATACTAGGGACTGACAGGTGGTTTGGATCCCCTTGTCCTATTATGTACTATGGCCTTATAGGGGAGGTCACGCCAATCATAGGGGTACTCTAACCCACAGTGTATGCAGGGGTCTTCACTGTATTCTGCTTTCGGTATAGCACTGGCCCTGAGCCTGGTTCGGCAGAGCCCAGGGAGAGTCAGTTACCACCAGTATCAGTCAGCAAAAAAGGATGACTTTGTAACACGAACATAGTGGAACATGTATTTGGCCTGCAATCTCGTATGGCTGAGTGCACGAAGAAGGCCAGCAAAAAACCTGAGGCAAGCCAGGAGCTTCAGAAAGCCGGTCATGACTAAAAGGCTGTACTGACGGTTTACCAGCCAGGACAGAAAGTGTGGATGTTGCAGCCTGTGGCCCCAGCAGCTCTCCAGGACAAAACGTAGTGTCCCCACCACTTTTCTTGAAAAGAACGGTGAGGTCACCTACTTGGTTGATCTAGGCACTCCAAGCAGTCCTCACTGAGTACTTCATGTGGACCGCCTAAAGCCTTTCATTGACAGGGCTGACAAGCGCTTGCTCATGCCCACTGATGAGGGACAGGAGGAAGAGAGTGACACTCTCTCCCTTATCTCCTCTCACAGGACCCTGCTAATGGGTCAGTTGATGGAGTAGCCTTGGCAGGAAGCCTCACTGACCATCCGCAATCTGATTTTAGGTAAGTCCTCAGTCAGTTTCCAAACTTCTTTTCTTTGACTGACAGTCTGCCTGTCAAGAGTAAAATCTACTCTGACCATGCCAGAGACTGCATCAGGACAGAGGTCCAAAAGATGACGGAGTTTGAGGGTCATTGCGACTTCGGATAGCCCTTGGGCTAGTCCTGTAGTCCTTATACCAAAACCTCACACCCAAGACGGTGAGAGAAAGATGAGGTTTTGTGTAGACTATATAGGTCTCAATGCAGTCACTAGGACTGATGCCCATCCAATTCCCAGGGCAGATGAGCTGATTGATACTCTGGCCTCTGCCAAGTATCTCAGTACATTTGACCTGATTGCTGGTTACTGGCAAATCAGACTCTGAGGATGCCAAACTAAAAACAGCATTTTCAACCCCTTGTGGGCATTATCAATATATTGTGATGCCTTTTAGCTTGAATAATGCACCTGCCACATTTCAGAGGTTGGTGAACGAAGTCCTAACAGGTCTGGAAGCCTATAGTGCAGCATATCTAGATCTAGTCTTTAGCTCCACCTGGGAGGATCACCTGATCCACCTCAGGACTGTTCTAGGTGCCTTGCAAAAAGCAGGTCTCACTATCAAGGCCACAAAGGGCTATATAGGGCAGAGTAAGGTTGTGTACTTGGGTCAGCTTGTAGGTTAAAGTCAAGTTCAGCCATTGGAGAGCAAAACAGAGACCATAACGGACTGGGTTACTCCCACTGCCCGGACTCAGATCAGAGCTTTCTTAGGCCTGACTGAGTACTACAGGAGGTTTGTTAAGGGCTATGGATAGTGACAACCCTAAATGATCTCACCTCTTAAGGGATACCTAAGAAAGTTCAGCGGACAGATAGCTGTCAGAAGGCATTTGATGACCTGACGCAGGCTATGAGCATTGCGCCCATTCTGCGAAATCCTGATTACTCCAAAACCTTCATTGTCCAGACGGATGCTACTGAGATAGGGCTAGGTGCAGTACTGTTGCAACTTAACAGAGAGGGCAAGGATCAACCAGTAGTTTTTATAGGCAGAAATTTGACCCACTCAAGGAGAAACATTGGTTAGCTAAAGAGAGGAGGCCTTTGCTGTGGTCTGGGCCATACCCGTTGGATACTTACTTCATTGTTCAGACAGATCATAAGCCCCTCTTATGGCTTAAACAAATGAAGGGTGAAAATCTCAAACTTTTGAGGTGGTCCATTTCCCTACAGGGGAAGGACTTTTCTGTGGAACATAGACCTGGGAGTAACCATGTCAACGCAGATGGACTCGCCATATATTTCCACTTAGAAAATGAACTTAACAGAGCAAGGTTAGTCTCATTTCCTATCGTGGGGGCAGGGGCATAGGAAAGTAGGAACTGCTTTTATGGTTATATCCATCTTTTTGCTTGGTGTCAGTGTGCTTTTGACTAGTCTGACTGGGATCCTGCTAAATTAGTAGCACATTCACTGTGCTTTTGCCCTAAATTGACCATCGCAAGTACGCCTGTACACCCACAATTGGCTACTGGTGTACCCTTGTAAGTCCCAAGTATATGATAGAAAGGTACCCAGGGCATAAGTACACCAGGGGTCTCCTATGTGCTGCAGCATGTCCACTTAATCTGTGACTACAGGCCTGCTATTGCAGCCTTTGAGAGTTGGTGCTTCTACCTCTCACGATAGATATACTTTTCCTTATATCTGGGGCAACTACACTTAAAACCTATAAGTCACCCCTATGGCAGGATCTTTAGTCCCGAGGGCAGGTTGCTTAGTTCAAGTGCAAGGGTGCCCCTTCGTGAGCAGGACACTCCTACAAACCCCCGAGTCAATTCTCCAAGCTTTGTAAGTGTGGTCAACCATTTTAATAAATATAGTGGATATCAGTCATTATGAGATGTCTAACTATATAGCAGCTGCACTGAACCCGGTCTGGTATCAAACATGTTGGTAACATACCTCAACACCGATTCCAGTGTTGGAAGTATGATCCCATGTATTGGGGGGCTCGCTTGTGGTACACCCCTGTACTACCGTTAACAGCCGTTCAGGGTCTGTTAGCAACCTAGTGCGGCTGCGGACCAGACCAGATTCTGCCTTCCTGCTGCTGAGCCAAGCTGAAGCAGGGGAAAGTAGATCAATAGGTTTCCTGTCATAGGGAGGTGTGACCACCTACCAGATAGACTTCCTGTATTGGGCTGGGGTGGGGGCACTTGCCAGTGCCACCATCTGGTTTGATGAGCACATTTGGTGCCCTCCTCACATACTTTAGTTTGAGCCAGTTCAGGGAGCCCTTGGCTCCCGCTCTTCTGCGAAACTGGACAAATGACATGGGAGTATCCTCTCCTCTGGGAGGTATCCCTGAATCGTCCCAACCCTTTCCTTATGGTACTTAAGGGCTTACCTGTAGGTGGCTCTTTAGATTTAGACTCAAGCCTGAAACCATGTCACTTTTCGATCGTCTGGTCAGTTGGACTTCGCCTTGAACTGAGACTGCATCAAGCAAGACTCCTGCTGCTCCTGGTCTCGCTGTTCTGCAAGTGATCTTTGTTATCTGTGTATGTGCTTCTTACAGGACCTTCACCAGACCTGTGGGCATTAAGGACACCCAAAGTAATCTCTTTTGGAGTGAAGGAGTCACTCCCCTGCATCTGCAGGCACTGCAATGAAGCTGACCAGTCTGCTGTACTTGACACCCAACGGACTTCGAAAGGCTCAGCAACACAGGTGGTGGTTCTGCAACTCCTTCGAGGCCTGACCTGTCCTCTCTGCAATTATGAGGCCAGTATCCCCTCGTCAGAACCGCTGGGACCAAACCCCTGTGCAGTGACTCGACTTGCCGTTGCTAAGGCTTGCTGGCTCTGCACTCTAAAGATCTTTGGGCTACAAGAAGCTCCAGCATCTCTTCCTGCCAAGTACAGCATCCTCTGCACAGTCACCTTCCTTCTTGGTGAGCTGCTTGAGATCCTCTTGCAACTCCTCTGCCTTCGGCCTGTGGGTCATCTTCTGCTCCAGTGGGCTCCCCTGCTTGCTCAGGCCTGCTCAGACTCTACTGCTTGTGGTAAGTCCCTTGGACCTTGCTGGTTCCAACGTTGCTCCTTTCTCATTCTCTACGCCAGTTGCAGCCACCAAGGTTGTCAGTGCTCCCGCTAGACACTGACCCCCTGGATCTCGACTTCCAACGTGCCTGTCTCCTGGTCTTTCTCAGCATCACCTGGTCCTCACAGCTGCAGCGACAAGGTTTCTGTCAATGCTTCTGAACCATGCGACATCGGTGGGAATTGCTCTTCCGTACCCCCTGGTCACCTCCAAGTGGCATAGGCTCTGTCCGATCTGCTTACAGGTTCTTTACTTCAAGAATCCACCCTTGGTTTCCACCGGACTCTTGCACAGTCTTCTCCAGCCACATCTTCTTCGCAGTCCTCCATTGTGGTCTACGGTGGTTTCCGACATCACTTCCCACCTGGCTTTCCTGGTGCAGGTATCCTGGTTCCTGGGGTATCCACGGGTGAGGTGACTCTCCAACCTTCTGTCTTCCACTGGGCTTCTTTGGGGTCCACTGGGAAAGGTCCTTCTTAAAAACTGCATCGCGATTTCCTCATTGACATCTATTGGACATGCGGCTGTGTTTTCACTCTACACACAGCCGCCATGGGGTTCCTGGGTACTTCCTATGGGTTGTTCCTTGTATCCCAAACTCCTCTGAGACTCCTGGTCCAAGTCCTGACTTCAGTCGCAGTTCGCATTCCACTTTTTTAGTATATGGTTTAGTCTCCCTTGAGATCACTGTATTTTGTGCTTACTTACCTATTTGCAATTGAAGTATTGCTGTGTATTTGTGTTGCTATCTCCAGGTAGGAGATATACCAACATGTTAGTGAGTGTTGTGTAATAAATAGACATTTTTATATATAAACTGTGTGTGTTGTTTTTCATTTAAAACCGACACTGCATGATTAAACTGGTACAACAAGCTGATTAACACTCCTTCAAGATAAACCTGCAGGCTGCTCTCCATAGCTACCACTTTGAGAGCTTTCTATGGTTATCAAAGACCACTAAAATCACCATAAGGGTTGCCTGGATTATTGCAAGGTGCATTACTTAAATAAGTGTGCTCCAAATACTAAGCCAGCCTCCTACAAACGTCCACGTAACCGCCTGGCAGATGTCAAGGACTGGAACACCATGCTGAAGAGCTGTGGTGGCTGCCTTAGCCCTAGCCGAGTGAGCTCGAAGTCCTTCAGGAGGCTTTTTGAATGCCAGACTGTAACAGATTTTTGCTGCAGACTAGAACCCAATGTGAGTTGGTCCACTTCTGTACAGCATGACCCTTCTTTGCTCCAATGTACCCTACAAAGAGTTGATCATCCACCCGGAACTCTTAAGTGTGGTCAAGGTAGAATGATCACGCTCTTTTCGGGTCCAGATGGTGGAGGCGCTCTTCTTCCTTCGAAGGATGCGGAGGAGCACAGAAGGTGGGCAAGGTGACAGATTGCCCTAGATGGAAAAGTGTCACCACCTCAGGCAAGAAAGGAGCCCTAGTGCGGACCACTACTTTGTCTGGAAAGACCGTCCGGTAAGGAGGCTGACAGGATAGAGCCTGTAATTTGTTCACCCCCCGGCAGAAGTTATTGCTACTAGGAAGACTGTTTTGATAGTAAGCAGCCGGAGAGGGCAATTGTGCAGTGGCTTGAAAGTTACTCACATAAAAATTTTGAAAATCAAATTAAGTTCCCACTGGGGCATAACAAATCATGAGCGAGGAAACAAATGTGTAAGTCCCTTCAAGAATCTATGTACAATAGGAGATTTAAATAGTGATGGTTGATCTGGCAACGGTAGAAAAGCAGAAAGGGCCAAAATTTAACCCTTCAGAGTGCCCAGAGTGAGGCCCTGCTGGGCCAAAGAAAGAATGAAAAAAAGAACATCTGAAAAGGAGTCAGGCAGAGGGTCAACAAACCGTTCTGCACAATATTTACAAAACTTTGTCCATCGGCAGGCATATACCAACTTGGTGGAGGGACGCCAGGCTGCCACAATAACTTCACAGACTTCAGGAGGAAGTCAAAAGCAGTCAACTGTTGCCGCTCAATCTCCATGTAAGAAGATTGAGGCTGGACAAGTTTGGGTGGAAGACCCTCCCCTGCTGCCGCAACAGAAGATCTAGGGGACAGAAGAGAAGGGGCAGCCTGATTGGGATACCAAACTCTCCACGCCCAGTCCGGAGCCACAAGGATGACTTGGACCCGGTCACTTGTGATCTTCATGAGCACTCTGGACAGGAGTGGCATGAGTGGAAAGGCGTACAGGAGGCTTGTGCTTCACTATAGATGAAAAGTGTCGCTGTGCAAGAGCCGCCTTGGAAACTCTAAAGCGCATTATTGCGGACATTGCGCGTTCTCTGCGGAGGCGAATAGATCTAACCAAGGCTCTCCCTACTGTCGAAAGAGACCTGTGCCACCTCCTGATGGAGACACTATTCGTGATCCGCTAGGCACCGACAGCTAAGTTCACCGTCCTGACGTTCCGGGAACCGGCCAGGTGTTGAACCACCAGGGATATGCTCTGTTGTTCCAGCCAAGTCCAGAGGTGTAGGGCCTCCTGACAAAGGGTCCACGACCCCACCCCACCTTGTTTGTTGCAGTACCACTTGACGGTGGTGTTGTCCGTAAACACCTGAACTAGCCTTCCCTTGAGAGATGGCAATAAGGCCTTCAGTGCCAAGCGAATCGCTCGAAGCTCCAGCAAGTTGATGAGGGGCCAGGCTTCCACCGGAGACCAGATTCCTCTGATCTCCACCTCTCCCATCACAGAAGTGACACATCTGTCACTACTGTGAGATCTGGTTGGGGAAGGGAGAGGGGTCTGCCTTAGACCCAATCGCGGTTTGTCAACCACGACTGCAGAGCTTTCGCAGTGCCCTCCGATATCTGGACTAGCTCGGTGAGATTTCCCTGATGCTGCGTCCATCCGAACTTGAGGTCCCACTGCACAGCCTGCATGTGTCATCTGGCATGATCTACCAACAGGATGTAGAAGGCCATAAGGCCCAGCAGCCTCAGAGTCAGTCTCACCGAAATTAAAGATAGAGGCTGAAACATCAGTCTCATAGCCTGAATATCCTGGACTCGCGGCTCAGGTGGGTAGGACCGAAACTGCACCATGTCCAGAACAGCTCCGATGAAGGGGAGCATCTGAGAAGGAGTCAGGTGTGACTTCAGCACATTGATAGTGAACCACCACAGAGTTCAAGTGGTTTGCAGTAGTCTGGAGGTGCGAGACCACTGCTTGGGGCGAGCCCGCCTTGAACAACCATTCGTCGAGATAAAGTAAGACTTGAACCCCTGATCCCCACAGATGGGCTGCGACCACCGTCATTACCTTGGTGAACACCAGAGGGGCACTGGTGAGGGCAAAAGTGAGCACAATAACTGAAAGTGCTCTTAGCCCACCGTATACAGCAGGTAGCGACGATAGGCAGGCAGGGTGGGAATGTGGAAGTAGGTGTCCTGCAAGTCCATCCGTCCAGGCAGACAGAACCTGAGCAAGGGGGAGCATTTTGAACTTCTCTTTTCTGAGGAAGAAGTATAATGTGGTCAAGGTGGCCATTGTCGTTTTCCCTATGTTAGCATGAGCCCGTAGCAGAATGTCTTCTGCTTTGCGCACGTCACTACACAAACGTATTTCGCTTTGTGCCACACTGCAACTTCCACACATAATATGCTGTTTATGTTTTCTGTTCCTTCCTGGGATTTAGTCTGAACACTGCAGAGACGGGGTCGCACAACAATGCACCTTATTATTCTGTTCTGGTCAGGCCCTAGCACCTAGATGAAACATACAGATGCAACTGTTTGGCAACATGTACTTTGTTCATATAGGTATACACATCTATAGACGGAGGTACAGGGTCTGCTACAAATACCCAGAGATCTTCTAATATATATTCATTTTGCTCCAGTAGAAGGGGAGGGAGCTTAAGCTACCCTATTGTATAGGATGTATGTCGTTACAACGCACACTTTTACAACGCATGCACTTACAACGCATTTTTTACAACGCAAAATCCATTACAACGCATTGCATTACAACGCATGACAGTACAACGCATTTTTAAAAACTACCTTTACAACGCATTCCATTACAACGCATACTACCTTTACAACGCATACCATTACAACGCATAATATTAAATTGCATTTAAGGTAAGTATAGTATAGGGGTAAAACTTACTTTTCTAACTCCAGGGGGTGCAACAGTAGGGTAAGTGTTGGATACTATAGGGGTAAAAATTACTATTCTAACTCCAGGGGGTGCAACAGTAGGGTAAGTGTTGGATAGTATAGGGGTAAAAATTACTATTCTAACTCCAGGGGGTGCAACAGTAGGGTAAGTGTTGGATAGTATAGGGGTAAAAATTACTATTCTAACTCCAGGGGGTGCAACAGTAGGGTAAGTGTTGGATAGTATAGGGGTAAAAATTACTATTCTAACTCCAGGGGGTGCAACAGTAGGGTAAGTGTTGGATAGTATAGGGGTAAAAATTACTATTCTAACTCCAGGGGGTGCAACAGTAGGGTAAGTGTTGGATAGTATAGGGGTAAAAATTACTATTCTAACTCCGGGGGGTGCAACAGTAGGGTAAGTGTTGGATAGTATAGGGGTAAAAATTACTATTTTAACTCCAGGGGGTGCAACAGTAGGGTAAGTGTTGGATAGTATAGGGGTAAAAATTACTATTCTAACTCCAGGGGGTGCAACAGTAGGGTAAGTGTTGGATAGTATAGGGGTAAAAATTACTATTCTAACTCCAGGGGGTGCAACAGTAGGGTAATTGTTGGATAGTGTAGTGTAATATTATGCGTTGTAATGGTATGCGTTGTAAAGGTAGTATGCGTTGTAATGGAATGCGTTGTAAAGGTAGTTTTTAAAAATGCGTTGTAGTGTCATGCGTTGTAATGCAATGCGTTGTAATGGATTTTGCGTTGTAAAAAATGCATTGTAAGTGTAGTGCGTTGTAAAAGTTGCGTTGTAAAGGTTGATCCCCATTGTATATAATGACAGCACCTTTTATGATTTAAGGACTAACTGTATTTGTGTTAGGCATTTTTCTACTTGTTGTGGCATGTATACTGCATACTAGAGCACGGTAGTAAAAAATAAATCTTTACAATTTTTTTCGTGTATGTCAAATCTTTTTGTGGATTGGTACGAGAGTGAGAGCGAAAAGGTGTTTCCTGCAACCGTGATTCCTGAGAGTAGCGAGTGCTGTGTTCTGGAGTGTCTAATCACTTGTTCCTCTGTGAGTGTGTAGGAGGGCAAGTGAGACACTATAGCTAGTCGGTCCCAGGGCTTATGGGTACTCAGGTGGTAGGATGACTCAGTCAATGCCTACTAAGGTTCCATGATCCCAAGCGTAGTTCTGTGACTCCGCAGAATCACTGCAACAGGGTGCCGCCAACATTTGGTCTGGTACTAATTCACGGGATCCCTGAGTAGCGCTTGTGCAGGTCCATAATACCCTCACACCGGTTCTCAGAGACGTCCGTGGTGGGAGGGCTTATCCTCCTCAGTTAGTAGGGTACAGCTATTGCTGTAGGATATTAAAGCTTGAATTCATGGAAAAGGCTTTTGACCGATTTTGTGCTACCGTAGATACCTTTCTTGCTTTTCATTATGGCACAACCGATCGCAATTCTGGCACATTGCCGCACGACAGTTACTCAACATATGTTACAGAATGGAGTCCCCAGTGCTGGGTCTCCTGTGGTTTTTGTAGTTGAAGCGGATCCAGCATACTGCTTCGAGGTTTTTTAATCCTGGGTTACCTTTCCCGCAGTGGATGCGGATGACAATTCTTTTCATGCTTATATGGTTGCTGTGGTTCCGGCAACATATTGTCCTTATACGATGGTTGAAGTTTCTCTTACGGCCTGGAAGCACCAGATTTGGTATAATGGTACACTTCCCCACACTCTCTTTCATTCAAATGGGCCCCTTAAGTATTGACGAGGCCACATGGCCTTTATTGGCCGGGTTTACTCCACATCCCAATTATCTTGAATGATAATTTGGCAGAGGTTCGTTTGCTGTATGGGCAGGTATGTCTTCTGTATAGACGCCCGATTCACTTTATTTCACATGCCTTTTTAGGTTCTGCGCCTCCAGTGCAAGTACATGGTGGGGCCCTTGTAATTAGCCCTGTTTTAAATAATTTGGTAATGGGCAAACTTCCTCAGGCTCGTGAGGTTCTTCCATTTTTGATTGCTCAGAAGATTAAACAGCTTGATGCTGTTTTGCCTCACACTGGTCCTGTGGAGAAACCTGAGTATCCTTACTATGTGTTTACCAAGTGGTCTGATACCTACCTTGGCAGAATGCAACACCTAGGGGACAGTGTTTGGCTCAGACAATATAAACTTTGTTTTGGTATCCCCTCCATGAGCGTTCTAAAACAAGTACAGAATGAACACGGGGCAGGTCCTGCCCTGGATTTGGGGATGAAACTTCTGGGTATTTTTCCTGTTGTCTCCGAAATTATTCTTTCTCATATTAAAGGTGAAGCAGTGTGCCTACAGGTTCGCCAGCACCTTTCCACAGTGGCTGACATTGATTGGAAACATCAGTTGCCGATTATTATTGCTGATGTTTATACATCCTTGGGTCTCAGACCTTCTACCCTTTTCCAGGGTAGGCTGCCTCCTGAGAAGGAGGGGCGTCCAGTCTTTCCTAAAAAGACATGGGAAAAAAATAAACAGCAACAGAAGCCTAGGTCTCGTGCTGGTTCAACACCACCATAGGCTTCTGAGCGTAGATATGATTTATGTGATCGCTCTAAAATTAAATCTCCTGAGAAGTTTCAGGTTCTTGATCCTCGTTCTCCTGTTCCTTTCAGGAATCGTTGGATCAACAATTTGGCGGAGGAGGACGGCAGGATCGCAGACCAGGCGCAAATGCGAAGCCTAGGTGGGACCAGCAGCACCAGTTGGACGTGAAAGTCAGACCGGAGGAACCACCTCCATATCGAGCCCCATTTCAGAAGAAAACAGTTGTTGGTTTGGCAGCAAAATATGTCCCAGACGGTGAGAACCCTCCTCCTGGACAGGAGTTGGGCAGTGACTCTCCTCAACAGCGCAGCAGAAGTTACAGTAGTGCAGCAGACACTCCTTCAGTTTCTGACACATTTGTAACTGTCGAAACCGCGGACACCCACATAGCTCCCCTTGATGGATTTTATCACGTAGTCCTTCAGATTGAAGGTGACATTAAGCCATGGGTGCTCACAAACATATTCCTGGGGGCTGCAAAGTTTGGTCTTTGGTGTGACTGAGGGCTGCATTGATGCCAGCGGGGTAGGGGAAGTGTAAAGTGGGTGTAGGCAAAGCAAAGCATGTATATTTATTGGCTGAACTCAGTTGCCAATGAGAAACCAGAAAACCAGGGAGAACCCTGGCTTCTGTACTTGACCAAATTGTGTGACCCTGGGCAATTGTTTTATTTCAATTTCTCTCCTTTTACTTCCTTATCACATATAAAAGGACTTCTAAATACAAGACTTCAGGATGAGTGCTGTACAAAAGCATCTCCTGTGCTTGGATGTAATCACTAATGGCACTGCGTGGGGGTTGGAAGCAAGAACATTTCTGCATTCATGTTTGAAAACTATCACTTAAAAAAATACTTCTGAATGTACTGGTATAAATTGATTTACTAAGGTGAAATGGTTCTACAGGTCAATGAAATACACTTTGAATTTTGAAAGACTATCGTATTTTTACATGTTTGCGGTCTTTAAAAATAAAGGTGTTCCTAAAGTTAAGGGCCTAGTTGCTTCCTTTTGTCTAATTGTAATTAACCTTTAAATAAGTGCTTGCTGTATCTTATTATTTTTTTTTATGTTAGGGATGAGTTGTGTAAACAGCAGCCCAGTGCTGCTGCTGCTCAGGGAACCGCACGTAAAGGTCAGGACGGCCGCATGCGGACCCCAGGCCATACTTTGAGTGTCACCATAAATTCTATTTTTTGGGACAACTTGATGTCTTCTTATGACATTTTACTAGCAGAGGTAGATTGGCCTCCCAAGTTTGTTCTTGCTTGTCCTCGTGGCGAGGAGGTGATTATTAATTCCTTTTCGCAATATGTCCCTGATGCGACTAAGCATGTTAATCCTTCAGAGTGGACTCTTGCCTTAGCTCCTGCCTTATACCGCAACCAGGCTGGTTGGGATAAGGAATCACCTTTTCATGTTGTGCCTGTTCACCCTACTCCTCAGCGGCAACCGCAATATCCAATTAAACTCACCACATAAGCATCCATTAAAGAAATTCTCACTCAATTGGAATATCACGGTATGGGGTTGAACCCTGTATTTCAGCAATGAATAATCCTTCTTTAGCCGATTTAAAAACCTGATGGTTCATATCGCTTTGTTTTGCAATACAGAATACACATGGCGCAGCACTGATCAACAATATTGTGCATAATTTTGTTAAACTACTTTAGATATTTCAAATGGAATTTTCAGTAACAATTTAGCTCCAGAGAGCCGTGACTTATCCGCATTCAGCACGCTGGGCTCTCAGAGGCGCTATGTGAGAATGCAGATGGTCTACAATAGCCCTGGGTTTTTTGTGGCATGTATAGTGTCCCTCTTAAATTAAATTGATCCCGATGACTTTTCATATGTCAATGAAATTTACCTGAAAGATGATGAATTCAATCCACATCTTGCGTGAGTGGTTCGCACCATCATTCGTTTTGCAACCTTAGGGTATGAATTAAATTTTGCGAAATCACATTCAGCCTTTTTAACCGTTCTTTTTCTTGCCTATGAGCTTACAGATGAGGGTAGGGATTTGGCACCCCACATTTTGGAGGAGTGTGCTCAATTGCAACCTCCAGCTATCCTCTAAGGGGTCACGTGGAGTTGACGGATGCCACCCATAGGCAGGCAGGGGTATGCTATCAAACATCTACCGGATCCGGCCTGAAGCCAGGCAGTTCTAAGGTAAGGAATCTGTGGCAAGATGTCTCTATCATATTTCTGCATTCTGTTGAAATAATGCCGGGGGGATCCCATTGGGTCCCCACCCTCTATCTTTGCCAGTTGTCTAATTACTGTGATGTTAGCTGCTGGAGGCAGTTGGCAAATCAAGCTTACTTCTGGTAAAAACAGGACTGAGGAATTGCCTTCTTCTGATTGAATAGCATGGAAGTTTCCAGTTGTATGCTTTTTTTCAATTCTAGGCCAGTAGTTTGTAGGGTGCAGTCCTGGTGAAAGTGGCCCCTAGGTATCGTACAGAAACTTCTTCTGAAATGTGAGAAGTAACATCCTTATGTGGGGCGTGAGTGAGCCTGTTAATCGTCCCTCAAAATCTAGTGTTGTTGTACAAGTTACTTACCTTTGGGAACGATGTATCTGGTAGAGACGATTCTAGCCGCAGATTCCTTAACGTAGAATTATCCCCAGGCGTGAGACTGGACCCGGAAAACATTCTTGCCCAGCATCTCTGCGCGCCGGAGAACAGCATCTCGCGATTCCGCTCGACGCCCTCCGCGTATGTGACGTCAGCGAGGTCACATAAGCCCCACCCTGGCGCGCTGACGTCAGTTTGCTTCGGAGACCTTTTCCGTGCCACAATGCAGAGCCATCACAACAAAACTGAGAAGAGCACGGGAACAGTGTGCGAAAAAACCAGAGAAACAACGAGAGAAAAAACAAAAGGTGAGAATCACCACCAGGAGGCACCAAGGCCCCATAAGGCAGGCCAAAGCAGAAAAGAGCAGAGCATCACTGTGAGGAACAACAGTGCAAGCCAAGGCGCAAGCACCAGGTGGCAGTAAAGCACCAGAAGACCAGAGCAGCGAAGCTATCGCAAAAAAAGCGCAAATCACCACTCCCTGGAACCACCACGCAAACCAAGGCAAGAGCCGTCCTGGAGGCACATGTGAAAGCACTGTGACAGAAAGAGAGAGAGAGAGCCTGCAATCACAACCACAAGGGGAAGGGCCACAAGCCCAGAACAGAGGAGCAACAGCAACCCATCCCAGACTACGCCGCCAAGGATGGCCATATGCCCTGAAGGGAGTAGGAGGTCAAGGGACAGGTAAGCCCTCCGCCGGCTACAGTGCCAAGGAGGGCCACAACCTCTGAGAAGAGCAGGAAGTCAAAGGACAGGCAAAAGAAACCCCAACGAGCAAGAACGGTTGGGGAGCAGAAACTCCAACGACAAAGGGAAGGAGCAAAAGTAGGCCCTCACGCTGGAGAGAAACCAGCTGGAGGGATGCTTGACCGGAAGAAATGAAGAGGACACCCACATAAGACAAGTCACCGAGAGGGAGGTGACGGCAGAAACCCAAGCAGAGGGTCCTCGTAGAACGGGGAGGAAGGGTGGGCCGTGAAGGAATCTGCAGCAAGAATGGTCTCTACCAGATACATCGTTACCGAAGGTAAGTAACTTATTCATCTGATAGAGACTACTAGCCACAGATTCCTTAACGTAGAATAGATACCCTAGCTATACCCAGAAGGGAGGAGGGCCTGCGAGAGACCCTCTCCACCAGGAGAGACACAGGGCCCCAGCAAGGGACGTGTCACAGGGACAAGAAGGGAAAGGCCAGGCATTCCTAAGCCCAACCAAGGGAGAACCGCCCAACACCCCGCAGGGGCAGACAGAGCCGTAAAAGCCCCACAGAACACAAGGACCACCGCAACCCCAGGGAGAAGAGGCAGAACTGGATGCAGGACCCACCTGAAGAAACACATACACAGTGACAGAAGAGCTACACACACCCCCTGCCGCAAACAGCGGACAAGGCAGGGACGGCCACACCGCCAAAAGTGCAGACGGAAGAAGAAAGGCCCAAGAGAACACATCATAGGCCACAACGGCGTAGCAGAACAAACAAGCCCGCACTGGCATGCACAGCCAGCAGCAGGCAACACCACAAAATGGTGTACCCAGGATATCTAGATGCCGGCCGAAGGCAGAGGTCAGGCAGGGCCAAGAGGAGTCCGGACACGCCCAAAGGGAGGGCCCGGCACACACTGACCCACAAAGGAAGAGGAACCAGTCAGAAAAAAGAAAGAAAGAAAAGACGGGGGACGGACCAAGCCGCCCACCGAACTCAAAAACCGGGGAAACCATTCCCCCCCAGGAACACCAGACAGAGGACCAAGGCGGACAGAAGAGCAAAACCGCCACAACGCAATGCCGCAGACAGCAGCCCGGACTAGGCCAGTGACACAGCGATCCAAGAGAAGGACGGCCCGGGGTGAAACACAAGCCACTCCAAAACCATCAGCAAAAAGATCGCACCAGCGACATACCGTGACACCACGGAGAGCAGAAGGCCGAAAGACGACCACACCTCCCCAGCACATGAAAAAGCTATATAATAGCTACCATTACCCCACATAGGGCAAGTAACGTTCCAGAACCTGGGAACCCTCTTAGGAAAAAGTTTCCGTAGCAGAGGACAAGCAAAAAGACCTGCGGAAAAAAACGCAGACGGCTTGTCAATCAGCCAATAAGGGATACACAGAAGGCCGAATCTCAGGGCCTACACGGCTTACCAACAGCCAAAACCACAAGTCAAAACAGGGCCAGACCAGCAGCCAACAGCACCAAGGCCCTAACAAAGGGGTCCGAAGGCACATGAACCACATAGAACAAACAACCGGGGTAAGCTCTAGAAGGCCCCAGGAAAACCACGGAAGAACACCTCCCTAAACACAGACCGACTCACAGGTCACTGAGGAGGATGAGGAGGGCGAAGCCCCGCAAGAAACCTCTGAATGGCAGAATCCGCAGGGGTGTGGAATAAAAGAGTGCCATCAAAGGGATGGTCCACCAACCGTTCCCTCTCGTTCTCCGGGAACACACAATCCCGGAGCCAGGCATGGCGACGAAGGGCCATAGAAGTAGCCATGGTATGACCAAGCACCTCTGAAACATCCAGAGCAGAGTGAAGAATAAAGGACGCCAGCTCCCGGCCATCCAACACATGGTGCCTCAGATCAACACAGGCACCCTCCTGAGAAGCGGCAGACATAAGGGACTTCGCCAAGTCCCACAAGCAAGAAGTGGCCCTTGCCAAAACACAAAGTGTTAATGGCCCGCAAAGCCGCACTGGTGGAGGCGAAGATATTGCGTCCCCAGGAATCCAACCAGCGGGCCTCACTTGATGGAGGGGTCTACACCGATGGCACGGAGGGAAAGGCAGTCTGCAAAAGAGGGCCCCTGGTAGAGGGGTGGAGGGAAAGACAGACAGGGTCATGCGGTGCAGGACAGTGGCGGTGCAGAAGCGGCTGGGGCACCGGATCCCCCCCGTGGCAGGCCGCCCCCAACAGAGACGTATGAAGCAAAGCCTCAAAGGGGAGAAGCAGCTCCCTAACCCCATAACCCTGATGGAGGACTTCCAGAAGATGATCTGTGGGGAAATGGGCAGCTGGATCGCCCATGCGCAAGATCCCTGCCGCCGTGGAAACAGCCAGAGCAAAAGCAGCACCGGCCTCCGTAGGGCCCCGTGGAGGGGAAAGCAGTTCCTCGGTGGGCGACGGCTGCAAACTAAGGTGGCCGTCCCCCAGGCCAATGGGAGAAAGGAAAGGCCAAGTCTGAAAGGGAGGAGGAGGAGGCGGAGTGGCCAAGGAATGGGGAACCTGAGGGCCTTCCGGTGAAGACTGCAGGCGCGGCGACACCGATGAGCCGTCTTTGGAAGACACTGAGGAAAACTCGACGACGCTGTGGCCTGTCTCCAGAGAAGACAAGACCAACAAGCGCCGAACCTCCGGGGAGGAGGGAGCGTCTGACGAATCATCGACCTGACGCCAGCACGGCACCGTAGAGTGTGCGACCAGTGGTAGGTCAACGTCGACAGGCGCCGAAGGGGACGCCGGAACTACCTACACCACAACTCGCGGCACAGGAGACCGGAGCAGGGTCAGAGCCGGGGCGGCCAGGGAACGGCACCGAAAAGGTGTTGAGTCAACCTCCAACGAGGCAGCCGCCTGCGTGGAGGGACGAGGGGGACCCAGAGACACGCCCGACCCCTAGCCGACCCCTGCAGCGCCGCCAGGGCCAGCAGCCACCGGCGCCTGAGCGGCATCGCCTCAGACAAGGCCGCCGCCTGCCCAGAGGACCGAGAGGGACTCGAGGACACGCCCGAGTCCCGGCAACCTCCCGACACCACAGGGAACCCCGCGGGGGTTTGCGGCGAGGCAGTGACGCCCGGGTCCAAAGGAGGGAATCCCAAAGGGCCGCAGCCCAATGGCCCTGCATCCTCCGAACCTAGATCTAAACCGTCGGCGCCAGAGCCGCCAGCAACGCCGCAGGAGACCCCGCACGCGGCAAGGGACCCGCAGACATCCCAGGAAGGGAAGGAGGAGATGGAAGAGCCAAAGAGGCCTGCAAGGCTGCCGCATAGGTCTCCATCTGGGCTCTGGTCGCCCCTGCGCCGGGGAGCGGAGGATAGGATGGCGACGCGTGGGGCCGCACCACCCGTGGAAAACCCACGCCCCCAACAGGCCGGAGACCGGGCCTCGGGGAAAAACTGCGACACTTACCAACAGGTGAGTGATGCCCTTGTGGCCTGGGAGAGGGACAATGCTGGAGACGAAGGCGGCGGTTCTTGAAGCCGTCCGCGGGGGATAGGAGTGGCGACGACACCGACCGGACATGCGGGCCGACAGGAGCTTCATCCGACGCTCCCGCCGGGACGTCGGCTTCATCTACTGACCCGCCTCCCAATCCGTGGAGTTGTGGTGCTCCCCCAAACACCACATACAGATGGGGTGAGGGTCCGTTGCCGACATCTGGCGCACGCAAGAAGAGCATGTTTTAAAGTCCGAAGGCATTCACACACTGTACCCAAGAAAAACAAGAAAAGAAGGCCAGAACAGGCCAGGACATAGTCGGGACCGCGTTGCACGCGGAAAAGAAAACTGACGTCAGCGCGCCGGGGTGGGGCTTATGTGACCTTGCTGACATCACGCCCGCAGAAGACGTCGCATGGTGCCGCCCCCCGGCACGCAGAGATGCTGGGCAAGAAAGTTTTCCGGGTCCAGTCTCACGCCTGGGGATAATTCTACGTTAAGGAATCTGCGGCTAGTAGTCTCTATCAGATGTGCCTAATATCAGCAAAGAGCTTTGCCCAGACTTTTTCTTTGTCTGTTGACAGCCCATTCCAAACCTCTTTAGATGGACTTTTTTGCTGCCACAATAGCGTTTGAAAAGAGGTGTCTGTTGGGTTGTGACAGAGAGACCTTAAAGTACGATTGATCATTCTTTTGGTGTGATTGATTTGGATCCTATGTGTTTCGGTATGAACCCCATCCTGTTGATATTATGAAGCACCTTTGGTTTGAATGGAGCTGCAAAGATCCCTGCCATATCATCAGTGAAAAACTCCCACCTCTCTATTTCACTTGTTCTGCTTTATGCTTCAAAAAGAGATGTTGCAGATTGTGAGAGATGCCCGATTGTTGCCTGGGCAAATTGAATCCTTTTATAGTCAATAGTAGAGATTGACTCAAGTGCGGCCTTTGACCATTCAAAGATGGGTATAGTTGGATCTCTTGGGGCCGGTAGTTACTGTCGCCTTTGTCTCCAAACTGATATTCAACTACCTGTTTGAACAATGATACAAAGGTTAAATCTATTGTAATGCATATTGTTGAAGAATAGAAGGTGGCTGCCGGAGGATTGTCTTCTGGGAACCTCTTATTGATGGCCCTTAGGTTGAAGTGCTCAAGGTCCTCCAATAAGCGCTGGCCTGTTCTAGTCAGGTGGCTCTGTGTGTTTTTTCCCTGCGTAAATAAGTCCCAGAAAGAAGCTTGAGCAGCTAAAGTGTCTTCGGAAGAGGAACCCAGCATAAATAAATTCAGGTCACCAGTGAGGATGATGTCTGCTGTTTCTCCTGCACTTAAGTATGCCTGTAGCTGATCTATCAGTTGACGGACTGCCTTGATTTTCCTTTTTGGGTGGATATAAACATTAATAAGTATTATAATTATATCAGAGGTTTTGTTCTGGGTGCCATGGATGGCACTGCTATTTTTATTGCATCGATTGCTAGTGAGTCAGTGCCAACAGAGTGGCTACACAAGCAATGGCAACATAAGTAGCAAGTCCGCATTGTAGGTGGATGTATTTTGCCTCCCTGATTGAAAATTGATTGTGGAGCAACGCAAAAACCTTGGAGGTGCAGTGGTTCTGAAAGCCAAGTTTCCTCCATTGAAATGATGTCAAAAGATTGCAAATAGTTAATGAAATCAGCATCGGACAGCTTGCTGGCAAAGCCATTAACGTTCCAAGAGCACAGACAAAGTGAAATGTTGCTTAGTGATTTTTTCAGCTCTTGTCATTTGCTGCCTGGTTGATTATTATTGTTTTAGAGATCCACCTAAGGTCATTGTACGGAAGGTTGTGAACAGCGATTTCTTGGCGATATCAGTTTAAGTCTTGTGAAGTCTCCAGCTTGTTCAGCGAATGTCCCTTTTCTAAGCACAGAGCTAGTGATATTGTTTGAACCAGCTGAAGGTTTGTCCCACAAATCTCAAAGGTGGAACTTTCTACAAAGACTTTCTGTGCAGTGTTCGGTGTTCTCCAAGTTATCTTTCTAACTTCTCCCATCCATGGAGTTTCGAAGCAGATAAATTCTATTGACTCCAGCTGTGTTGAGGTCTGCCAAGGATGGAATGTTTGCCAGCAGCCGGAGTATAATCCCTTGGTTAAGGATGGTGTGAGTTCTTCTGGATTTATATTCTGATCTGAAGATAAGGAGGTTTGTAACCCACTGTGAATTTGCTGCTATGGGGGGGGAGGGGGGGGTGGAATGTTGTAGTTTCAAAAGGGCAGCAGGCTGAGTTTGGGTCTTCAGACGATGTTTGAGTCCTTTCACCAGCTGTTCTTTCTTTATCAGCTTGGTCAAGAGCATTACATTTCACATGGGCCAGCTGAGCTGTGACATCCTGGGGCATAGTGCCACATCCATGTCCTTCAGGCAAACTTCGGGCTGCCACACCTGACCTTTGCTGACTTGGCAGTAGTTTGATGAGTTTAGTTTGATTTGTAATATTTTATAGACGGCCTCCCCTCTCATCAGTGGGAGCTGAAGCCACTGGTCTATCACCATTGGCTGATGATGCCAGAGGTCCCATGTTAATTGGATGTGATGTTAGACTAGGAGCTTGTAGGTAGTTGCCTGTCCTGGCTCCTGTCCTAGTGGCACTGGTTTCCGAGGTAGTTTAAACGGTTTTGGCTTTTGTATTATCTGGCTTAGGGGGAACATTGGTCATGAATCTGAGCACCTCCTCAATAATCCCAAAGATGGCTTGATAGGAGGCTACTTGGATAAGCTGGTGGCTCAAGATCATTACAGATTCTGATGACTGTCCAAACCTCTCGGTGGATGAGGTCGTTGTTTGACCTGGTACTGACCTAAAGAGGGGGTAAATGTCTGAGTTAGGGCGGGCTTTCAGTTCTGTCCTTTCCTCCTTTGGACCCGTCTGTGCCTCACATTAATGTTTGATTCTGGGGAGTCTGGAGGCAAGATTATTCCCATCCTAGGGTCTGAAACAACAAGTTACTTACCTTCAGTAACAATATATCTGTAAGAGACATACATTAGTTATGGATTCCTTAGCTTAGAATTACCCCTAGGCGTCAGACTGGATCGGGAGAATTTCTTTTCTCAGGAGTAACCCTGTGGTGGCGGTGTCGCCCCTGCGTGCTGACATCAGTTCTTTACACGTCATCCTTGCCAGAAGCGCAGAGCCATGCAAGACACTGACCACTGGTGCACAAAACTAGGACCTTTCAAGGGAGTCCCTAACACTAGAAGTCAGTTCGCAGAACAGGGAGGATGGGTGGGGTGGTAAGGAATCCATAACTAATATATGTCTCTTACAGATATATCGTTACCGAAGGTAAGTAACTTGTTCATCTGAAAAAGACTATTAGTTATGGATTCCTTACCTTAGAATAGATACCCCAGAAATATCAACCCCAGAGGTGGGTCTGCGAACCAAGTTCCCACCAGGAAGTCCTGAAGAACAGAGCAGCTAAAGAAGCAGTCTCTTCGGACTTGGGTGTTCAGGCAGTAGTGTTTAGTGAACGTGTGCAAGGAGGCCCACGTGGCCGCCTGGCAGATATCATGAAGGGGATCTCCACGTCCTAAAAAAGTAGTGGCTGCCGTCGCCCTGGTGGAATGGGCGCGCAACCCTCCTGGAGGTTACTTTTTCGCTAAGGAATAGCAGATTTTTATGCAAAGAACAACCCATCGAGAGATGGTGCGCTTCTGCACGTCCTGACTTTTCTTGGTGCCCACATATTCAACAGAGAACTGATTATCCACCTGGAATTTCTTGTGCAATTCAAATAAAATGAAAGTGCACATTTTGGTTCCAGACAGTTGAGCCTTACTTCCTCTTTAGAAGGATGAGGAGGCGGAAAGAAGGTGGGCAAAGTGATGGTCTGTCCCATGTGGAAAGAGGTAACCACTTTGGGAAGAAAAGAAGGTCAAGTTCTAAGGAAAACCTTGTCCGGATGAACAGCAATGAAAGGAGGCTTGGAAAAAAGAGCCTGGAGCTCACTCACCCTAGGAGCAGAGGTGATGGCAACCAGAAAGGCAGCCTTAAGAGTCAAGAGTCTGAGAAGGCAATTATGCAGTGGCTCAAAGGGCACACACATCAAATAAGTTAGAACAAGGTTCAAGTTCAACTGGGGCCTTACGAAAGGAATAGGAGGAAAAAGTTGAGAAATGCCCTTAAGGAAGCGATTTACAATAGGCGACTTGAAAAGAGAAGGTTGATCAGGAAGGTGAAGGAAGGCCGAAATGGCCGAAAGATGGCCTTTGAGAGTGCCCAGAGCAGAGCACTGCTGGGTCAAAGAAAGCAGGAAGAGAAGAACCTCTGAAAGAGAGCCAGTAAGGGGATCCACAGCCTTTGCTGCGCACCATGCCACAAATTTGTTCCGTCTACAGGCATATACCAGTTTTGGTGGAGGGATGCCTGGCTGTCAGAATAACGTTACAGACTTCGGGAGAAAGGTCGAAAGCAGTCAACTGTTGCCGCTCAATCCCCACGCAAGGAGGTGAAGGCTGGACAGGTTCTGGTGGAGGACTGTCCCCTGGTGCTGCGACAGAAGATCCTCCCAAAGAGGAAGTCTGATCGGAGGGTCGATGGCCATGTTCAAGACCTCAGGATACTAGACTCTTCGTCGCCATCTGGAGCCCCAAGAATGACTTGGGCCCGGTCGCGCATTATCTTCTTCAGCAGTCTGGGCAGAAGTGGTATAAGCGGAAAGGTATATCGAAGACCGCAACTCCACTTCCATCGAAAAGCGTCGCAGTGAGGAAATATGAATTTTATGATCAGTTATGTCCCCTATCTTAGACCCCAACGGCTCCATGTGCATGCTACAAGTACATGTATGTTCCCTCCCGTTCCAGTTATGAAGACGCAAATACATGTGCGTCCACCGTCAACATGTCCTCTTTAAGATCCACCATGAATGGGTCGGATATTCCGTTCCTAAGTATGAAAGGCCACCGACTTTATGTGGTTCACTTTCCACATTTTACAGATTCAGGCGAGTAGGCCCTGAATTCTGCCATCAAGCCTTTTCCTGCCTTCTGCCTCTGAAAGCTCCAGTCCGAGCCCGCATCTGTATCCATGAACTTTGTCCTACTCCCTGCACGGCTAACGGTGCCTGATCCGGCCTATTGCCTGCCAAAAACTGTATTTCACCTTCAAGATTATCTGCTCCGCTCCTCATCCGATGCATTCCTGTCTAGTAGTTTAGGTAAACATTCTTCCAGCTACCGAGCAAAGGGCCAGGCCTCACTGTCCTCATGCAAGTAATTCATAGCCCCTGTTGCCATGGAAGATTCCTGCCCCCTCGCATCTCATGTAGACACTTAGACGCTTGTACACGCACTAACAGTCAGTATAGAATAGATTCCATCCTAGAGATCTTTCCTTTTGGATAATACAGTTCTTTAAACATAAGATATTAGATATGATTTGGGATTAGGTTGACATGACCCCCCAGACTTCTGTCTCCACATGTAGAGCTAAATGTCAAGTCCCCTTCACCCTCTAGTTGCACGTCAATCACACGTCATGCGGCTGCGCGCGCATCTCTGCCAAATATTTCTGCTGACATTGCAGGATTCTCTTATGGATCCACCCACTTGTGACATCATGTTTAATGACGTTTCTAGTTACGCCTATATGTACGCCTTTTTCATTACGTATGTGTATTATTATCTGTATTATCAGCTGTTACGCCTCCTGCATCTGTCTTAATGTAATGCTTTTCATATAAATATCTTTAATATGTATTGCCTTCCCTTCCTGAACCCTCGTGGTGATGGAATTTGATGCCTATGGTTCGAACCATAATTCCTTTGTAGAGGAATAAAGCCTTTCAGAACCTCTAATACCACGGATTCTGCCTCTTATTTTTACTGAGTTATTCTTACTAGACTTTACCGCATAAAAAAATAGTACAGGTAATGAAATATTTACCACATAAATTGGCGCCCGAATAGGGACACTTTCTCATCTCACGCGCCGGAGGTGCGTTGCAGGCCCGGTCTCCTGCCACAGCTGAACGGACAAAAACGCGTACCCGCAGGATTTCCTGTATCTCCCTCCGGCCAAGCGGGGGTGACTGAGGCTGCGATCAACACCCAGACGAGGCGGTGAGAAGTGCGAAGTATCCCGACCAGAGCCTAGCTGAGAGAGCAAGATCCGAGGTATACCGAGGCCCACCAGGTTCCGAAGTTCCGAGTCCAGTCGAGTCGAGTCCAGTCCGGTCCAGTTCAGTTCAGTTCCGAGGCCTTCCGTTCCGTGCTACCCGGTGAGTACCGTTGCCGGGGAGGCATTTGGACGTGCACATTAGGTTGTGCCGGTCAAGACGGGTTTGGGTACACAAATCCGGTCTGCACTGTTTCAGCAGTGTATCTGTACTGTTTAGCAGTATATCTAGTATGTCTTGCATATAATTCAGTATTATCCAGTGTTAGTATTATGTCAGTAACTAGTTTCCTATTAGTTATCATCGTTCGTTAACTGTTAAATGTTAAATGTTTTAATACATTCTACATATTGTGGTGTGAATGATTGTTCATTATTGTGTTTATTGTATTAAGTGTGTTCAAGTAATAAGGTCTAAAAATGCCGCTCTTTTCAAAATTAAGACAGATCAAAACCAGAAAAGGGGTACTCGAAGAAGCTGTTCCCATTCCACCTAGGGACACTCCAGGGTACTTTATGTATCATAAGCATGGCCTAGATGCCGTATTATTTCTTGATTTATGGGTGGACTACACCAAGGATTTACCAGAGAGTCAGAGGTGGCCCGCAGCCGGGACCTGGGATGCAGATTGCATCATGAGAGTAGAAGAAGAATTATGGAAAAAGAAAGCCAGACAGTCACAGAAAGATGCCATTGAATTATGGCGTAAAGAATCATATAGACGTACAGAAAAAGCGCTCAGACAGGAAGAGAAAAGTAGGGAGAATTCGAATAAAGCCCGAGAAAATATATTAATTGAGGAAGGTACCCGAGTAAAAGCAGAACAAGTAGACAGACAACGAAACACTCTTATGAATGGTATGTATCCTCTTTTGGCCGAAGGGTTACCTCAGGCCACCCCGGAAATACCGAAAGACTTGACACCTCCATTACTCCCGATAAAAGCACATCCTAAAACAGCAAAAGATGTTTTCCTTTCTTCCTATTTAGATGATGTAGCTCCTGAATATGCTAATGTTCCGCCACACACACCGCCCACCGATGGTGCTCAACGCCAAGATCATCCGTCTGTATCGCCGCAACAACAAACTCCTACGCACATTCCCACAGGTCCATCTGTTTCTACCGCTTTTCCTACCTCTACAGTTTCTATCTTGCATCCAACAAATCCTTTCGTGCCTAGCACCTCAGACGGTGCGACAGGAGGTACGACCGAAATTTTTGCCACGCCACCCCGAGGAAATAAATTATCCCTTAGAGATTTAGCATACGAACGTACACCCCAGCTAGCAACTTCCGACATGTTTAAAGAGCATCTAGTGGATTGTAGATATGATCCTGTGCCCGGTAGACGGGACGGTATGCTGCTTTCATCACTACGTATACGACGAGCTTCAAGGTATTTAGCGACGCTACCAGGAATGGTGGCACATTTAGACAATATATATCACTTTGTCCAATCAGGGCGAGGCCCTGAAAGTATTGACGAAGCCATGGAATACCAGAAAGTGGATGTACAGAGACAACTGTTACGCTTCTTCATAAATTGTGTGATCAGAAACCAAGACAGGCCTGAGGTAGAGCAGAAGGAAATGCAAGTACTTACCAGATGGGGTCAGAATATATCAGAAGGGAAACATGATAAACAGACATGTATAGTAGTTATGTGCCGAAAGATTCGCAAAGAAGTAGAACGAATACATAAAGAAAGATTAGAGACAGATCAACATGAATCAGAGGGAGAGGAGGACGAAGAATCAGAAATGCCTACAGGACAATTAGAAACGATGGCTTATGTAGGTAAAGGAAGATCTTTTAATAATACCAGATGCTTTAATGATCCGATACGTCCGATACGTCCAGAATGTAACAGACATTTTCAAGCCCCTATGTTAAATATAAGGTCTCCTGAACACCTATTCCAAGCTGCTGATAAACTACTCCGAGACCGAAGGGGGTACCAAATGCTCGATTCCATGGATGAACAAGAATTAGCCAGGTCAGCAGTACAATGGGCTGACAGTCCCGGCAAATACAGTGATGATGCACTAGCACACACGTTTCTGAACCTTGCCCCAGACGAACAGCGTTTAGCTGGTATATACATGATTCAACACCTCCTTATATTATATAAAAGCCAACACTCCGATCCTTACCTGACATATTGACAGAATTACTTACGAATAAAAGGAGAGGTTCAGGTACTGATTTAATTAAAGAAATTCTAGAATTTCGAAACCAGTATATAGTTTTCGTATGCCCAGAACATGTTCCAGTTCCCACTATGGGAAGAAAAATGTATCACATAGATAGACAGAATCCCTTACGCGAAGTGCACCCAATCAGAGGTGAAGATAATACCTTTAAACGCGTGTTTGTGTACACGCCTATAACTAAAATTGAATTATTAGAAATGAAGAAAGTAGTACCCAGCCATGACAAGGATCCAGCAGGTTTCCACCGTGAGATAAAAGACATGTTACTCATGGGAGAGTATACCTACCCCGACATTATGAAAATATTAAAAGTATTAATGCCTGCCGGTATTTACGAGAAACTCAAAGAAAAGGAATGGGAGGTGGGAGACCAAAAGATAGATTGGACAGCATTAGAAAACGAAGAAAAGGCCCGAGCTGCAGGATCAGGACTTGGGGAAAAGACTACAGCACTACCAGGATTACTAGTGCAGGTACTGCCACGTTTATTAACTACGAAAAAAGAGGACTGGGGTGCAATCTCAGCCTGTAAACAAAAGCAAGATGAAGACACTAGTGATTTCTATTCCCGATTTGAAAAATGTTTTGGTATTAATAGTGGCATAAAAGCAAGTAGCGAGTCATATCCACATCTGTTTGTGACAAAATTAGTTGAAAATTCCCTACCGCAAGTTAAGAATAGAGTATTGAAATTCGAGAGTACCTGGCAAGGTAACACCCCGTCACAGATGTTACAGATGTTACAATATCACCACAATAGAATTAGAGAAGAACAAGAACATGAACAAAGACGTATGAAAGACACGAAAATGAAAATGCTTGTGGCTCAGTCAGTTCCAGCTGATGGTCATAAAAAGGGTGATTCCGCAGGTCCGGTGAAAGGGACATGCAACTATTGTAAACAACAAGGTCATTATATACACGATTGTGCAGTTCTGAAACATAATATCGCCACGGGTAAAACTCAGGAAAGACCACGTCCACCTAGACAGGATCAGAACCAACCACCAATCCCTCAGCATGCACATTCTAGGCCAGCTCCGCAACAGGCAGCTCCACAACAGACAGTAGCCACATCACAGCAGCAGCCTATTGTTGCCACACAAGCAACAACGCAACAGATGTACCAGTATGCACAAACTGATTATCCCGATTATCAGCGATACACATGAAATAGCCTAGAGAGGGAAGTTGGCTTACCCCTTATCGAGGTTCCTGTAGATCAAGAGGGACCTTATGTACATAGTGAATGTAGGAAGGTGGATATCTGACTATGGTTACCCCCAACTTTTTGCCTAGTGTCTAGCTGGTTTTTCGACTTAGTTGGCCTGAGATCCTGCCATTCAGGGTCTCAGGCTGTCTGCTCTCTCTTTAAAATGGACTCCATGTACCCTAGGTACATAACCAATTGGTAAGGATCACCTTATTGGACCCTGTACAGTGTACCCTAGGTACCCAGGGCATAGGTGTACCCTAGGCCTCCCAGGGGCTGCAGCATGTATTATGCCACCCCTGGTCTGGCCTTCCAATCAGACACAACTGGCTGATCACTCAGCTGGGGCAAGGTCGTGTAATCACCCCTTGCTTAGATATAGTATGCCTATATCTACCCTTATATATAGACACATGTGTACCTATCAGTCACTCCTATGGCAGGCCTTAACAATCCTGGAGGCAGAGTGCTTGGTAACATGTGAGATGGTGCTCTAGCATGAGCTGAGCCTGTCTGCAGCTTTCGGAACCATGTCCTTATAGCTGTTCTATGATATAGCCTACCATATACTCTTAAAGTGCCTTATAATCTTAAACGGTTATGGTAACTATGGTTTGGCTTTATCAAAACATGTCGTGTAAGGTGTCTAACACTTTGGAATAATACCCCCATACCATTTCTGGTGATGAGGATATTATCCCTCACTTCTAGAGGGAGAGACATGTTAAAATCCTACTTTGCTGTTTAACTCTAACCAAAGCCTCAGCATCACAAAATGGATGCTGCTGCCACAGACACAAGTCTGACCTCCTGCAGCTGGGAGTGATCCCAGCCAGGGAGGCCTGGACAATAGGTTTCCTGCTTGGGGAGGTGCTAGCACCTCCCCAGACAGCCTTTAGTGTATTGGGGCAGGGTGGGCTGAAAGGAATGAGACATGCCTGGGGCACACAAGGTGTTCCTTGCATAGTCCAGTTCAAACCGGCGCTGGGGCACTCCAGCCCCAGCTCTGGCGCGAAACTGGACAAAGGGAAGTGGGTGTAACCACCCCCTCCCAGGTCCCACCCATAAGGCGTGACCTAGCAGGTATCCCAGCCCCCCAGATTAGTATAAGAGTGGGAGTTGGGCCTCAAGACTTTAGATTATCCTGAACCTGCAAAACTGAACAGAAACTCTGGACCTTCGACATTCGACGAAAGAAGAAGACTGAAGAATCTCCCTTGTAGCCAAGGAGTGGCTACCCTGTGCAAACAGGCACCATCAAGAGACTACCCTTTGCTTTGCGACCGTTCTACGAGGAACCGACTGCAGAGCCCGACCAGAGCCTCGACTTCCAGACTTCTCCGACCCTCATCCACATCTGCAGCAGAGCTGAGATCCGTGGAGGCGACGAGCGACGTGGGACCGGCTACCTGGGAAAAGTGGCTAGTAACTTACAGCGCAGCTTCTGAGGTACCCTCGAAGTTGTGCACTGGGGATTGAGAAGCCCCAACCCCAAGCACCAACTGCACCGAAGATCAGCCCCCCACACTCCACGAGTCCTGCGTGGGGCCCTTCAGCATTTTCCTGCTTGCCGCGTCTGTCCGGTTGCTTGCCCGCTGGCTAGTGGCCTCTGTGACGACGCTCCCTGAAATCTTCTGCGCTGGTTTGGCTCCGCCAGACTGGCTCCCGCTTCTCTGCAAAGAAGAAGCACCCCAGACCCTCCTGGTCTGCACCAGAAGCAAGTCCCTTGTTCTTCGTGGGTTCCGCTTGCCAAGGCTTGGTGAGTCCTAGTCCAACTTCGACGCCGCCGACAGCAAGAGCCTTCGTGGGACAGCTCGCCTCCTGGTCCTGGTCGTCCTCGATGCTTCCTGGTCCTCCTGGCTGCAGCGACAAGCTTCACCTTCACCTGCAACTCTTCACGACATCGCCTGGTTCCTTCCTGGTTCCACGTGGTCACTGGCTAGTGACTTTGACTCTGTCCCCTCTGCTTGCAGGTTTCTTCTCTTCTTGATCCCAGGCTTGGGATCCACCGGACACTCTCCCCTGACTGCCTGTCAGCATCTTTCTTCAGGCATCCATAGGAGTCGACGACGAAAACGACGCATCTTCACCCCTATGCACCCGCAGCCTGTGGGCT
This sequence comes from Triturus cristatus, assembly GCF_964204655.1. NCBI lineage: Eukaryota > Metazoa > Chordata > Amphibia > Caudata > Salamandridae > Triturus > Triturus cristatus. Next base: position 909,085,199 of record NC_140588.1, read on the forward strand.
AGGTAACTTGGGTACTCCGGTGCTCATCAGGATAGTGACTATCCTAGTGTCTAGTTTTCAAGTCTCAACTTCCTAGCTACTCCGGAAGTGTCCTAAATCTATCTATTTCTAAACTGTAACATTGCTATTGACTTTTACGCATTACGCGTGAGTGTTTCCACTCTGCACACGAATCCCGTGGGCCTCCCACTTCCTAACTAACGCTAGTGTAGTGTAGCCCCAGCGATTCCCTAGGCCTAGGCCTATTCTATTTCCGTGACAGTGGTTCTTATACCACTTACTTAGTATATGGTTTGCGTGGCCCCTAGGGCCTAACTGTATTACTTACCTGTGTGACTTACTGTATGCATTAATAAGACTGTGTTGTACTTACCTCTAAACTCATAAAGAGTGCTGAGGGTTTGCTTAGAATAAATACACTTTATTTTATATATATATCTGTTGTGGTGTCCTTTCATTTGGTATTCAAGGGATTATATATGGTATCACAGCTGGCTTCACATGCCATTCAGAGTTTAGCCTAAGACTGCTCTTGTCCATGCTACCACTAGGATAGCTGGTCTATAAGGTTGACTTTACAACCAATCACCATAAGGGTATTTGGACTGATATAAGGTGTACACTATAACTAGTGACATCATACATCAGGCCAACTTCTCACATTGGTGAGCAGCGGTTGGGATCTGAGCTTGCTGTTGTAATACCATTGTAATCTTGAGATACTAAATTGAAAGATCACACAGATATTGTCTAGGTACATATAACATAGATTATTATACTTAAGTCCTACTGGACTTTGTAGTTGTAGGTTGAAGGGAGTAACACACCCTGACTACAACTACTAGAAAGGTTTAGTAGATACAACTAGTGTAGGTAGGTGCACACACCACACCCTCACTAGAATCATGCCCCTGGATGGAGATCACACTGATGCTCCCTCAGGAGAGGAGAATCCTAGACAGGTTCCCTCTAGGTATGATGCATTCACATTCCAGGAGATGAGACAATTGTGTACCTCCAGAGGAATAAAACAGGGTGCAAACCCTACCCTTAGACAGCTAGTGGAGCTTCTGGAGGCCTATGATGCTGAAAGAGCTGCCAGGGATGGTGCCATAGCTGTAGATAAGGGTCTACCCACCACAGATGAGTCAGATGGGACTTCAGATGGGGAGGTAGACAGCCAGAGCCAAGTAAGAAGACTTAGCCAGGCTAACCTAAGTTTACATGGGAGTTTGCATGGGGTCCCCCCATACAGACCCCCAAGTAGGCTTTCACAGAGAAGCAGGAGGGACAGATCCCCTTCAAGGGAATCCATCCACTCCCATGTTTCTAGCATCTCTAATGCTTCCTCTCACAGGGGAATGACTTCACCTGAGAGAAAGGAGCATAAAGCCAGAATGAGGGAAGCTAATCTGAGGATTCAGAGGGAAGAAATTGCCCTTGCCAAAGAGAAGCTTGCTCTGGCTAGAGAGCAAAAATTGTGTGGGTCAGAACCCACTGGTGGCAGCAACATTCCTAGAGATAGGGATAGGTCTTATGACCATAGAAACCTAAGCAAGATAGTCCCCCCCATATCAGAATGGGGATGACATCCACAAATGGATGACTGCTTTGGAGAGGGCCTGCAAAGTACAGCAGGTACCCCAAAGTCAGTGGGCAGCTATCTTGTGGCTCTCCTTTTCTGACAAAGGTAGAGACAAGCTCCTCACAGTCAGTGATGAGGATGCAAACAATTACAAAGTCCTGAAGAGTGCTCTGATAGATGGGTTTGGCTTAACCACTGAGCAATATAGGTTGTTGTTCAGAGACACCCAGAAGACACAGACACAGGACTGGTCTGATTTTGTGGATTGTGCCACTAAGGCTTTGGAAGGTTGGTTAAATGGCAGCAAGGTGCAGGACTATGCAGGATTGTACAACTTGATTATGAGGGAGCAGATCCTTAATAATTGTCAGAACCAGCTTCTCCATCAACACCTGGTAGACTCAGATTTGACCTCTCCCCAAGAATTGGGAAAGAGGGCAGATAAATGGGTCAGGACCAGGATTAGGCCTAAAAATCAGGGTGGTGACCAAAAGAAAGATACCACCAAGCCTCAAGAGAAGGGTGGGGATAAAGCAAAAGAGAAATCTTCCTCAGGGCCCCAAAACTCCACACAGGGTGGTGGGTCCCAAGCTCCCTCCTCTACCACAGTTAAAAAGCCCTACTGCCATGTGTGTAAAACACCTGGGCATTGGAAAACTGACAGCAGTTGTCCACAGGCTAAAAACAAAACTGTCCCTCCAACTACTCCTGTCACACCACCTATTACTGTCAGCAGTAATCCCCCAGGTGGTGGGAGTGCCCCCAAAAATTTGGTTGGGTTTTCTTGGGGAACACAGGGGGATCCTGGCTTAGCCAATTCCCCTGCAGCAGCTACTCTTGTCTGTGATGGTGGCATGGGGTTTGCCAACTTCACTGCCTGTCCCAACACTTTGGGTAGGTACAGACAGGAACCCTACATCAATGGTAGAAAAGCTGAGGCCTACAGAGACACTGGAGCTAGCATCACTATGGTGGCCCATAGGCTAGTTCCCTCTGAGCAGCTTTTGCCTGGTTTCTCATACCAGGTAACTAACATTGATGGCAAACAGAACAGTCATCCCATGGCAGAGGTATGTCTCAGCTGGGGAGGTGTCACTGGCCCTAAAAGGGTGGCAGTGTCTCCAACCTTGCCTGTGGACTGCTTGCTGGGGAATGACTTAGAACTCTCAGCTTGGGCTGGAGTTGAACAAGACACCCATTCTAAAATGGTAGGCCTTTCCAAAAAGGGTAGTGGGGTTGTGCCAGTCACAACCCCTGTCCAAGTAGCTTTCCTCCCTGAAAAGGTTGGAAGGGCAGTGGTAGCCACAGCCCAGGCACAGGCAGACTTCCCTGTAGAAATTGGCAGAGCTGTGACAGTCACAGCTCAAACACAAACTGAGTGCCTTCCTGAAAAGGTTGGCAAGGCTGTAATGGTCTCAGCCCACACTCAGACTGATATAGGTGTAGTGAAGCCTGAAACTATGGATCACTCCACACAAACAGAGAGTAGTGGGGAGGAAGAAAAGTCTCCCTCTCCCCAGACATTAGGAAGAGGTCAGCCTCCTCAGGGATCTGACCTCACCCCTTGTGAAGGAACTGCCCCAGAGGTAGCCAGGCCTGGCCTGGCAGAGCCTCTGATGTCAGTGGCCCCTTCCAAGGTGGGACCCAGTCTGGTGCAGGTAGCCTGCCTCTCTCTACCCTGCCTCAGTCAGCCCAGGGCTGCAGAGGTCAGGGAGGCCAGTGGACCCCAAGAGGGCCCCTGTCCACAAGAACCCCCCCTTCAAAAGAATGAGGATTGCCTGGTTAGTTGCCCTAGCCAGGTGATGGGTAAAAACATTCCTGAGGGATCCCCTTCACAGGTAGTTAGGGACCTCCCCCAGAGGGATTCTGTTGGGCACAGGCAAACATGGGACCTTAGGGCCCCAAACCTGACCTGTCCCTCCAGTAAGCCCACAAAAGGGACCCAGCCTCCAGCTTTAGGTAGCCAGAGGCTGACCCTGAGAGCACAGTGCAACTCAGTTAGAGAAAGAAAGGCATCCATGGTGGAGGATGATTGGAGGAAGCTGAGGCCTCACTTTGAGGACACTCACTTCAGTACTCCATCTCAACACCAGCCTTTTACTTTGCAAAGACACACCAAAGGTAGAGATTCCCTATGGTGGAGACCCTATGATATCTTTAGGATGAGGGATTGCTTAGTGGACCATGAGACAGGGGGTAACCATGCCAGTGCTGGTTCTTCCTTATATGGCCACTCAGGCAATAGAGGCTTACCTTGTCAAGGCCAGCCTTATCTCCTTTCGTTTGGGGGGGGGGTTGTGTAGGAAGGTGGATATCTGACTATGGTTACCCCCAACTTTTTGCCTAGTGTCTAGCTGGTTTTTCGACTTAGTTGGCCTGAGATCCTGCCATTCAGGGTCTCAGGCTGTCTGCTCTCTCTTTAAAATGGACTCCATGTACCCTAGGTACATAACCAATTGGTAAGGATCGCCTTATTGGACCCTGTACAGTGTACCCTAGGTACCCAGGGCATAGGTGTACCCTAGGCCTCCCAGGGGCTGCAGCATGTATTATGCCACCCCTGGTCTGGCCTTCCAATCAGACACAACTGGCTGATCACTCAGCTGGGGCAAGGTCGTGTAATCACCCCTTGCTTAGATATAGTATGCCTATATCTACCCTTATATATAGACACATGTGTACCTATCAGTCACTCCTATGGCAGGCCTTAACAATCCTGGAGGCAGAGTGCTTGGTAACATGTGAGATGGTGCTCTAGCATGAGCTGAGCCTGTCTGCAGCTTTCGGAACCATGTCCTTATAGCTGTTCTATGATATAGCCTACCATATACTCTTAAAGTGCCTTATAATCTTAAACGGTTATGGTAACTATGGTTTGGCTTTATCAAAACATGTCGTGTAAGGTGTCTAACACTTTGGAATAATACCCCCATACCATTTCTGGTGATGAGGATATTATCCCTCCCTTCTAGAGGGAGAGACATGTTAAAATCCTACTTTGCTGTTTAACTCTAACCAAAGCCTCAGCATCACAAAATGGATGCTGCTGCCACAGACACAAGTCTGACCTCCTGCAGCTGGGAGTGATCCCAGCCAGGGAGGCCTGGACAATAGGTTTCCTGCTTGGGGAGGTGCTAGCACCTCCCCAGACAGCCTTTAGTGTATTGGGGCAGGGTGGGCTGAAAGGAATGAGACATGCCTGGGGCACACAAGGTGTTCCTTGCATAGTCCAGTTCAAACCGGCGCTGGGGCACTCCAGCCCCAGCTCTGGCGCGAAACTGGACAAAGGGAAGTGGGTGTAACCACTCCCTCCCAGGTCCCACCCATAAGGCGTGACCTAGCAGGTATCCCAGCCCCCCAGATTAGTATAAGAGTGGGAGTTGGGCCTCAAGACTTTAGATTATCCTAAACCTGCAAAACTGAACAGAAACTCTGGACCTTCGACATTCGACGAAAGAAGAAGACTGAAGAATCTCCCTTGTAGCCAAGGAGTGGCTACCCTGTGCAAACAGGCACCATCAAGAGACTACCCTTTGCTTTGCGACCGTTCTACGAGGAACCGACTGCAGAGCCCGACCAGAGCCTCGACTTCCAGACTTCTCCGACCCTCATCCACATCTGCAGCAGAGCTGAGATCCGTGGAGGCGACGAGCGACGTGGGACCGGCTACCTGGGAAAAGTGGCTAGTAACTTACAGCGCAGCTTCTGAGGTACCCTCGAAGTTGTGCACTGGGGATTGAGAAGCCCCAACCCCAAGCACCAACTGCACCGAAGATCAGCCCCCCACACTCCACGAGTCCTGCGTGGGGCCCTTCAGCATTTTCCTGCTTGCCGCGTCTGTCCGGTTGCTTGCCCGCTGGCTAGTGGCCTCTGTGACGACGCTCCCTGAAATCTTCTGCACTGGTTTGGCTCCTCCAGACTGGCTCCCGCTTCTCTGCAAAGAAGAAGCACCCCAGACCCTCCTGGTCTGCACCAGAAGCAAGTCCCTTGTTCTTCGTGGGTTCCGCTTGCCAAGGCTTGGTGAGTCCTAGTCCAACTTCGACGCCGCCGACAGCAAGAGCCTTCGTGGGACAGCTCGCCTCCTGGTCCTGGTCGTCCTCGACGCTTCCTGGTCCTCCTGGCTGCAGCGACAAGCTTCACCTTCACCTGCAACTCTTCACGACATCGCCTGGTTCCTTCCTGGTTCCACGTGGTCACTGGCTAGTGACCTTGACTCTGTCCCCTCTGCTTGCAGGTTTCTTCTCTTCTTGATCCCAGGCTTGGGATCCACCGGACACTCTCCCCTGACTGCCTGTCAGCATCTTTCTTCAGGCATCCATAGGAGTCGACGACGAAAACGACGCATCTTCACCCCTATGCACCCGCAGCCTGTGGGCTAGGTAACTTGGGTACTCCGGTGCTCATCAGGATAGTGACTATCCTAGTGTCTAGTTTTCAAGTCTCAACTTCCTAGCTACTCCGGAAGTGTCCTAAATCTATCTATTTCTAAACTGTAACATTGCTATTGACTTTTACGCATTACGCGTGAGTGTTTCCACTCTGCACACAAATCCCGTGGGCCTCCCACTTCCTAACTAACGCTAGTGTAGTGTAGCCCCAGCGATTCCCTAGGCCTAGGCCTATTCTATTTCCGTGACAGTGGTTCTTATACCACTTACTTAGTATATGGTTTGCGTGGCCCCTAGGGCCTAACTGTATTACTTACCTGTGTGACTTACTGTATGCATTAATAAGACTGTGTTGTACTTACCTCTAAACTCATAAAGAGTGCTGAGGGTTTGCTTAGAATAAATACACTTTATTTTATATATATATCTGTTGTGGTGTCCTTTCATTTGGTATTCAAGGGATTATATATGGTATCACAGCTGGCTTCACATGCCATTCAGAGTTTAGCCTAAGACTGCTCTTGTCCATGCTACCACTAGGATAGCTGGTCTATAAGGTTGACTTTACAACCAATCACCATAAGGGTATTTGGACTGATATAAGGTGTACACTATAACTAGTGACATCATACATCAGGCCAACTTCTCACAGTGAACTATTAGGGGAAGACAGAAAGTTTTTACTTGATACAGGGGCAAGCAGAACAACTATACGACGCAGTGAAGTTCCAGGGGCACCCCTCTCAGGCTCACAGAATATTTCCCTTGGATTCTCAGGAAAGCCTATCATTAATGAAGTATCACAACCCCTTCCACTTGCGGTTGGTCCATTGACACGAACTACAGATTTATTGCTTACTAAATCATGTCCAGAAAACTTGTTAGGTATAAAAACATTGAAAGCTCTAGGAGCTATAATATGTTGTTCTCCGGAAGGAGTACGATTATTTTTACGTGACTTCAAAGGTCACTACGTGTCCAGAGACATGGATCACCGGCTGCAGAATTTACCTACACATTTATGGGCACAAGGCCCCACTGATGTTGGTTGCATGAACATTACACCATATCGAGTCACACTAAAAACAGGGGTAGTACTACCACGAATGCGACAATACAAGTTACCACCAGATGCTGTTGTGGCTTTGCTGCAAATCATTGACGAGCTCATTGCACAAGGAGTGGTTGTGGAAACCGACTCCAATGTATGTAATTCCCCGATAATTCCGATTCTTAAAAGAACGGATCCAAAAGCACCACCAGTATATCGATTAGTTATTGATCTGCGCGAATTAAATAAATGTATTGTACCACAATATCCTGTGGTCCCAGATATCTCTTCATTACTAACAGCTATTGATTCAGAAGCAACGTTCTTTACTGTAATTGATCTCAAGAATGCCTTCTTTAGCGTCCCAATAGATCCGGAAAGTCAATATTTGTTCGGATTCAGTTTAAATGGACGAAGTTTTAAATTCACACGCGCTCCTCAAGGATTCACAGAAAGCCCCAGCATCTATAGCCAAGCACTGAAACGAGAACTTGACAGTATCCACATGCCAGTTAACACTGCCCTGCTTCAATATGTCGATGATCTGCTGATCACCGCCCGAAGCGAACGTAAATGTGAAGAAGCGTCACTGACGGTTTTACAATTTCTGGCCGACAAGGGGCACAAGGTGTCCCCTTCTAAGCTGCAATTCTGTGTCCAGCAAGTTGTTTACCTTGGGCACTTGCTGTCCAAGGAGGGAAGACAGCTTACACCTGATCGCATCCAGTTAATTGCTAACATGCCACCACCTAAGACACAAAAGGAGGTGCGGGCTTTTATAGGTCTCACTTCATACTGTAGGCAGTGGATCCCTCAATATGCATATCTAGCAAAACCACTCATTCAGTTGACAACACAGGAGGCAGCCACATCGACTGTCCTCCCTTGGACTCAAGAACATACACATGCCTTTGAAAGCTTAAAGAAAGCTTTATGCCAAGCACCTGTTTTTAGCAACACCATGTTACAGTAAGCCTTTTACACTCTTCGTTACAGAACGCGAAGGTACTGCCTTGTCAGTACTCACTCAGGAACAAGCAGGATCACACAAACCATGTGCTTATTTTTCTAGTACATTAGATCCCGTAGCTCAGGCTCTTCCTGCGTGCCTGAAATCAGTGGCAGCAACAGCTTTAGCAATCAGACAAAGCGATGCCATAGTGTTAGGACATCAATTGACAGTACAAGTACCACACGCAGTAGAGGTTCTCTTGAACCGCACACAAACACAACACTTGACTATAGCAAGACTCACCGGTTATGAATTAACATTGTTTCAGCCACACATAGAAATCAGACGCTGTAATACATTAAATCCTGCCACACTTTTGCCAGTAAACGGAACAGATCCATTAGCACATGATTGTATTGAAGTCATTACTATCACGACGAAACCCAGACAAGACTTGACAGATATCCCTTTATCAGATTCGGACCTGACATTGTATGTAGATGGTTCATGTATGAGAACAAGTACAGGAGAGTTAGTGGCCGCTTACGCAGTCACAACAGACACTGAAGTCATTGAAACAAATTGTATTAACACTCTGTCAGCTCAAGCAGCAGAGCTCATCGCTCTGACACAAGCCTGTATTCAAGCCAAAAATAAGAAAGTCAACATATACACAGATTCACGTTATGCATTCGGAGTCGTCCATGACTTCGGCGTACTGTGGCGAGAGAGAGGTTATTTAACTTCTCACGGTGCCCACATCCAACACGGACCCCTCATTCAAGCTCTATTAGACGCGATTCATCTACCTACTGCAATATCGATTATGAAATGCAAAGCCCATACAAAAGTTATCGATATCATTTCTCAGGGTAACGACCTAGCTGACAGAACAGCTAAACAGACTGCTCAGAATCAGACTCATACAACTGACACGACAAAGACAATAGTTCCGACACCAACACATTGCATGACAGTTAAGGATCCCGCCCTTGATGTAATTGACATACAGACACATGCTACACCAGAAGAAATAAAGAAATGGACTGAATTAGGAGGGATCCAAACGGATCAAGGATGGATGACGAAGGGAAAATCTATATGGTTTCTTCCCGACTCCATGGTTCAAGTCATCATTAACACAATACATAGTCCAGCGCACCTAGGAGAAAAAGCTATGCTAGACAGCATTCAACACATTTGGTTCAACAAACACTTGCGAGCAGCAGCCAAACAGAAAGTACGTACCTGTATGATATGTTGTCAGTTTAATCCAGGTAAAAGCATTCCCGTAGAGCAGGGTGGATTTCAACCTCCCGATCACCCTTTTGAAGTCCTCCAGATGGATTATATCCAGATGGAACGATGTCGAGGATTCAAATATGTTCTCGTAGTTGTCTGTGCTCTTTCCCGTTGGACAGAAGCCTACCCGGTTTCAGATTACACTGCCCCGACTACTGCCAAACAGCTAGTTCGAGAATTTTTCCCACGGTACGGTTTGCCTCGTGTCGTGTACTCAGATAACGGCCAACCATTCTCATCCGAACTAATGAAACACGTTTCACTTCTGTTAGGTTACCAATGGAAATTCCACTGTGTCCGACATCCCGAGGCAGCAGGTCTCGTGGAACGTCATAATCAAACTCTGAAAATTAGATTGTCCAAAATATGTAGAGAAAAAGGTGTCGATTGGATAGTAGCCTTACCAGTTGCGCTCTTTTACATGAGAATGGTAGCACATTCTCGAACAGGGCTATCCCCGTATGAGGTGATCTTCGGTAGACCACCAAATATGTGGGGGACGCCTATACCTCGTAAAATCACTGATGTTGACTGTAATATGCTGACAGATTACCTGGCTTCCTTGATGTCTGCACTACAATCTTGTCGTTCACAAGTAGCTGCAGCTTTTCCCGATAACACTGAGGTAAAGCCCCATGACGTGGTTCCAGGTGACCTGGTTCTTGTGAGGAATTTCGACCGGAAGACCCAGCTGGAGCCCAGGTGGAAGTCGCCCAAACTCGTCTTGCTGACCACAAGGACAGCCGTGAAGATTGAGGGACGTAAAGGGTGGTTGCACTCGAGCCATATCAAGAAATTTTATGGACTACCGTCCGATGTGAACACTCAGCCCTGCATTCCCTCACAGACAGACTCAAAGCTCCCCTTGGTTGAACAGACGAAGAACGAACTCTATAAACTGAAACTAAGGTCTAGCAAGTCAGACAATTTGATTGTTTAAGTCCTCTCCAAGGTGAATCGGTTGAATTTGTCTCTGACATGTATCCTCTAGACCGAAATAGAGAGAGAAATAGACAGATACAGCTTAAAAAACATGCGTACTGTAAATCGCTTCGTAGTCATTGCATAGTGACATTATTAATTTTGTTTTTTCTAAGTCTTCTGATCATCATTTCTAGTGTATTGCTACATATGTATTACCCTATTTCTAAGCGTGCTTACAATGCTACTGCTGAACATTCTTTTAGCGAATTACCTCCGCATGAGTTGTCTTATAGATTTGCGCTGCGCAACAACACTTTTATTAGTATGTTACATCATTCCCATCAGACCAACAATGCTACCAATTGTTGGATATGTGGCCGACTCCCTCCCTATCAGAACTATAAGGGAGTTTTGCCTCTCTTTCCGTATCCGTTCACACACAATGGCTCCTGTGGAGCATGGTTTAGTTTGATTAATTCCCTAGATTCAAATTCCATAGTTTATCAAGACAACTGGGTATGGGGAAACCTGAACCTAGTTTTGCTTAAAGTCTGCTACCCTAACAAGGAGGGACTTCCCAAAAGAACAGGAACTGATCTAGAAAATGAAGTATATGGATTAGGTAATTTTACACTTAACCTCATGATTCTGAATGTTGAATCCGAAGCTACACCAATCTTGCCCGCTATGTCAGTATTTCCAGTTAAAGGTGAATTATGTGTAAGAAAGAATGGTTCCATACACATGGGCCATAGTAAATGTACCACTGTAATAAAATTCAGTGATCAAGGCAAGTCTACATTCAGAGCCTCTCGTCATTCCTACTTCATATGTGGCCAGACTGCATATATACGTTTACCTCTAGATTGGGATGGTACCTGTTACATAGCATTCCTTCTGCCACCTGTTTTCCTAGCCCCTCCTGATTATCACAGAAATACTCATTTAGTACACAATCGACAGCAGAGAGATCTCCCGATTGTCGATTACACTGAAACGGCATGGGAGCAATACACAGATTTCAATAAAGGTTTCTTTCCCTATATAGGTACGGTCACTAATAGTAAGCTGATACGTAGATTAACTAGAACCCTTGAAGCAGTAGTGAATGAGACTACTTCCGCCCTAGGCAACTTAACAGAGGAGCAGTCTGCGATGCGGATTGTTGTGCTTCAAAATCGTCTTGTCCATGACGTCATCCTGGCCGATAGGGGCGGAGCTTGTAGGGTCATCGGATCAAGTTGCTGTGTTTTCATACCGGAAAACTCGCCGTCAGTATATAAAGCCATAACTCGCCTTCATAAGATTATAAGCCAGATACACCAGAGTCCAGGCACCTGGACTTGGTCCGGTTGGTTCTGGAGCGTGTTGTCAGCCTGGGGATGGAGGATCCTATCCTTCCTAGGTATTGGCTTTCTCATACTATTCAGTTGCTGCTTACGTCTACAATGTGGGCCAGCGATTTGTGGTTTGTGTGCCACATCGTGTATCCCGCATCCAAGTTTTCGTTCAAGATCCCGGAAGAAGAAAGAAGAACAAATGATGCTATATGAACAGATTGATGGATTGATGAAGATCGATATCTCCTGAGGGTCCGTAGGGGACAAGGAGGGAATGAGGAAATATGAATTTTATGATCAGTTATGTCCCCTATCTTAGACCCCAACGGCTCCATGTGCATGCTACAAGTACATGTATGTTCCCTCCCGTTCCAGTTATGAAGACGCAAATACATGTGCGTCCACCGTCAACATGTCCTCTTTCAGATCCACCATGAATGGGTCGGATATTCCGTTCCTATGTATGAAAGGCCACCGACTTTATGTGGTTCACTTTCCACATTTTACAGATTCAGGCGAGTAGGCCCTGAATTCTGCCATCAAGCCTTTTCCTGCCTTCTGCCTCTGAAAGCTCCAGTCCGAGCCCGCATATGTATCCATGAACTTTGTCCTACTCCCTGCGCGGCTAACGGTGCCTGATCCGGCCTATTGCCTGCCAAAAACTGTATTTCACCTTCAAGATTATCTGCTCCGCTCCTCATCCGATGCATTCCTGTCTAGTAGTTTAGGTAAACATTCTTCCAGCTACCGAGCAAAGGGCCAGGCCTCACTGTCCTCATGCAAGTAATTCATAGCCCCTGTTGCCATGGAAGATTCCTGCCCCCTCGCATCTCATGTAGACACTTAGACGCTTGTACACGCACTAACAGTCAGTATAGAATAGATTCCATCCTAGAGACCTTTCCTTTTGGATAATACAGTTCTTTAAACATAAGATATTAGATATGATTTGGGATTAGGTTGACATGACCCCCCAGACTTCTGTCTCCACATGTAGAGCTAAATGTCAAGTCCCCTTCACCCTCTAGTTGCACGTCAATCACACGTCATGCGGCTGCGCGCTCATCTCTGCCAAATATTTCTGCTGACATTGCAGGATTCTCTTATGGATCCACCCACTTGTGACATCATGTTTAATGACGTTTCTAGTTACGCCTATATGTACGCCTTTTTCATTACGTATGTGTATTATTATCTGTATTATCAGCTGTTACGCCTCCTGCATCTGTCTTTTTTTTTTTTTTTTTTTTTTTTTTTTAAACCGTTTATTGCAGTTTGAAAAGTTACAGGTATGGGCCTACAACCACACGGCCGGCCTGTGGTAAATAAAATATACCGGACTGAATTTCATACGGGATCTTAAATAAAGTAAAATAGCTCAAAATAACAAGAGGCAGAATCCGTGGTATAAGAGGTTTTCTAATGGGCTTTATTCCATTCAAAATGGCCGACTCGAGTCGCGGCCTTCAGGTTCCGTCACCACGAGGGTTCAGGAAGTGAAGTACAATAATTCATTGACAGACATGTATTTTTATAATAAGTGCATTACAATGAAACGAATGTAAAAGGCGTAACATTTGATAAGAAAAATGACGTGACAGTGACATAATCGAAACTAGGCGTAACAAGGAATAAAAGAAACATGATTGGTTTGCATTATCAGACATAGGTGGATCTATAAGATAATACTTGGCATAGATGCGCGCGCAGCAGCATGACGTGTAATTGACGTGCAACTAGGGGGTGAAGGGGACTTGACATTTAGCTCTACATGTGGAGACGAGAAGTCTGGGGGGTCAAGTCAACCTAATCCCAAATCATATCTACCATCCTATGTTTGGAGAACTATGTTATCCACAAGGAAGGACTTTCGGACAGAATCTATTCTATACTAACTGTGTGTGCGTGTACAAGCGTCTAAGTGTCTATATGAGATGCGAGGGGCAGAAAACTTTCCATGGCAGCAGGACTATGAATCACTTGCAGGAGGACGGAAAGGCTGAGTCCTTGCTTGTGAGCTAAAGGAAATGTTTACCTAAATCACTTGACAGGAATGCATCGGCTGAAGAGCAAAATAGATAATTCGAAGGTGAAATACAGCTTCTTGGCAGGCATGCGAAAACTGGCCGAGGCAGGCACCGTTAGCTGCACAGGGAGTAGGACAAAGTTCATGGATACAGATGCGAGCTCAAGCTGAAGCTGTCAAAGACAGAGAGCAGGGAAAGGCTTTGAGGACAGAATCGGGCCTACTTGCCTGAACTGTAAAAATGGAGTAACTTAGCCATATAAAGTCGGTGGCCTTTCATACCTAGGAATCGAATATCCAGCCCATCAATGGCGGATCTGACAGAGAACATGTCGACGGTAGACACACATATGTTTGCGTCTTAGAAACTGGAACTGGAGGGAACATACATGTACTTATAACATGCATATAGAACCGTTGGGGTCCAAGATAGGGGACATAACTGATCAGGAAAATCCACATTTCCACATTCCCTCCTTGTCCCCTTCTTGCCCTTCAAGAGACATCAATCTTCATCATTCCATCGATTTGCTCATGGAGCATCATTTCTTCTTCCTTCTTCTTCCGGTATTTTGAACGAGACCTTGGTGGTGGAATACACGATGTGGCACACAGACCACAAATCGCTGGTCCACATTGTAGACATAGACAGCAACTGAATAGTATGAGAAGGCCAATACCTAGGAAGGATAGAACTCTCCATCCCCAGGCTGATATCACACTCCAAAACCACCCGGACCACGTCCAAATGCCTGGATTCTCGTGTATCTGGCTTACAATCTTATGAAGGCGTGTTATAGCTTTATATACAGATGGCGAATTTTCTGGTATGAATATGCAGCAGCTGGATCCGATGACCCTGCAAGCTCCGCCCCTATCGGCCAGGATGACGTCAAGGACAAGACGATTCTGGAGAACAACAATTCTCATCACTGATTGTTCCTCTGTCAGATTGCCTAGGGCGGCTATAGTCTCGTTTACTACAGCTTCAAGAGTCTTGGTGAGTCTGCGTATCAGCTTACTATTTGATATAGTACCTATATAGGGAAAGATACCTTTATTGAAATCTACATATTTGTCCCATGCTGTCTCAGTATAATCGACAACTGGGAGATCTCTTCGCTCTCTATTGTGTACTAAATGAACATTTCGATAATAATCAGGGGGAGCTAGGAAAACAGGTGGCAAAAGGAATGCTATGTAACAGGTACCATCCCAATCTAGAGGCAGGCGCATATATGCCGTCTGGCCACATATGAAGTAAGAATGGCGAGAAGCTCTAAATGAAGATTTACCTTGATCACTATATTCTACTATAGTAACGCATTGGCTATGGCCCATATGTATGGAACCAACTTTTCTCACACATAATTCACCCTTAACTGGAAATACTGACATAGTGGGCAGAATTAGTTCAACTTCGGATTTGACATTCAAAATCATAAGATTAGGCGTAAAATTACCTAATTTATACACTTCATTTTCTAAATCAGTTCCTGTTCTACTGGGGTGACCCTCCTTATTAGGGTGACAGACTTTGAATAAAACTAGATTCAGATTTCCCCATATCCAATGTTGTTGATAAACTGCTGTGTCTGGGTCTATGGAATTTAATAAACTAAACCATGCTCCACAGGAGCCATTGTGTGTGAACGGATGTGGAAAGAAAGGCAGAACTCCTTTGTTATTCTGATAGGGAGGAAGTCGGCCACACACCCAACAATTGGTGGCATTACTAGTCTGATGGGAATGATGTAACATACTAATGAATGTGTTATTACGCAGCGCAAGTCTATAGGACAACTCATGTGGGGGTAGGTCACTAAAAGAATGTTCATCAGTTATATTGAAAGCAAGTTTAGAAACAGGATAATACATATGCAACAATATACTTGCAGTAACTATTAAAAAACTCAAGAAAAACAAAATTAATAAAGTCACAATACAGTGGCTACGCAGTGATTTACAATAAGCATGTCGTTTCATTATGATTCTGGACTCTACATGATTCAGACCTAAGGGATACATGTCGGGACAGATTCAACCGCTTCACCTTGGAGAGGACTTAAACAATCAAATCGTCCGACAGTTTAGATCTGGACCTGAGTTTCTGTTTATAGAGTTCGGTGCTACTGGCCTCAGCCAAAGGTAGCTTTGAGTCAATGGGGGAAGACACACGGGAAGTACTGTTTGTGTCAGGAGGAAGTCCATTAAATTTTTTTATATGGGTGGAATGCACCCATCCTTTTCTTCCTTCGATCTTCACAGCTGTTCTGGTCGTCAGCAGGACCAACTTAGGAAGCCTCCACCTTGGCTCCAGTTGGGTTTTCCGATCAAAATTCCTGACGAGAACATAATCACCGGGAATTACGTCATGAGGTTTCACCTCGGTGTTGTCAGGAAAAGCTGCGACTACCTGTGAACGACAAGATTGTAGTGCAGACATCAAGGAAGCCAGGTAATCTGTCAGCATATTACAGTCAACATCAGTTATTTTACGGGGTATAGGCGTCCCCCACATATTCGGTGGTCTACCAAAGATCACCTCATAAGGGGATAGCCCTGTTCGAGAGTGTGCTACCATTCTCATGTAGAATAGCGCAACTGGTAAGGCTACTATCCAGTCCACACCTTTTTCCTGACATATTTTAGACAATCTGATTTTTAAAAGTTGATTATGTCGTTCCACGAGACCTGCTGCCTCGGGGTGTCGGACACAGTGGAATTTCCACTGATATCCCAACAAAAGTGAGACATGTTTCATTAATTCGGATGAGAAAGGCTGACCGTTATCTGAATATACAACACGTGGTAAACCGTACCGTGGGAAGAATTCTCGAACTAGCTGCTTGGCAGTAGTTGAGGCAGTGTAATCTGATACGGGATACGCCTCTGTCCAACGGGAGAGAGCGCAGACAACTACGAGAACATATTTGAATCCTCGACAACGTTCCATCTGAATATAATCCATCTGGAGGACTTCAAAAGGATGGTCAGGAGGCTGAAATCCACCCTGCTCTACGGAAACACTCTTTCCTGGATTAAACTGACAACATATCATACAGGTACGAACTTTTTGTTTAGCTGCTGCTCGTAAATGTTTATTGAACCAAATGTGCTGAATGCTGTCTAGCATAGCCTTCTCTCCTAAATGTGCTGGACTGTGAACTGTAGCTATAATGGCTTGAACCATGGAATCAGGGAGAAACCATACAGATTTCTCCTTCGTCATCCATCCTTGATCTGTCTGGATCCCTCCTAGTTCAGTCCACTTCTTTATTTCTTCTGCTGTGGCATGTGTCTGTATGTCAATTACGTCAAGTGCGGGATCCTTAATTGTCATACACTGTGTTGGTGTCTGAACTATTGGCTTTGTCATGTCTAATGTGCGATTCTGAGCAGTCTGTTTAGCTGTTTTGTCAGCTAAATCATTGCCTTGAGAAATGGTATCAGTAACCTTCGTGTGTGCTTTACATTTCATAATCGATATAGCAGTGGGTAGATGTATTGCGTCTAACAAAGCATGAATGAGGGGTCCGTGCTGAATGTGGGCACCATGGGACGTTAAATAACCTCTCTCTCGCCACAGCACGCCGAAGTCGTGTACAACTCCGAATGCATAACGTGAGTCAGTGTATACATTAACTTTCTTATTTGTGGCTTGAATACAGGCCTGTGTTAGAGCAATAAGTTCTGCTGCTTGGGCTGACAAAGTATCTATACAATTTGTTTCAATAACTTCAGTGTCTGTTGTGACTGCATACGCGGCCACTAAATCTCCTGTACTTGTTCTCATGCACGATCCGTCTACATACAACGTCAGGTCTGGATCTAACAATGGAACGTCTGTCAAGTCTTGTCTAGGTTTCGTCTTTATTTCAATGATTTCAACACAATCATGAGCTAGTGGGTCTGTTCCAATTACAGGTAATAGTGTAGCAGGATTCAATGTATTACACCGTCGGATCTCTATGTGTGGTTGAAACAATGTCAGTTCATAACCGGTAAGTCTTGCTATGGTCAAGTGTTGTGTTTGTGTTCGGTTCACAAGAACCTCTACTGCATGTGGTACTTGTACTGTCAATGGGTGTCCTAATACTATGGCATCGCTTTGTCTGATTGCTAAAGCTGTCGCTGCCACTGATTTCAGGCATGCAGGCAAAGCCTGAGCTACGGGATCTAATGTACTGGAAAAATAAGCACATGGCTTGCGTGATCCTGCTTGATCCTGAGTGAGTACTGACAAGGCAGTACCTTCGCGTTCTGTAACAAAAAGTGTAAAATGTTTGCTATAACATGGCGTTGCTAAAACAGGTGCTTGACATAAAGCTTTCTTTAAGCTTTCAAAAGCTTGTGTATGTTCCTGAGTCCAAGGGAGAACAGTCGATGTGGCTGCCTCCTGTGTGGTTAACTGAATGAGTGGTTTTGCTAGAAAAGCGTACTGAGGGATCCACTGCCTACAATATGAAGTGAGGCCTATGAAAGCCCGCACCTCCTTCTGTGTCTGGGGTATTGACATGTTAGCAATTAACTGGATGCGATCTGGTGTAAGCTGCCTTCCCTCCTTGGACAGCGAGTGACCAAGATAAATAACTCGCTGAACACAGAATTGCAGCTTAGAAGGGGACACCTTGTGCCCCTTGTCGGCTAGGAAATGTAAAACTGTCAGAGAAGCCTTTTCACATTCTGGCTCGTTTCTTGCGGTGATCAGCAGATCATCGACATATTGAAGCAGTGCAGTATTGACTGGCATGTGGATACTGTCAAGTTCTCGTTTCAGTGCTTGGCTGTAGATGCTGGGGCTTTCTGTAAATCCTTGGGGAGCGCGTGAGAATTTAAAGCTGCGCCCATTTAAACTGAATCCGAACAAGTATTGGCTTTCCGGATCTATTGGGACGCTGAAAAAAGCATTCTTGAGATCAATTACAGTAAAAAATGTTGCTTCGGAATCAATTGCTGTCAACAATGATGATATATCAGGGACCACAGGGAATTGTGGTACAATACACTTGTTTAGTTCACGCAAATCAATAACCAATCGGTATACTGGTGCGGCAGTAGGGTCAGTTCGTTTAAGAATCGGAATTATCGGTGAATTACATATATTGGAGTCTGTTTCTATAACTACTCCCTGGGCAATCAGCTCATCAATGATTTTCAGCAAAGCCACTACAGCATCATGCGGTAACTTGTATTGTCGCATTCGTGGTAGTACCACTCCTGCTTTCAATGTAACTCGATAGGGTGTAATGTTCATGCAGCCAACATCCGTAGGGCCTTGTGCCCATAGATGTACTGGTAAAGTCTGTAGTCGGGGATCCATGTCTCTAGACACATAGTGACCTTTAAAATCCCGCAAAAACAACCTTACTCCTTCCGGAGAACAACATATTATGGCTCCTAGTGCTTTCAGAGTTTTAATTCCTAACAGATTTTCTGGGCATGATTTAGTAAGCAATAAATCTGTAGTTCGTGTCAAAGGTCCTATCGTAAGTGGTAGCGGCTGTGATACTTCATTAACAATAGGTTTTCCTGAAAAACCAAGGGAAACATTTTGAGAGCCTGAGAGGGGTGCCCCTGGAACTTCACTTCGTTTTATAGTTGTTCGACTTGCCCCTGTATCGAGTAAGAATTTTCTATCTTGACCTAATAATTCACTATGTACATAAGGTCCTTCTTGATCTACAGGAATCTCGATAAGCGGTAAGTCAACTTCCCTCTCTAGGCTGGTTCATGCGTAGCGCTGATATTCAGGGTATTCATACTGTGCAGTCTGATACATTTGTCGTGTCGTTGTTTGTGTGGCAGTAGCAGGCAACGGTGGTGCAGCTGGCACAAACTGTATGGGTTGCTGTGAGGCTGGCATGGACTGTTGCTGAACTGGCATGGACTGTCCATGCTGCATAGCTCCTTGTTCATTCTGATCTTGTCTAACTAATCGTGGTCTCTCTTTTGCAATACCTGTAGCTATATTACGTTTCAGGACTGGACAATCATGTACATAATGGCCTAGTTGTTTACAGTAATTGCAGGTTCCTTTTACAGGAACTGCAGAATCACCAGAATGTGTCACACCCTTTTTGTGACCATCTGCTGGTACTGTCTGAGAAACTAGCATTTTCATTTTTGTATCCTTCATGCGTCTATGCTCGTGTTCTTGTTCATCCCTAATTCTATTGTGATGATACTGTAACATTTGTAGCATTTGCGACGGAGTGTTACTTTGCCAGGTACTCTCGAATTTCAATATTCTATTCTTCACTGGAGGCAATGCATTTTCCACCAATTTTGTCACAAATAAATGTGGATATGAGTCACTACTTGCTTTTATACCACTATTTATACCAAAACATTTTTCAAATCGAGCATAATAATCGCTTGTGTCTTCATCTTGCTTTTGTTTGCAGGCTGTGATTGCACCCCAATCTTCCTTTTTTGTAGTTAATAAACGTGGCAGTACCTGTACTAGTAAACCTGGTAACAGTTTAACTTTATCCCCGAGCCCCGAACCTGCAGTTCGGCCCCTTTCTTCCTCTGCTAATGCTGTCCAGTCTATCTTTTGGTCTCCTACTTCCCACTCTTTTTCTTTCAGTTTTTCATAAATGCCAGCAGGCAAAAGCACCTTTAATATCGTCATAATATCAGGAAAGGTGTACTCTCCCATCAGTAACATGTCTTTAATTTCTCGGTGGAAACCCGCTGGGTCTTTGTCATGACTAGGTACTACTTTCTTCATTTCTAATAATTCCATTTTTGATATGGGTGTGTAAACAAATACACGGTGAAACTCATTGTCTTCGCCTTTTATTGGGTGCACTTCTCGTAAAGGATTTTGTCTATCCATATAGTACGGCGTTCTTTCTCTGTGGGGCAGCGAGAGAGAATCCGGACTTACAAAAAGGACATACTGTTTACGTGACACTAATATCTCTTTAATTAGCTTATTACTAGAACCTCTCCATCTGTTTGTGAGTAGTTCCGTTAATATATCAGGTAAAGGACCAGGGTCAGCATGTTGGCACTTATATAATATGAGGAGTTGCTGAATCATATAGATTCCAGCTAAGCGTTGTTCATCTGTACTGAGATTGAGAAACGTGTGTGCTACGGTCTCATCACCGTATTTTTCAGGACTGTCAATCCAGTGAACGGCTGATCTGGCTAATTCTTGCTCATCCATGGAATCGAGGAGGTGGTAACCCCTTCGTTCTCGTAGTATCTTATCTGCGGCTTGAAACGAATGTTCAGGAGACTTCAGATTTATTACAGGCGTCGGATACGTTCTGCTGTTTTTTGGGCATACAGAATGTATTGGATCAGGAAAACATCTAGTATTTTCACAGGATCTTCCTCTGCCTACATAGGCTATGGTCTCTGACTGTCTTGCGGAATTCCCTGATTCGGACACTTCATCTTGCTCAAACTCGTCTGTTCCCAATCTTTCTTCATGAATACGCTCTATTTCTTTACGTATTTTTCGGCACATGGCTATTATACAATTTTGCTTATCGTGTCTCCCTTCTGATATATTCTGACTCCATCTTGTAAGAATAAGCATTGTATTCGGGTCTACCCCCGGACGATCTTGATTTCTGATCATACAGTTTATGAGGAAACGTAACAGTTCCCCCTGTATCTCTACTTTCTGGAATTCCATAGCTCTGTTAATACATCCTGGATCTCGTCCTGTTTGAACAAAATGATATATGTTGTCTAGATGCGTAGTCATCCCTGGTAACCTCGCTAAATACTCTGCGGCTCGCCTGATACGTAGTGATGCCAGGACCATTTCGTCCTCTTTACCAACCACCGGGTCATATCTACAATTTACAAGGAGTTCTTTAAGCGTACGTTCACTTACGAATTTAGGTGTACGTGAATGCGCTGACTCTTGAAAAACAAGTTTATTGATTCTAGGTGGTGTAAAAGTACTGCTAGCACCTCCCGTGGCCCTATCTGGGGCGTCGGGTGTGAATGGGTTCGTTGAACGTGACACAGCAACTATGGGTGTCGATACCTCTGTAGAGTCGACTGCGGAGACAGATGCGGAAACAGATGTGCTTGCCGACGCTTGTGTCGGAACTTGCTGTTGCACGGGGACAGATACCTGATCCTGACGTTGAACCCCTCCGCCAGACGGTCTATGTGGTGCGGCGTTAGCATACTCGGGAGCTGCGTCATCTAGATATGAGGAAAGAAAAACATCTTCTGCGGTTCTGGGAAGCCCCTTTGGATGTACCTTAATTGGAAATAATGGGGGTGGCAAGTCTTTTGGTATCTCTGGAGCAGCCTTAGGTAATCCTTCGGCTAATAGGGGATACATACCATTCATAAGAGCATTTCTTTGTCTATTTACTTGTTCTGATCTCACTCGGATACCTTCCTCAATTAATAGATTTTCTTGAACTTTATTTGAACTTTCTTTACTCCTCTCTTCTTGTCTACGTGCTTTTTCTGTTCGTCTATGAGATTCTTTACGCCATAACTCAACAGCGTCTTTCTGTGACTGTCTGACCTTTCTTTTCCATAACTCTTCCTCCACTTTCATGATGCACTCTGCATCCCAGGTTCCCGCTATGGGCCACCTTTGACTTTCCGGTAATCCCTTGGTATAATCTACCCATAGATCAAGAAACAATATGGCATCTAAGCCATGTTTATGGTACATGAAATGCCCTGGAGTGTCCCTAGGAGGAATAGGAACTGCTTCTTCAAGCACCCCTTTTCTGGTAGTAATCTGTCTTAACTTCGAGAAGAGCGGCATATTTACAACTGATCTGATACTTACTCTTGAATTTTCTTAATACGAAAAACACAATAAATGAACAGTGAACAATGAACAGTCATTCGTACCACAATATGCAAGACATTTCTGAATACTTTAAACATTAAACATTAAACATTTTAACAATGATCGACAATGATGACAGTCTGCCTAACTAATCACCACGCTGAATTCTTGACAATAACTGAATACTTCGGAATACTTGATATACTGCTAAACAGTACATATACACTGCTAAACAGTGCAGACCGGATTTGTGTACCCAAATCCGTCTTGACCGGCACAACCTATGTGCGCGTCAACACGCCTCCCCGGCGATGGTACTCACCGAGTAGCTCCTTGAAACGGAAGGCCTCAGAGAATGGACTGGACTCGACGACTGCGGACATCGGACCCTCTCGACATCGGGATTTCGGAAAACCTGGTGGGCCTCTGTATACCTCGGATCTTGCTCTCTCAGCTAGGCTCTGGTCGGGATACTTCGCACTTCTCACCGCCTCGTCTGGGTTGATCGCAGCCTCAGTCGCCCCCGCTTGACCGGAGGGAGCTTACAGGAAATCCTGCTGGTACGCGTTTATGGTCCGTCCAGCTGTGGCAGGAGACCGGGCCTGCAACGCACCGCCGGCGCGTGAGATGAGAAAGTGTCCCTATTCGGGCGCCATTCTGTGGTAAATAAAATATACCGGACTGAATTTCATACGGGATCTTAAATAAAGTAAAATAGCTCAAAATAACAAGAGGCAGAATCCGTGGTATAAGAGGTTTTCTAATGGGCTTTATTCCATTCAAAATGGCCGACTCGAGTCGCGGCCTTCAGGTTCCGTCACCACGAGGGTTCAGGAAGTGAAGTACAATAATTCATTGACAGACATGTATTTTTATAATAAGTGCATTACAATGAAACGAATGTAAAAGGCGTAACATTTGATAAGAAAAATGACGTGACAGTGACATAATCGAAACTAGGCGTAACAAGGAATAAAAGAAACATGATTGGTTTGCATTATCAGACATAGGTGGATCTATAAGATAATACT
Organism: Triturus cristatus; assembly: GCF_964204655.1. Taxonomy (NCBI): domain Eukaryota; kingdom Metazoa; phylum Chordata; class Amphibia; order Caudata; family Salamandridae; genus Triturus; species Triturus cristatus. The sequence goes on from NC_140588.1 coordinate 909,108,589, forward strand.
TGGCATAGATGCGCGCGCAGCAGCATGACGTGTAATTGACGTGCAACTAGGGGGTGAAGGGGACTTGACATTTAGCTCTACATGTGGAGACGAGAAGTCTGGGGGGTCAAGTCAACCTAATCCCAAATCATATCTACCATCCTATGTTTGGAGAACTATGTTATCCACAAGGAAGGACTTTCGGACAGAATCTATTCTATACTAACTGTGTGTGCGTGTACAAGCGTCTAAGTGTCTATATGAGATGCGAGGGGCAGAAAACTTTCCATGGCAGCAGGACTATGAATCACTTGCAGGAGGACGGAAAGGCTGAGTCCTTGCTTGTGAGCTAAAGGAAATGTTTACCTAAATCACTTGACAGGAATGCATCGGCTGAAGAGCAAAATAGATAATTCGAAGGTGAAATACAGCTTCTTGGCAGGCATGCGAAAACTGGCCGAGGCAGGCACCGTTAGCTGCACAGGGAGTAGGTCAAAGTTCATGGATACAGATGCGAGCTCAAGCTGAAGCTGTCAAAGACAGAGAGCAGGGAAAGGCTTTGAGGACAGAATCGGGCCTACTTGCCTGAACTGTAAAAATGGAGTAACTTAGCCATATAAAGTCGGTGGCCTTTCATACCTAGGAATCGAATATCCAGCCCATCAATGGCGGATCTGACAGAGAACATGTCGACGGTAGACACACATATGTTTGCGTCTTAGAAACTGGAACTGGAGGGAACATACATGTACTTATAACATGCATATAGAACCGTTGGGGTCCAAGATAGGGGACATAACTGATCAGGAAAATCCACATTTCCACAGGCCGCTAGAGCATCAAAAACATATTACATGCATACAGCAAAAAGTCTCACAGCGGTGCAAAGTAGGAAAACAGGAGTAATCAATGGTGCAGGCCTCACGGCTCCAGGCCCACAGTACGGTTCCATTTTCTTAAAGCAAAACAACATAAACAAACCACAACCGCAAGGCAACCCTCGATCCAAAGTGACAACACGTGCTCCACAAGTGGGGGATCCAAACCAGCAGCAAAACTCTGGAGAGGGGGACGGGAGTAGATCAGGGACTGGGGGACCGCGCGCCCGCGGCCAAGGGAGGGGGGCCATCTAGGGAGACGGAGCCGGCGAGGCAGTCGGTAGCAGCGGCGGCTCACAAATACCCCCGCGGTAGGCGTTCCAGGGGCCCCAGAGTTTCATCCACGCCCCAGGCTTACCCCTCGCCACATACACCACCTTTTCACGAAACATACACCAATCCATATGCTCTTTCCAGGCCGACACCGCAGGGGGCCTCTGGGATCCCCACAATTGAGCAATATCACGCTTAGCTATCATGTATCCCAGAGTCACCCACCGCGTCTGCGGTACCGAGTAGTCATTAGGTTCCCAGACATTCAGCAAGCATCTCCTCGCTTCAGGCAGTAGCGTGACACGCGTAACCACTCGCAGAACCCCATGCACACCACGCCAGAATCGCTCCACCTTCGGGCACTCCCACAGTATATGCATGAAAGTCGCCAACGCGCCACAGCCACGCTTACACATTCCGTCACCGGCAAAACCCATACGTAGAAGCCTTGGCCCCGTCACGTAGACCCGGTGAAGGATCTTGAGCTGGACGAAACGAAGGCGAGCCGGGATGGCCACCTCTTTCGGAGAGGCCACCGCGGAAATCCAATCCTCGTCGTCCAGCTCCAGCCCGTCGGCAACCCAAGCCTCGCGGAGACTAGTCAGCAGGCACGATCTATCGTTAATCAATTTTTTGTATATGAGGGAGATCGTGCTGTCCGGGACATGGCCATCTAGCACTCTGTCCTCCAGGGGGGAAGACTCCGGAATGGATGCAACATCCGGGAAGACGGAGCCCAGCGCATGGCGGACCTGTAGGTACCGAAAGTACTCACTGCCCTGCAGCTGAAACTCCGCCTGCAGCGTCTCAAAAGTTTTGAATCCCCCCCTCGTCCAGAGATCTCCCACCGTGCTGATTCCGATCGTGTCCCACTTCTCGAAGCCCTTCGACGTCCACAGGGAGCCCAACCTCTCAGATGCATACAGCGGAGACGCCCGGGTCAAACGGTCCTTCCACCCCATAGCTGCATTAGCCGCGTGCCAGACACGCACCATGACACGCGTCGGTCCCGTCAGACGGGAGTCAGGCGCGCCAGAGTAGAGCGCGCGATTGTAATCGCCACCGGGTAGGAGCATCTTGTCCATCTCAAATGCCGGATTCAGGGCGGGCCCGTAAAGGCCATGATTAATTGCAGCTAGTTGGGAGGCCCAGTAATACCGTTTAATGTCCGGAAGGGCGACCCCTCCATCGTACCACGGGAGCGTCAGTTTAGCCAGAGCAATACGCGGCCTCCCGTCCCAGAACAGGCGCCGCTGGAGGCCCTCCACCTCATGAAAGTAACGTGCCGGGACCAAGTCCATGGTATTCTGGAGGGCGTAGAGGAAGCGCGGCAGGGACATCATTTTAAATAAGGCCGCTCGGCCGAGCGGCGAGAGCGGCAGACGCCGCCAGCGCACCACGTCCTCCCTCAAACGCTGGAGGGGGGGCAGCAAGTTCCGCTCATAGCGGGCCTCCGGGTCAAGAGTAATATATATACCCAGGTACCGGAAACCCTGGGAGGCAATCTGGATCGGACAGTCCCGTGGCAGGACCGGAGCCTCCCCGGAAAGCACATAGACACAGGATTTCGCCCAGTTGATGACCAGGCCTGAGTTACGACCGAAGGAGCGCAAAACATCAACCAGGACGATCATCCTGCATCTGTCTTAATGTAATGCTTTTCATATAAATATCTTTAATATGTATTGCCTTCCCTTCCTGAACCCTCGTGGTGATGGAATTTGATGCCTATGGTTCGAACCATAATTCCTTTGTAGAGGAATAAAGCCTTTCAGAACCTCTAATACCACGGATTCTGCCTCTTATTTTTACTGAGTTATTCTTACTAGACTTTACAGCATAAAAAAATAGTACAGGTAATGAAATATTTACCACAGCAGAGCGAGTGCCGCCTTGGAAATTCCAATACGCAGACCTGCTGACATTGTACGTTCTCTTCGGTGATGAATAGATCCAACCAAAGCTCTCCCCACTGCTGAAAGAGACCTTGCACCACCTCAGAGTGAAGATGCCATTCGTGATCCATCAAGCACCGGCGGCTGAGTTCGTCTGCCCTGGCGTTCAGAGAGCCCACCAGGTGTTGAACCACCAGGGTGATGCCCTGGTGTTCCAGCCATGTCCAGAGGCGCAGAGCCTCCTGACAAAGGGTCCAAGACCCCACCCCGCCCTGTTTGTTGCAATACCACATGGCGGTGGTGTTTGTCTGTGAACACCTGCACTACACTTCCCCGGACAGAGGGAACGAATGCCTTCAGTGCAAGCCGGATCGCCCGCAGCTCCAATAGGTTGATATGGAGCCGGGACTCTGCCGGAGACCAGAGGCCTCTGATCTCCGCCTCTCCCATGTGGCCACCCCCATCCCAGGAGGGACGCATCCGTCACCACTATGTGCTCTGTTTGGGGTAGGGAGAGTGATCTGCCAGTGACCCAATCGCGGTCCGTTAACCACCACTGCAACTGTCTTGCAGTGCCCTCCGAGATCAGGACGTGGTCGGACAGGTTGCCCCGATGCTTAGCCCACTGGAACTTCAGGTCCCACTGCAGAGCCCGCATCCGCCACCTGGCGTGATGTACCAGCAGGATGCAGGAGGCCATCAGACCCAGCAGCCGCAGGGCCATCCTGACCAAAACTCGGGATAAAGGCTGAAAGATGGGAATCAGAGCCTGTATATCCCGAACCCGCTGTTCGGGAAGATAGACCCAAAACGGCACCGAGTCCAGACCCGCTCCAATGAAGAGGAGCTGCTGGGAGGGACTCAGATGTGACTTCGGCACGTTGATGGAGAACCCCAGTGAATGCAGGAGGTCGACTGTAGTCTGGAGGTGGGAGACTGTTTGGGGCAAGCCCGCCTTCAACAACCAGTCGTCGAGAAATGGGAAGACTGCAACCCCTAATCTGCGCAGATGAGCTGCGACCACCGCCATCACTTTTGTGAACACCCGAGGGGCACTGGTGAGGCCGAAGGGGAGCACGGTAAACAGAAAGTGCTCGGGCCTACCGTGAACCGCAGGTAACGCCGGTGGGCCGGCAGGACAGGGATGTGGAAGTAAGCGTCCTGCAAGTCCAACGCTACCATCCAGTCTCCAGGGTCTAGTGCAGCCAGAACCTGAGCTCAAGTAAGCATCGTGAAGTTCTCCTTCCGGAGGAAGACGTTGACGCCCCTGAGGTCCAAGATAGGGCGTAGGCCTCCTTTGCCCTTCTTGGGAACCAGAAAGTAGTGGGAGTACCAACCCCGACCTACTTCTAAGCCAGGAACGCACTCGATGGCCCCCTTGGCCAAGAGGGTCGTAACTTCCTCCTGCAGAAGTCGCAAGTGATCCCCCGACATGCGGTGGTAATGCAGTGGCATGGCTGGAGGGGTCGCCTCGAAGGGGAGGGAGTAGCCCCTTCGGACGAGTTGCAGCACCCACCTGTCCGAAGTGATGGTACACCAGTGGAGCAGGTGATGTCAAACTCTGCCTCCCACTGGCGTGGAATGGGCCTGAAAGTTCGGACTAGGAAGGCTTTGAGGCAGATGCTGCGGGAGTGATGTGGACTGACCGGCTCTCTGTCCCCCTGCTCCGCCACGGCGAAATCCACGTCCGCGACGAGGCTGGTCCTGTGGCTGGACGGACGTGCGGGGGCGCCCCTTCCTTGGCCTTGAAAGGGGTGAAAATGGGAAGTTTGCGGGCCCGGGGTCGAGAGGCCCCAGGACTTGGCCGTAGTCCTGAAGTCCTTAAAGCGCTCCAGCGCACTATCCGCTTTATCGCCAAAAAGGCGACGGCCATCGAAGGGCATGTCAATGAGGGTGCTCTGGACATCCCCTGAAAAATTCGTGGACCTCAGCCAGGCGTGACGACGAATCGCCACAGTCGTCGCAATCGCTCTACCCAGCGAGTCCGTGGTGTCAAGTCCACATCGAATGGAGTACCGTGCTGCATCCCGCCCCTCAGCAAGAGCCTGGGCGAGCAGTGTCCTGGCCTCCTCCGGACACTGGGGCAGCACGTCCGCCACCGTATCCCACAAGGAGTGGGTATAACAGTCCAAAAGGCACGGGGGGTAATAACAGACCGCAACCCCAAACTGAGGGAGGAAAGCAGTTTCTTCCCAAACTGCTCCAACCTTTTGGATTCCCGATCCGGAAGGCGGACGTAGAGGCCTGGATAACCAGACTCTCAGGGGTGGGGTGTACCGACAGAGAGCTGGGGTCGCCCGGAGCAGGGCAGTGGCGCCGGGCCACGTTCTGATCCACAGGAGTGACTGTGGAGGGCTTGGACCAAGTGCCCATCAGAACGTCGGTGAGGGCCTCATTGAACTGCAGTAGAGGCTCCGAAGAGCTTACTGGCGGTTGAAGCACCTCAGTGAGGAGGTTAGTCCTCACGGCCACTGCAGGGAGCTCCAGGTGAAGGGCCTCGGCAGCCCTGCGCAGCACCACAGAATAAGTTGCACCCTCCTCCATAGCCACGGAAGGAGGAGTGATAAAGCCAGTGTCAGGCGAAGTGTCGAGACCACTGGCATCCCCCAGCTCGTCTGCCCAGTCCTGACTTAACTGGCACTGCTGTGCCAGAGGGTCCTCAGACCCCTCCCAGTCCTCCCCTTCATCCGTCTCCTGGTATACAGGTAGAAAGGACGGTGCCGGGTTATAGATGAAATGATCATCCATCGGTGCCGGAGACAGCGCCGTTCCGACACCGGACCCGGACCAGGTGTGAAACTAGGGACGGCGTCGGCCGGAGACGGCGTCGGGGGCGGCACCATAGGGGTCGGCGTCGGTGGAGGGGTCGTAAGGTCAACCGGCGTCGACTGGGATCCAGGCCTGGATCCCACGGGGACCTGCGATGTCGGGACCGAAGTCGATGACGGGGCCGAAGCCGCCAGCTGTCTAGGCCCCTGCAGTCGGACCTGCGCGGTCCGGAGGCACGCCGGCAGGCCTCAACGGCGGAGCGAGACTCCTCATGGCCACGAGAAAGTCCCGAATCTCGTCCAGAGTCGCGTTAGGCCCAGGGACCGGAGGGTATGGGGCCGGACGCGACGGCTCCGGCAGAGCCGCGCAGGTGGTGCCACCCGAACCCTCGGCCGAGTCGCACGACCGGCGAGGGGAGTCAAAAGAACGGTGTCGCTTCTGCGACTTTTCTTACTGTGCCTCGACTTACCTGAATGCGAGGACTTCGAACCCGACGAGCGGTGATGACTCCGGCTCCGCGACCCGTCACTCGACCTCCTCCTCGACCGGGACCTCGAGCGGCGCGGAGCACGACTTGTCATCATGGTCGGCCCCAAGGCAGTAGACCAAAAAAGTCCCAAAAAGTTAGTCAAAAAGTGACTAAGTGTATGCCCTTCCCGGATCTGCGCTTACTGGCGCGGAAGAAAAAAATGAACTGACGTCAGCGCGTGAGGGCGGAGTCTAAGTACTCCGATGACGTCATCCCGGTGATCATGACGCCGCCGACGGACGCGGAGTCGCAGACGACGCCTACCGACACGCAAGGGTACTGCTGACGAAAAATCTTTCCGGATCCAGCCTGACGCCTGGGGATATTCTAAGGTAAGGAATCTAACTAACGTGTTTCTTTCAGATCTCCACTGTAATCACCTGGGCCATGTGCCCTGTTTACTGTAGTGTAGGTGGTGTGTGGCCGGGCGGTACTAGGCCCATGGCAGAGACCTCCTCGGTCCTTGGTCCAGTTTCGGGCTTTGCGGCGGTCGACTGGAGATTGTCTTTCTCCATGTAACTATTACCTTCCGATGGATAAAAGGAAGACTGCAAGTCCTGAACCCCGGTGATATTTGAAAATAGAGCAGATCATGCATCTTTCAGAAAGCAGAATTTAGTATATATTTTTGGTTGGAAGAGAGTGGTGAGGCTTTTTTGGCACTATCTTTTCTCTCTCCTCCAAAGTTGCTAGATGGGTCCTCCTTGTCAGAGTCAAATTTAATGAGGGCGAGGTCTAGTTGGGGTTCTAGTTGAGCTTGTGCAGAGTTAGGCTGATTGCAGCATCCTTTTGCGCTTTTTGTCTTCTGTCTTAGGGAAGGGAGGCCCCCTCGCTTGCCTGGACCTCATAACTGAAGCTGTACTGGCCATGGTTTCTTGGCCGACCCTTACCCTTTACTTGGCTCTAGGTTTGAAAGCGTAGCCTTCCAGAGGATGTAACCTTCTGGTGGACTGCGTCGCCACATCCTCACTTGTCAGTTGTTAATTGTGGCCTATGACGGGTGAGGGGTGCACGAACATGCACGTCTCTTAAACAGTTCTCTTCCTGATTTTGTAGTTTGGGACGGTTGCATTCCTGTTAAACTTCTAGAGACTTCTTGTGCTGGCTTTGTTGTATGGCGCCACCTTTCTCCCACCTGTAGAGGTGGAGATTTAGACTTAGTAAGGCAGGAACAAGCGCACGTCTGACCAAGGTGGTAGAAGAGAACTCCGCCTTGCTACACACTAGCCGTACATCTATTTCACCACCAGTAGCATGCCGTCCTAGCTGTCAGTATGCAAAGGATTGGAAGCCTTCCCTGGGTGCCACCACACCTTCCTGCACCAAAGGGGCACGAGTACGCCTTTAATTTCCATCGGAACTAGAGTATTCCTGAGTACCGAGTGTTGGGCAATAACAGGTAAGTGCAGATAAATAAAGGCAAGCCCAAGTGTACACTATGTTTGTCAAAGGAAGACAGCGGGAGGGGGGGAGAAAAATTTGGGTTTTCAATTTATGTGTTAAATTTTCCTCTTGACCCTCTTTGTCCTTACTCACTATTACGTGGTGTAGGAGGCTGGCTTAGTATATGGTGCACACTTATTTAAGTGAAGCACCTTGCACTAATCCAGACAACCCTTATAGTGGTTTTTGACAACCTTAGAAAGCTCTGTCAGTGGTAGCTGTGGAGGGCTTAGTCCAGAAGCTCTGTCAGTGGTAGCTGTGGAGAGCAGCCTTCAGGCTTAGTACAGAAGGAGTGTTAAGAAGCTTGTTTTACAAGGTCTAATCATGTGGTGTATGTTAAACAAAAAATGAATGATTTAGTGAAGTTATAAAAATATGTTTATTTATTATACAACACTCACTAACACATTGGTATATCTCCTACCTGGAGATATCAAAACAAATACACAAGAATACTTCAATTGCAAGAGGTAAATAAGCACAATACACATTGGTTGCCAGGGTGAGACCAAACCATATACCAGAAGTGGAATGCGAACTGCGACCCAAGTCTGGATTTGAACCAGGAGACTCAAGAGACTCAGGAGAGCTTGGGACACAAGGAACCGCCTAAGGTAAGTACCCAGGAACCCCACGGAGGCTGCTTGCAGAGTGGAAACTGCATACTCAATAGAAGTCAATGAGAAAGTTGTGGTTGCAGTTTTGAAGAACACCCCTGAAAGAAGGAAGGTTGAAGAGTCACCCCATCCATGGATACCCCAGGAACCAGGATACCTACACCAGGAAAACAGGGTGTGTAGTAAGTGTGGTGTGATGTTAAAAACCGCTGTAGACCACAGTGGAGAACTTCAGTAAAGATGTTGCTGGCGAAGACTGTCCAGTGGAATCCAAGGGTGGATTCTTGAAGAGAAGAACCTGCAAGCAGATAGGACAGAGTCTGTGTTACTCTGCGGTGACCAGGAGTGATGAAGGTGACCTTATCTCTGCAGCAGTTGACATGAAGGAAGACCAGGAGTCGTTTGCGAGATGGCCCACGCCGGCAGTCTAGAACCAGGGGGTCTTTGTCTGGTGGGATCAAGCCTTGGCAGCAGCAACAGACCAGGAAAACGATGAAGGAGCAACCAATGTTAGGACCGCAATGGACTTCACAAGTGCAGAACAGTCAGAGCAGGCCCTGAGCAAGCAGTGGAGCTCACTGAAGCAGAAGAAGACTCTCGAGAGGACCCACAGGCCGAAGGCACAGGAGTCGCAAAAGGACCTCGAGCAGCTCATTAAAGATGAAGGCCTATGGTGCAGAGGATGCGGTGAGGACAAAGATCTTGACAGGAAGAGATGCTGAAGGCAGGAGCTTCTTGTAGCCTGACGATCTCTGGAGTGCAGAGCAAACCAGTCTTGGCAACTGCAAGTCGACACAGTGCACAGGGGATCAGTCCCAGTGGTTCCGACGAGGGATAATGGCCTTAAATTGCAGAGAAGACAGGTCAGGCCTCGAGGGAGTTACAGAACTTACACCTGTGTAGCTAAGCCTTTCGAAGTCCGTTAGACTCCGGAGCAGCAGACCGGGCAGCTTCGTTGCAGTGACTGCAGATGCAGAGGAGTGACTCCTTCACTCCAATGGTGATTACTTCAGGTGTCCTTAATGCCCACAGGTCTGTTGAAGATCCTGGCAGAGACACAGATAACAAAGATTATTTGCAGAACAGTGAGAAAAGGAGCAGCAGGAGTCTTCCTTGATGCAGTCTCGATTATAGGCGAAGTCCAAGTGTCCAGACGGTGGAAGAGTGACGTGGTTTCAGACTTGTCTTGTCCCACAACAAATCTGAGGATCCACACTCAGGTAGGCCCTTTTACACCGTAAGAAAGGGGTTAGGACAACTCAGGGGTCCTGGACAGAAGGAAGGATACTCCCATGGTATTTGTCCAATTTTGCGCCTGAGCCAAGAGCTCCCAAAATTCGTTCTAACTAGAGTGTGCAAGGAGGGTACAAAATGTGCCCTACAAAGCAGTCTGGTGGCGCTGGCAAGTGCCCCCACCCCAGCCCAATACACTAATCCCTGTCTGGGAGATGGTCACACCTCCCTGTGATAGGAAACCTATTGTTCTACCTTTCCCTGCTCGAACTCAGCTAGGCAGCAGGATGGCAGAATAGTGTCTGGGGTCGGCAGCAGCACTAGTTTGCTGGGAGACACTAAAAAGGCTGTTACCTGGAGTACTGGAGGCTTCCCAGAGGAGCCCCCAGTGCATGGAATCATACCTCCAACACCTGTAATGGTGTTGGGGTACAATTCCAACATGTTTGATACCAAACATGCCCAGATTCGGCACAGCCACCAAATAGTTAACGATTGCTTAATGAAGCATGGCCACTACCACTATATGTATCAAAATAGCTGACCGAACGTAAAGCCTGGAGAATCTACTTTGGGGTTTGTAAGTGGCATCCTGCTCATGTAGGGGCACCCTCACACTTATAACCCAGCACCCTGCCTTCAGGATTGAAAGGCCTGCCCTATGGGTGGCATAATACATGCTGCAGCCTATGGGAGACCCCTGGTGTACCTATGCCCTGGGTACCTTGGTACCATATACTAGGGACTTACAGGGGTACACCCGTAGCCATTCTGGAGGTACAGAAGTACTTAGTAAGTCAAATTCAGGGAGGAAGCATAGTGACTGGGGTCCTGATTAGCAGGATCCCAGTCAAACTAGTAAAAAAAAAGAAAAAAATGTCACCTGCAAAAAGTTGGGGTATCCATGAAAGCAGATCCTACACACCTACAGGTGCGCTGATAGCAGGAGGATGCAAGGGTGTGGTCCCACCAATGAGGCAAGCCGCACTGATCTAATGCCGGCCGCTTCTGCCTTAGCAGGGGGTACCACGGCTCTAGCCTTACCCGCTTTTGCTGTTGCTCTGCTCTTTATCTACAGCCTCCTCCTGGCTGCTTCTCCCTGGCAGACCTACACATGGGCATAGGTTAGCTGATGGCAGGAGGATGCAAGGGTGTGGTGCCTCCAATGAGGCAAGCCGCACTGATTTAACGCGGGCCGCTTCTGCCCTAGCAGGGGCTACCACAGCTCTAGCCTTATCCACTTTTGCTGCTGCTGTGCTCTTTATCTCCAGCCTCCTCCTCGCAGCTTCTCCCTGGTAGAAAATAGGGTAAAGGGAGTTTAGCCGCTGACATCTGAATTTTGTGCCTGCAGTGTCCGTGGAGTCAGAGCAGGCGATTCAGTAGAGGCAATAGGGCAGTGGGGGGATAAGAGTGAGTGCTGGCTTGGGTGGCTGGGGCTTTTGACCTTACAGGGAGTAGCCAAATGTGAGGGGGCGGTGGGCGGCAGCAACTGAGGGTGGGAGCAGGAGCGGCTGGCTGTGCGGGTGTCAACCCAACCACAAACAAGCAGTGCTAGCCTAACGCCAGCCGCTTCAGCCTGTGTCGGGCAGTCACCCCTAGTGCACTTACCACCTTGCCGGTAGCTACAGTCCCGCTTCCCCGCTTGTCGTCTTGGGGTGCTGCGGCAGAGCAGTGGTACGCTAAAATCGCATGCCTGGTGATGCTGGTCATGACCAATACCAGCACACCCTTGCAGACTTCTTACTCGGGTGTCTTGGGTCTTGCTGCTGTCCTCCTGTGTCTCTCTGTAGCCCTGCGGCTCCGCACCGTACCACTCCACTGCTGGCCACACCCTCCACGTCTCTTTCGCTCGCCTCATATTGGGTGAAAACAATGAATAGAGCACTGCAAAGCAAGGCTACTCTTATGGGCATAAAGCCCCAATGTGCATAGCCAGCTTAGAGGAGGTCTGGGAGCTCAGTCGCATGTCTAATCACTACTACAAATTAAGCACTCTCATCCGTTGGGTTGATGAAGGATATCTATCTCTATATATTACCTACTGGCGGTCGCCAGTAGGTAGTTATAGTTAGGACCGTGTTTCCATAAGAAATCTCAAAATTCTATTTTGAATAACTTTGGCGCCGGATGACGAATCCTCGCGAAATTTTCAAAACTAATGGGGCGCTCCGCTCAGCTCCTACCCTGAAAGTTTCGGGGGGATTCGTCAAGCGGGGGCCGAGAAAAAAGGGGGGTCCCAAAACGCGTTTTCCCCATGCATTTCTCCATAGGAACTTTAGTCGCAGCTACAGCCCGAACGGCTGAACAGAATTATGTGAAATTTGGCAGAGAGGTAGCCATAAGGTCCATGAAGTGCCTTTTGCAGGTTTGGTGTAAATCTGTTCAGTATTTCCTGAGAAATTAGCATTTAAATCAATATATATATCTGTACGCGCGTACCGTGCGCGCACTGAGCAAGTCCTGTGTGCGCACCTTGCCGTGCGCGAGCGCACTTCTGATTGGTTGTTAGATGTCAGTAAACATTCGAATCGGTGGAAATCAGGAAGCGGCGGCCGCCATTTTGTCTCTCGCATAAAGAGGGGGTGATAAACAAAGGGGGAGAACTTGAAAAGGGGGCAGAGTGGGGAGATATTGACCCACTAGGCATTGTAAGGGGGTCACAGTAGGACCTTGTAGGGCAAAAAAAAAGATTTATATTTTGAAAAAAAATATCGCCGAGTGCGCGCACCCAGCGCGCACCCAAAAAAAACCTTTTTTTTAAAAAATAATAACAAAATCGCATTTAAGTGTTTAGATATAAGGTGGCTCTAAAAAGAGCCCTTGTGTTTATTGTTTGTTTTTTGGTACCTACAAGTAAGTACCGATGCAGAGTCTAAAGTTCAAGAGGAAGACTCTGTTGCCTTCATCAGTGAAGTGTACACCATCTCCTCTATAAATGTCTTGCATGTTGTAACGCAAGTTGTTGTGGTATATAGAACCCATACCATAGTCTCTGAGGAAAGCAGAAATAGATTTGTTGACGTGCTTCCTTGCTTTGTCAATCTGCGGACAAAATTGGTTGGACCAGTTCCACTTTTGCCTTTGGCATATGTTAGAATATACGAAGACAGTTTGTGGAAAAAGTGACATCAATTGCACAAAGGTGTCCTTAATAAGCATTTCCAGACCTACCCCAGTTAAAGTGCCTAGGTCATTTCCACCACAGTGCACAATAATAAGGTTAGGCTGTGGGAGATGTAGAAAGGTTTTCACCAAAGGCAATAATTGGTGCCACTTTAACCCTCTCTGACCAATCCATTTGATGTCTACATTTGGCAAAGCAAGGTCTCTCACCATACCTCTTTTTTCTGCAAGTTTTTCACTCCAGAAGACATAGCTGTGACCTACAATCCGCACTGTGAACATCTTCAAAGGAGATCTGGATGCACTCAGGAGGTGTCTTTCAGTAGAAAGGCAAAAAGAAATGAAAGACAGTTGAAAAATGGGGGCACACATACTTTTTTTTATAAAAAGAACTCATTGGCTGTTTCAAACCATTCTACACTAAAAACTAGGCTGTATGTTTAAATTTTAAAAAGCATGTATTGTATTGGTTCAGAAAAATGTGTGAACAAAGAACATTAGTTTGGATTTGCTGTTAGGTTTGAAAAGTCAAGCACTCTTGCTCTTTGGAAATGAAACATTGTCTGCTGAACTTCTGACCTCTCTGCTCACACCTGTGTTCCATGACCTGTTGCTATGGTAGCAGGCAGAAGTCAAGTTGGGGGAAGGGTACATTTGGAAAGGGGTTGAAGTTTTCAACCAATAGAAATGTGTGATTTCATTTGAAAAAATGTGGGAAGCACTGAGATTTGAAATTAACATGTATATGTGTGAAAAAAAGAGAGGGAAACTGTGCCATTAACTGGTTCTGCTGAGAGGAGAGAGGTGTTCAGCTCAGAGATTCTGGTCTGATAAACAGCTGTGTGACTGCCACATTTCTTTCACAACTAACTAATTTTAAAGGTGAGTTATGAGTTTGAGAGGGGGTGTTTGTGGTTAATTTTGATATAAAAAAAGAATTATGATTATTTGTTTAAAGTTGTGATTTACATTTTCTGTTTTGCAAGATATTTAACTGTTTTGAATATGTAAAATATTATGGAGTATGTTTTCACCATAAGTTAATGTGTACTGGTAACAATGAGGAATACTGTTTTGTGCCTACCATCAAACCATGAGTCTGTGTGCAGAGAAGAATTGTTGACAGAGATTTAATTTGTGTTGCTGTTGAAAAGTAAGACTTGCAGTTGAAAGAAAAGGACAGCTTCTTTTTAATTGTGATGGTTAGCATTTAGCAGAAATCACTTTGAAAGAAAAAGAGAGGAAAATGGCAGCACATTTGAAAAAAGTATTAGTTCTGTAAGAATTGATAACTCAGGAAAGGGGCAGCCTGTGTTTTGTGCCTACCAACACAGCATGAGTCTGTGTGTATATAGGAATTGTTGTCTGAGATTTAATTTGTGAAGTTGTTGTTCAGTAAAAAATGCAGTCCTAGGAAAGGGGCAGCCTGTGTTATGTGCTTAAAATGATGACATGAATCTGTGTGCACACAGGAATTGTGTCAGAGATTTAATTTGTGAAGATGTTGTTCAGTAAGAAATGCAGTTCCAGGAAAGGGGCAGCCTGTGTTATGTGCCTAAAATGATGGCATGACTCTGTGTGCACACAGGAAATGTGGGCAGAGATTTAATTTATGAAGTTGTTGTTCAGTAAGAAATGCAGTCCCAGGAAAGGGGCAGCCTGTGTTATGTGCGTAAAATGATAGCATGAGTGTGTGCGCACAGGAATTGTGGGCAGAGATTTAATTTGTGAAGATGTTGTTAAGTAAGAAATGCAGTCCCAGGAAAGGGGCAGCCTGTTGTGTTTACACAAATTATCCCTTAGCACACATGCACTGTTACATACATCCCTGCAGTCTTCATGCAGTTCTGGAAGTCTCTTTGCTCATCTGTCTTGCACCAGACAATACACAGTGTTCAGAAACACACTCTTGGCACACACGCAGCAGCTTCTCCAACACTCTCATGTGTAGTACTCAGCTCTGTGTGCTGTTTCAGATAGCACTGTGTAATGCAAACACATTCAACGTCACCAAGGCCTCATTTAAATTGATCTAGTGTAATTACTCACCCTGTAACACATGGACATGGTCTTAAGGAGCTGTTAGGACATGTGCTGTTTTCTGCTTCTGTAAATGATAAGGGAAATGTATCAGGCTGTAACAGTAATTTGGTACTATTCAGGGACACTGTTTTGTTCCAAAAAACATAGCATGAGTCTGTGTGCGCACAGGAATTGTGGGCAGAGATTTAATTTGTGAAGATGTTGTTCAGTAAGAAATGCAGTCCCAGGAAAGGTGCAGCCTGTGTTATGTGCGTAAAAAGATGGCATGAGTCTGTGTGCACACAGGAATTGTGGGCAGAGATTTAATTTGTGAAGATGTTGTTCAGTAAGAAATGCAGTCCCAGGAAAGGGGCAGCCTGTTGTGTTTACACAAATTATCCCTTAGCACACATGCACTGTTACATACATCCCTGCAGTCTTCATGCAGTTCTGGAAGTCTCTTTGCTCATCTGTCTTGCACCAGACAATACACAGTGTTCAGAAACACACTCTTGGCACACACGCAGCAGCTTCTCCGACACTCTCATGTGTAGTACTCAGCTCTGTGTGCTGTTTCAGATAGCACTGTGTAATGCAAACACATTCAACGTCAGCAAGGCCTCATTTAAATTGATCTAGTCTAATTACTCACGCTGTAACACATGGACATGGTCTTAAGGAGCTGTTAGGACGTGCTGTTTTCTGCTTCTGTAAATGATAAGGGAAATGTATCAGGCTGTAACAGTAATTTGGTACTATTCAGGGACACTGTTTTGTTCCAAAAAACATAGCATGAGTGTGTGTGCACAGGAATTGTGGGCAGAGATTTAATTTGTGAAGATGTTGTTCAGTAAGAAATGCAGTCCCAGGAAAGGGGCAGCCTGTATTATGTGCGTAAAAAGATGGCATGAGTCTGTGTGCACACAGGAATTGTGGGCAGAGATTTAATTTCAGTAAGAATTGCAGTCCCAGGAAAGGGGCAGCCTGTTGTGTTTACACAAATTATCCCTTAGCAGACATGCACTGTTACGTACATCCCTGTAGTCTTCATGCATTTCTGGAAATCTCCTTGCTCATGTCTCTTGCAGCTGACAATACATAGTCTGCAGAAACACACTCTTGGGACACACGCAGCAGCTTCTCCAACACTCCCATGCGTACTACTGGTGATGGCAAAAAGAAAAAGTCTACTGGTAAGCAGAGCAGAGATTTCTTAAAAAAGATTTTCAAAAAACAAAAAAATGGCAAAAATAACTGTAAAACAAAGAGTTTTATGTACAAAGCAACAACACAGTCAACAGCAAAAAAAAAAGCTAATGTACAATCAGAAGTATGTCAAACAGATTTAACACGAAAATTAGATTTTAAAAACATTCGTCAAAAAATGTTTCAGAGAAGAGTGATGTTAAATTTGCTAAAGGATGTGAAAACATATATAAGGAAAAATCAAAATTTATTAAGAATTTTTTTTTTATAGAAAATATTGTAAGTAAGGCTTTGGAAATAAAAAGAAAACATTTTATTCTAATTTTGAATAGGATGCGTAGATTAGAAAAATTAGTGAATGCAATGAAGTCACAAAGCAAAAGGAAAAGAGAAGTGAAAAAAGTAACTTTTGTAAAGTGTTCTTGGGAGAATGGAAACACAGTTCAAGTACTGAACCATTTTTTAATGAAGAGAGTTATCTTCAAAGTAATAGTTTGTTGCATGCAGTTGACACCAATGGTAGAGCATATGAAGTTAAGGATGGTTGTGTGATGCAAAAAGAGAAAATGGTCCCAAGAAATGAGGAAGAAGTAATGGCTGCTGAGGCTATGGGGAGACGTCCAAAAGCCCCAGTGTACACTTGGAACTGTAGTAGTATTTGTACTATCACCTCTAATGAAACACCAAATTTTACTTGTATTTGTTGCCGCAGAAGTCATTATAAAATTCAAACAAGGAGTGTTGATCTGTATAAAAAAAGTGAAAATGAAGATAATTATAAGTGGAAGGATTTTGCAACGTATATATTTCTTGAAAATTGTTTTGAATTGGGTGAAGATCAGCGTATTTGTAAATACTGTTATAATAAGTTAGAAGAAAATAGAATGCCGACCAGAGCTGTACATAATAATTTAGAATTGGATGCTATTCCTGCCGAACTTTCTGAATTAAATACATATGAGTCTATACTCATTCAATGTGTTCATACGTTCCAGACTATAGTACGTATGGAGCCCAAAACTGGTAAATTACCTCCTTCTGATTTACTGAGAGGTTTAAAAGGAAGAGTGGTGTATTTGCCCTTGGATTTGAAAAAAAATACGGAAACTATTGATGCAGAATACTTTGGAAACTGAACCATTAGTAATTCTGGTTAATGGTTTACCTACAAAGAATAAGAAGATTTGGCAAGAGCTGGTGGATGTACGAAAAGTACAAAGAGCAAATTTGTATTTGAAAAAAAATAATAAATGGTATGAATCAATTTATATAGAAGAAGAAGAAGAAGAAGAAGATTTACAAGAAGACACAGAAACACCAACTGGTCAAATTGAAAAAGTGGACAAGTCAAAGGAAGAAGAAATTTATGAACATTTTTGCATACATCCTCTTCATTCAAAAGAAGTTATGGGAGACACTATTGATCTGTTTCAGATGAAGAAAGCAAAAGGAACTCCCGTGAGTGTATGGGAGGAGAGCTTGGAAGCTCGATGTTTTCCCCAGCTGTTTCCTACAGGAAAAGGAGGACGATACGATGAACGTCCAGAACAGATTCCAGCTTCTGAGTATCGGACTACAAGACTATATGCAGAAGATCCAAGATTTCGTCAAAGTATTCCTTATTTGTTCCATCTTTTATTTGAAATCGACTTGTCTGCATTATCTTATGCAGTAAATCACATTTTAAAAAGTGGAGTACATTTACAAAATGTGTCTGCTAAGGATTTTATGGAGAAAGTGCAGCACCGAGATGATCATTTGGAAACACAACTGATCAATCTGATGGCTTGTCAGCGTGGGACAAATGGATATTGGTACCGACGCCATGGTGAATTAAAATGCATGTTACGGAATTTAGGAACTCCAACATGGTTCCTTACCCTAAGCTGTGCCGAGTACGCTTGGGATGATTTACTGGATTTTCTAAGAGAGGCAAATTCAAACATTAAAAACATTGAATACAAGACAGCTGGAGAATTGTGCTCTTTGGATCCAGTTAATGTTTGCAGATATTTCAATCATAGATTTGAGGCTATGATGTCCTTTATCTGCAATAAAAAAAATCCACCTCTTGGAGAAGTAGTGGATTTCTTTTGGAGAAAAGAGTACCAGGCAAGAGGTGCTCCTCATATTCATATGCTGTTGTGGATCAAGGATGCCCCAAAGTTTGGAACAGATACTGATGAAGCAGTGTTATCTTTCATTGAAGAATATGCAACATGTGCTAAACCTAAAAGCACAGAAGAGAAAAAGTTAAAAGAGCAAGTTTTACGTTTCCAAAGTCATCGGTGTGGAAAATACTGTCGACGGAAGTACAAGACGAAAGATAAATTCTACACAAAGTGTCGATTTGGATTTCCTAGACCTGTTCTTTCAAAAGGAAGAGTCAACAGTTTTATGTCAGCTGTGCGACATACTATAACCAGAAAATCTCCCAAAAATACCTACAACCTAAAAAGAAATGAAGAGTCAAAATTTATAAATGACTTCAACCCAGTCATTTTATCCATGTGGAATGCTAACATGGATATTCAGTATGTGGCAGACAATTCTATTGCTGTTGCTCGGTATGCGACATCTTACATCACTAAATCTGAGAAAACAGAATTGAAGGAAATGTGGGAAGAGATTTCTCACGAGAAGACTGTCAGTAAGAAGCTGTACAGTTTCAGTTTAAAGATGTTATCGCATCGAGAAATAGGATCCTACGAATGCTCAGATAGGTTATCATCTGCAAGTCTTTACTCGAAATCCAGAAGAATAATTTGGGTAAGCTTAGGCCTTGCAGGAATGAGAAATCGGGTACTGAAATCTGTTGGAGAAATTGAATATTTGGCCGAGAATGACCCAGAAAGTACAGATATTTTGAAATCAAACATGTTGGACACATATTACCCAAAGAGAAGTCATCATCTTGAGAACATGTGTCTCTATGAAGTGCTGCAGAACTACATTTATTCACGGAAAGCCACAGAAGACATCAACAATGGAAAATATAAAGTCATTGGTGAGGAAGGATGTTTGGTGAAGCAAACAAAAGGAAGTTTGATAAATCACAGGAAGCTCAGTTGCGAAACTACTGACAAAAAGGAATTTTACTACTTGGCTCTTTTACAGCTGTTTAAAGCTGTTCAGAGGACGAACTACTGGGAGAATTTCAAAGCTATGAAGATTCTTTTAATGCTAGCAAAGACAGCATAGAATGCAGTACTTTCACAACTTATGTCCAAATGTTAAATGAAGAAAATGAACAGGAAGCAAAAATTGCAGCTGAAGTAGCTAGAGACAGTTCTCAAGACAGCCAAAGTTCAGTAACACTTAGTCAAGATCCCCTAGGACAACCGATCATCGAAAATGAAGCTGCAGTAGCCATGACTGAAGTAGAAACGGCTATGAATCAAGCACAGGAAGATTCAATCGACTTACTAAATCTGGAACAACGACTGAATGAAGAACAAAAAGAAATTGATCATGGATTACTACATGAAAAGAAAGAGTGCTCATGCACATCATTTGAACCAATCAGGATGTATGTGAGTGGACAAGCTGGAACTGGTAAAAGTTTCTTAATGTTACCAGTGGAGCATGAGAACAAAATAGAATACCACAAGCTAACTGGAGAAGCATGCCTCGAAGTTTCAAGAGTGTTGAAGAAGATGCAAGTTCTCATTATTGATGAGGTGAGCATGGTTTCAAATGTAATGCTTGCCTTTGTGCATTTAAGAATGCAACAAATACTTAAGAGAGACTATGACGTGTTATTTGGAGGTAAACACGTCATAGTTTTTGGGGATCTTCTGCAGCTCACTCCAGTTAAAGGACAACCAGTGTTTAATACTGTGACACATGAAGACACGAAGAAGTCATTAGGAAGCATTGGTAATGCGAATATTTGGTCGTTCTTTGAGTACAAAGAACTCACTACCAATATGAGACAAGCAAACGACGAAGATTATGCAAGTATTCTGAAAGATATCAGAATTGGACTACTCACAGAAGTTGGCAAAAAAGCATTACAGAGTCGGTTGCTACATAACTTATTTCCAAATGAAGAATTAGTTGCAGAGAAAATATACCAGAACATTGCAGAAAAAAATACTGTAATCTGCTTAATGCCAACACTACGTGAGTGCTCAATATTCAATGAGGAACTTTTGAAATTGGAAAAGGAAGACATTAAGAAAATGGAAGCAGAGGACAAAATTCAGCATGAAAGAATTACTTTTACATTAACAGGCAAACTGAAAAATAAATTGGATTCACTAGAGAAGAATATTTCCAAAACAGCTGGATTAGAAAAAAATCTATATGTTTGCATGAATTGTCGAGTGATTTTAAGGAGAAATTTGGATGTAGAAAAAGGTTTAGTGAATGGAGCTATGGGAAGAGTTGTGGGTTTTATTAATTACCAGAAAAAAGATGGAATTGAAGGTTTAAAAATAAAATTTGATCAGATAGAAGAAGTTAAAGACATTTGTCGTTGTTCAGTTCGTTTCATGCTTGTGAAAGACTTATATGTACGTAGGAAGCAGTTTCCATTTTCTCTAGCATATGCTGTAACTATTCACAAGTCTCAAGGATTGACTGTAGATAGTGCTTTTGTAAACATTGGTTCTACTGTGTTCAAAGAAGGTATGGCATATGTTGCTTTGTCACGAGTGAAAACATTATCTGGTTTATTTATGATAGACTTTGATGACTCAAAAGTTAGTGCTGATACAAACTGTGTAAAGGAGTATATCAGATTAAGAAGAACCTATGCTCCTCATTTAGGTCAGTATCTTGTGATTGAAAAACATGTTGTTTGTCGGAAAAGGAGATTTGAGAATATCTGTAATGTGGATGAACAGAACAAAAAAAAAAAAGGACAGTGATGTGATAGCAAGGAAAAAGAAAAAGGACAGTGTTGAAGAGGTTGTTGGTTGCCATTTTGAAAATAGCTCTGGTGTCAACTGCTATGCAAATGTAGTGCCGAATGTTGTATTTTATCTTGAAAAGTTGCTAGAACAGATAATAGTAAATCATGGAAAAAGATTGTGTTCTCTGCTGAGTCTCCTTTTTGAGAAGCTGAGTACTGATAAAACTGAAATAGAAAGTGCTACTGATGTTAGAAATCTTTTAGATGTATGTTGTGGTTCTACACAGTTTAAAGAAAATGTCCAGCAAGATGCTCAGGAATTCTTAATATATATTTTGAGTGTACTAGAAGATGAAGGAGTAGAAGTAGAAAACTTATTTGGTGTCTCTTACAAATGGGAACATTGCTGTGAAAACTGTATGAACACATGTAGTAGTAATGTTGATTCAGAAAGGTTCATATTTTTACCATTACCACAAAGTAAATCAGTGACTTTTAGTAAATTAGTTAAAGATGCCAATCACAACATGGAATGTTCTGAATGTAAATCAGACATGTTTTCTACATTATTTTTACAGAAATATGGTCAGTATGTAATTTTAATGATGCAACGTTGTAGAACTGATGGTTCAAAATTGGACACTTTAATAAAGAAGTTTACAGGACAGCAATTATCAATTTCTGGAAAAACTTTTGTTACAGTTGCAATAATTTTTCATGAAGGACCTACTGTAACTTCTGGACATTACACAGTTTATCTTAAATGTGAAAAAGGCTGGACACTGTGTAATGATTCCCAATTGATTTTCAAGCAACGTTTGCCTTATGATTTACCCAATTCTTACTTAATTTTTCTGAAACCTAAATTTTGAAAACTAAAAACTGCATCTGAAGGAAGCATTTTTTGTAATTTTAAAGGATTATAATTAAAGATATCACTTAAAAAGGATTTTGAAATTACTATTTGGCCTAAAGGAAAAGTAATAAAAACAATTGTGGACTCCTTTGACAGAAATTATTTTGGCATGTGTGCTTTTGCGACAAGGTTTAAAGACGGTTTGTCTAGAACATTTTTATTCATCTAGAGAAGTACTTGTAATATATATGTAATATTTCTAACAAGGTATATTTTAGTGAGGAAAGTTTTAGGGCTTTTTTTAAGCAATCTTTCAGATTGTTTTTTTTTTGCCCGCTGTTAAATGATGAATACAATTGTTTTCACTATTTTAAGTGAAAAATAAAAAATTCTGAAAACAGCAAAAAAAGGGCAAAAAATTGCTTTGTAAAATATGTAAAAACATGTAATGCTTTTTGTAATGTATGATTGAATATTAATACTTATTTTCTTTTTTTGCAGAACTGGAAAGAAAAAATCAAAATAAAAATCTGTTCCCTTGCAAAATACTTAAAAAAAATTTTTTTTCGATTTAAAAAAAAAAAAAAAAAATAAGTGAAAAATATTAGTATTACTCAATCCTCCCTTTTCATGCTTCCATTTCTTCACCTCTTTTTGTACATTACATATTTAAAAAAAAAAAAAATTTTTTAAAAAACCTTGGGTGTGCGCAGGGTGCGCGCACCTAAAAAGAAAAAGAAAAAAAAAAAATCCCTCCAAAAAATTTTTGGGGGTTAAGTTTATAAGTGGCTCTTAAAAGAGCCCTTGAGTTAATGGAGGGAAACAGGAAGAGAAAAACGAAAAAAAAGAAAAAACATCTATGGCCTATGCACTCATGGGCATCAAATTTTCTCTGAATGAGATCAAGACTGGTCTCACACACAGAAATAAGTTTACCGCAATCAGTGCAGCGTGTGGACAACCTAGCAAAACAAGGTGGTCCAAAACGAGGTGTGGAAGAAGGCAAAGGCACCACTGCAGAAGAAGTGCTCGGCTGAGCTGCCGAAGATGTGCTCGGCTGAGCTGCTGCAGATGTCGTCGGTAGAGCAGGTGGAGGGTTTGCTCCAGAAGCTCGACGAAAAGTCACTGGATGCATTTTGTCAACATGCCTCAACATAGTGTGAATGCTAAAAGAATATTTCTTGTTAGGATTCCCACGTGACAAGACTTTTTGACAAAGTACACATGTAACTTTAGGTGCATTTACCTTTTTTTGTCCCTCTGGAAAAGTGAAAAACTGCCATATAAAGCTGTCTTTCTGCTTCCTGATCCTCTGCCTCTCAAGAGTGTCCTGGTCACTGTCTGAAGATGGTTGCTGTTCAGCCATTGTCTCTCAACAACAGAATAGCTCCTTCTCCAAAGGAATCAGAACTAATAATGAGGGGAGTAGGTGTGGTTTGGGAAGAATCTGGAACTGAAAGTACTTCAAACCAATCAAAAGTGATGATTCTTGATCACATGACTTGCCATGAGGGGATTGGGTGTGGTGTTGAAACAATTAGAAACTGAAAGTAATGATAACCAATAAGAAGTGCTGTTTTATTATGCATAAACCCGAGGTGCACGCACTGCGCAAGCTCCGAGCGCGCACCTCGTGATTACGTATGCGCGAACGCGTAGGAGCGCATGTGCATACGTCATATGCGCATACCTAGCGCGCATACGTTGAACACGCGTATACGCGACCGTTATTGCGCGTAATTTTAGCGGATGCGGAAGTAAACCGCGTGGGGCGCGTAGGACGTACGCACGCATGCGTACGTACGCATATGTACTGGGTGCGCGCTCCCAGCGCGCACTATGACGTATATTTGCGTACGTAAATAACGTACGACGGTATTCATAAAAAACTTAAGAAATTGTACTAGGAGCGCGCTCAGAGCGCGCACCCCAAGAATATATATAAAAAAAAAGAAAAAGTGGAGAAAAATTAATTGCAAAAATTAAAAAAAACTGTTCAACTTTATCCTAATTGAATTTTTTAAAAAAAAAGCAAAAACAAATAAAAAGATACAGATAATATATAAATGAATACATAGGAATTTTATTTTTAATTAAAAAAAAAATTATTAATTAAATAATACAAAAATTAGCATTTAAAAAACCGTACAAATTCACTGAAAAAACCAAAGGTTTCACACACGTTATAGTTAGGAATTAGCATTTAAAAAACCTTGCAAATTCACTGAAAAAACCATAGGTTTCACACATGTTATAGTTAGCTGGACATTTCACTTGTGAAAAACCAATGAAATTCCCCCGTTATAGTTAGTTCAGCTAACTATAACTCGCGCCCCCGCAATGCACTGCTGATGACGTCACATATTACATCACTCATGACATGGTCAGTGACATCACTCATGACATCACTGATGACATCTCAAATGACATCACTGATGACATCATCCTTGTGACAGAGTGGCAGACCTCCTCTCACCCTAATATAACCTTTGATACACACATTCAAAAATAGACACTAACATTTTCAAAAAAATGGACATACCAATACCAGTTACAACAACCTCTTGAGTAATTCTAAGATCCACATACACATCCACTCATTCACCAACAGTCCTATACAGTCACTCATACATGTACTCACTTATCATATGTACTCATACACCTATACATCCTGTTACACAATGCCACTCATCCACAGAGTTACTCACACACATAATCACTCATGCTAATAAAGGAAGAAACATACATTTACTTGCATATACATTTATACACACACCACCACACTTACTTCTACGGGAACTTACACATACTTAGTCTTTTAAACAATCACTTATAGAAACACATACTTATTCATACAGGAACTCTTTCAATCTCTCACTCTCACATATACTCACTTATATACACCAATAGTCACATATACTAGTTTAAAACATATGTAGTTACTGATAAAGACACTATTGAGACAGTCGTTCACTCACTAACACACCCATACACACACTCATCCACCCATACAGTCCTGCACACATGCTGTCTTCAACACATACAAAGAGAGAGTCACTCATTCATGCACCTATGCACTACGTAATACCCCCCACCGAACCATGCAGACACTCAGACTGATACTCAAAAAACCAACTAATAACCTATATAGACACCCATGCAGCTACTCACCAACCCATGCAGCCACTTATACACAAAGTGAGAGACTGATACAGATATTTACATATTTAAACATTACTCACTAAGCCATGTATTCACTAAGATACACTTAATCAGTCAGTTATACAATCTATTTTTCAAAAACAAATCATCCATTTAGACACTTATATACCCATTTATTCTTCCATCGACCTTGAGATATACATATATAAAACATATTTAATTTTCAGAAAAACACACATTCACTGGATGATGTCATCAGTGATGTCATTTGAGATGTCATCAGTGATGTCATGAGTGATGTCACTGACCATGTCATGAGTGATGTAATATGTGACGTCATCAGCAGTGCATTGCGGGGGCGCGAGTTATAGTTAGCTGAACTAACTATAACGGGGGAATTTCATTGGTTTTTCACGAGTGAAATGTCCAGCTAACTATAACATGTGTGAAACCTATGGTTTTTTCAGTGAATTTGCAAGGTTTTTTAAATGCTAATTCCTAACTATAACGTGTGTGAAACCTTTAGTTTTTTCAGTGAATATATATATATCTATCTCTCTCTCTCTCTCTCTCTCTCTCTCTCTCTCTCTCTCTATATATATATATATATATATATATATATATATATACACACACTGTCATCTTCAAGTGTGGGTAAATCGTCACTGTTATCATTGTGAGGTTGTGGCAAACTCAGATCGGAATTAGAACCAAAAAGATAGATCATCTGAGGAAGGCTCCACGTGTAGTGCTGGAGGCACTCCGCTGTATTGGGACCACGTGATGACCTTTGAATACCATTTTTTTATCGACTTTTGGTATTTTACTTTATCCTAACTTTGTTGCAAGGATTCTGCACATACACAGAACTACCTCGGTATATAGGGGCTATGCCTTCCTACCGCCTCAATACCCACAATCCCAGGACCGACTAGCTATAGTGTCTCACTCGCTCTCCTAAACAATCACGAAGATGCAAATGATTACATATACACCGTTTCGCTCTCTCTAGTACGTGTCCACAATAAGAACTGAACGAGACACAAATATAGTTTACATTTTTTTGTTGAAAGTATCGTGCTCTATAACACAGTATACTAGCCACAACAAGCAGCAACATGCACAAACCTAACACAGTTAGCTTTGCAGCAAGACCATATATCATAAAGGGAGATGTCATTTTATAAAGACAGTGGATAAAGGATTATAAGGCTTAACAACCCTCCCCCTTGATAAAAAGAAGTATTATTATATAATGGAAGATCTCTGGGCTTTGTCAACAGACCCCAAACCTTAGCGCCTAGATGGTATATCTACAACATAGCACCGCATGGCTCTTCTCCCTGTGAAGATCCCTCTACTAGTGTGTGTTAAACAAACATGCATCCCCATAATATCAAAGCACGTGTTTCCAGCAGCAGCAGCTGTGTTAGCATGTTTTGTTTAGGTGCTAGGGACTGACCACAACAGAATAACAAGGGGCATTGTTTATCGGCCTTGCTTACAGTGTTCAGACTAAACTCCAGGAACCAGCAGAGAACGCACCAAGAAGACGGTTCTCATGTGAAAGGCATAAACAGAATCTTGCAAAAATAAAGTCATGTAGTAATGTGCGCAAAACCAGCATCATGGCAGCTGGGCTTATGCTAATTTAGCGATGTCGACAATGTCCCTATCGGCCATACTACACCCTCCCGTTGGCCAGATTGAAGCAAATAGAAAAAAATCCAAAAGGAGTGTAAAGATAAGCAGAGTCAAAACATGCTTGCAAAAAAGGCCAAATCGGGATGAGACCAAAAGTCTAGTTTAAAATGATATTAAGGCGAGTCCAGAAAACTCAAAGTATGTGAACCCAAGAATGTAATTTGTTCCAAAAAGGTCATCCCTATCGTTCGTAGCAAAAAGGGATGCCATCCAGTTGAGGAGATCACAGGAACACACGTGCTCCATGTGAGAAGTTGGCCTGATATATGATGTCACTAATTCTAGTGTACACCTTGTATCAGTCCAACAACCCTTATGGTGATTGGTTGTAAAGTCAACCTTATAGACCAGCTATCCTAGTGGTAGCATGGACAAGAGCAGTCTTAGGCTAAACTCTGAATGGCATGTGAAGCCAGCTGTTATACCATATGTAATCCCTTGAATACCAAATGAAAGGACACCACAATAGATATATATAAAAATAGAATGTATCAAACCCTCAGCACTCTTTATGAGATTCGAGGTAAGTACAACACAGTCTTATTTAAGCATACATTAAGTCACACAGGTAAGTAATACAGTTAGGCCCTAGGGGCCACGCAAACCATATACTAAGTAAGTGGTATAAGAACCACTGTCACGAACACGACCTAGGCCTAGGGAATCGCTGGGGCTACACTATACTACCAATGGTTGGGAAGTGGGAGGCGCACAGGATTCAGGTGCAGAGTGGAAACACTCACGCGTAATGCGTAAAAGTCGATAGAAATGGAAGTTGTTAGAAATTAACAGTTTTAGGACACTTCTGGTATAGCTAGGAAGTCGAGACTCGGAAACTAGACCCTTGGATAGTCAATACCCTTGTGAGCACCGAAGTACTCAAGTTACCTAGCCCACGGGCTGCGGGTGCATAGGTGTGAACTTGCGTCGGGTTTCGTCGTTGACTCCTATGGATGCCTGAAGGAAAGTTGCTGACAGGCAGTCAGTGAAGAGTGTCCGGTGGATCCCAAGGATGGGATCAAGAAGGAAGGATACCTGCAAGCAGAAGGGACAGAGTCTAGGTCACCAGCCTGGAGCCGGGAAGGAACCAGGAAGGAACCAGGCGATGTCGTGAAGATGCAGGTGAAGAGGTGAAGCTTGTCGCAGCAGCCACGGGTACCAGGAGGCGTCGAGGACGACCAGGACCAGGAGATGAGCTGTCCCACGAAGGCTCTTGCTGTCGGCGGCGTCGAAGTAGAGTCAGGACCCAACAAGCCTTGGCAAGCGGAACCCACGCAGGATGGAGGACTTGCTTCTGGTGCAGACCAGGAAGGTCTGGGGTGCTACTCTTTCACAGAGGAGCGGGTGCCAGTCTGGAGGAGCCGGACCAGCAAGATGAAAACAAAGGTTCGTCGTCGCAGAGGTCACTAGCCAACGGGCCAGCAACCGGACAACACGTTGAGCAACTCAGGTGCAGAAGGGCCCCACGCAGAACACGTGAAGTGTGGGGAGCTGGCCTTCTTTGCAGATAGTGCTCGGGATGGGGGCTTCTCAATTCCCCAAGCACAGCCTCGAGGGAGCCTCGGAAGTCGCGCTAGTCAGGTACTAGCCACTTTTCCCAAGTCGCCGGTCCCACGTCCCTCGTCGCCTCCACGGGTCTCAGCTTCGCTGTAGATGTGGATCTGGGTCAGAGGTGTCTGGAAGTCTTGGCGCTGGTCAGTCTCTGCAGTCGTCCCTCGTAGGATCAGTCGCAAAGCAAGCAGCGGTCGCTGGATGGTGCCTGGTTGCCCAGGGTGGTCACTTCTTGGCCACAAGGGAGATTTCTTCAGTCTTCTTCCTGAGGTCGAATGTCGAAGTTCCAGAGTTTCTGTACAAGTTGCAGATTCAGGTTAATCTAATTTAGCAGGGCTCAGCTACCTACTGATCTACTGGGCTAGTGGGCTGGGCTACCTGCAAGGTCCCTCCTATGGGTGGGACCAGGAAGGGGAGTGGTTACACCCCCTTTCCTTTGTCCAGTTTCGTGCCAGAGCTGGGGCTGGAGTGCCCCAGCGCCGGTTTGAACTGGACTATGCATGGGACACCTTGTGTGCCCCAGGCAGTGTCTAGTTTAATTCAACCCTCCCTGCCATAATACACTAAATCCTGTCTAGGGTGGTGCTCGTACCTCCCAAGGCAGGAAACCTATTGTCCAAGCCTCCCTCGCTGGAAGGACTCCCAGCAGCAGGAGGTCAGACTTGTGTCTGTGGCAGCAGCATCCATTTTGTGATGCTGGGGCTCTGGTGAACTTTAACCAGGTAAGTAGGTTTCAACATGTCTTCTCCCTCTAGAAGGGAGGAATAATATCCTCATTGCCAGAAATGGTATGGGGGTATTATTCCAAAGTGTTAGACACCTTACACAACATGTTTTGATAAAGCCAAACCATAGTTACCATAACCGTTTAAGATTATAAGGCACTTTAAGAGTATATGGTAGGCTATATATCATAGAACAGCTATAAGGCCATGGTTCCGAAAGCTGCAGACAGGCCCAGCTCATGCTGGAGCACCATCTCACATGTTACCAAGCACTCTGCCTCCAGGATTGTTAAGGCCTGCCATAGGAGTGGCTGATAGGTACACGTGTCTATATATAAGGTAGGTATAGGAATACTACACCTAAGCAAGGAGTGATTACACGACCTTGCCCCAGCTGAGTGATCAGCCAGTTGTGTCATAATGGAAGGCCAGGCCAGGGGTGGCATAATACATGCTGCAGCCCCTGGTAGGCCTAGGGTACACCTATGCCCTGGGTACCTAAGGTACACTGTACAGGGGCCAATAAGGTGATCCTAACTAATTGGGTTATGCACCTAAAGTACATAGTGTAAATTTAGAGAGAGAACAGCAGGGCTGTGGGTCTGATTGGCAGGCCCACAGCCACATCTAAGTCGAAAACCAGTGAAGCAAAAGCAAAAAGTGGGGGTGAACATAAAAAGCAGACCCTACTCTCCTACACAACCCCCCCCCCCCCCAAAACTTAGGGACATTAAACTAACCTTGACCAGTTGAGTCTTCATGTTCTAAGTGGAAATATCTGGAGAGTCCATCTGCATTGGCATGGTCAGTCCCAGGTCTATGTTCCACTGTGAAGTCCATCCCCTGTAGGGAAATGGACCACCTAAGAAGTTTGGGATTTTCACCCTTCATCTGATTTAGCCACAAGAGGGGCTTATGGTCTGTCTGAATCTTGAAGTGAGTGCCAAACAAGTATGGCCTCAGCTTCTTCAGGGCCCAAACCACAGCAAAGGCCTCCCTCTCAATAGCTGACCAACGTTTCTCTCTAGGGGTCAGCCTTCTACTAATAAAAGCAATGGGCTGGTCTTGACCATCTACATTCAGTTGTGAAAGAACAGCTCCCACACCCAACTCAGAAGCATCTGTCTGGACTATGAACTCTTTGGAGTAGTCTGGACATTTCAGAATAGGTGCACTGCACATGGCCTGCTTCAGGTCGTCAAATGCATTTTGACAGCTCACTGTCCACTGAACTTTCTTTGGCATCTTCTTAGAGGTCAAGTCATTAAGTGGTGTCACAATGGACCCATAGTTCTTAACAAACTTTCTGTAGTACCCAGTCAGGCCCAAGAAAGCTCTGACCTGAGTCTGGGTAGTTGGAGGAGTCCAGTTCTTTATGGTCTGGATCTTGCTCTCCAGTGGTTGAACCTGACCCCCACCGACTAGGTGGCCCAGGTATACAACCTTGCTCTGCCCTATCTGGCACTTAGTGGCCTTGATAGTGAGGCCTGCCTTTTGCAGGGCCTCTAAACATTCCTCAGGTGGACCAGGTGATCCTCCCAGGTGGAGCTAAAGACAGCAATATCATCAAGATAAGCTGCCCAGTAGTCATCCAGGCCTGTAAGGACTTGATTCACCAACCTTTGGAAAGTGGCAGGTGCATTCTTCAAACCAAAGGGCATTACCACAAATTGATAATGTCCTCCTGGGGCCGAGAAAGCAGTTTTGGCCTTTGCATCCTCAGCTCGTCTGATTTGCCAGTAGCCTGCTGTCAGGTCAAAGGTGCTCAAAAACTTGGCAGCTGCCAATCTGTCAATGAGCTCATCTGCCCTAGGTATTGGGTGGGCATCTGTCCCAGTGACAGCATTGAGACCTCTGTAATCCACGCAAAACCTCATCTCTCTCTTACCATCTTGGGTGTGAGGTTTTGGCACAAGAACTACAGGACTAGTCCAAGGGCTCTCTGAAGGTTCAATGACTCCCAGCTCCAACATCTTTTGTACCTCAACTTTTATGCAGTCCCTGACATGGTCAGGTTGCCTATAGATTGTACTCTTCACAGGCAGACTGTCACCAGTGTCCACCTCATGGGTGCACCAGTTTGTCTGACTTGGGGTCAGAGAGAACATATGTCTGTAGGATTTCAGAACTTGTCTGCAGTCCTGTTGCTGATGATCAGTGAGGCTGTCAGAAAAGACCACACCATCAACTGAGCCATCATCAGGGTTCTGAGTCAACAGGTCTGGGAGAGGGTCACTCTCTTCCTCCTGCCCCTCATCTGTAGCCATGAGTAAGCCCATGTCTGCCCTGTCAACATATGCCTTCAATCTGTTGACATGAAGCACCCTGTGGGGGCTTCTGGGAGTCCCACGGTCCAACAAGTAGGTGACTTCTCCCTTTTTCTCAACAATAGTGTGGGGTCCAGACCATTTGTCTTGGGGTGCTGCTGGGGCCACTGGCTCCCACACCCACACTTTCTGCCCTGGCTGGTAAACAGTCAGCACAGCCTTTTGGTCATGCCAAGCTTTTTGAAGTTCTTGGCTTGCCTCAAGGTTTTTAGAAGCCTTCTTCATATACTCTGCCATCCTGGAGCGGAGGCCAAGTACATAATCCACTATGTCCTGTTTGGGTTGTCTGAGAGGTCTCTCCCATCCTTCCCTTACTAAACACAGGGGTCCCCTTACAGGATGCCCAAACAAAAGCTCAAAAGGGCTGTAGCCAACCCCCTTTTGTGGGACCTCTCTGTAAGCAAACAGAAGGCAGGGTAAAAGGATGTCCCATCTTCGCCTAAGCTTGTCTGGTAAACCTTTTATCATCCCTTTTAGGGTCTTGTTTAATCTCTCCACAAGCCCATTGCACTGTGGGTGATGGGGTGTGGTGAACTTGTAGTTCACACCACACTCCTTCCACATTGCAGTCAAATATCCTGACATGAAGTTGGCACCTCTGTCAGAAATGACCTCCTTTGGAAAGCCCACTCTGGAGAATACTCCAAGTAGGGCCCTTGCCACAACAGGAGCTGTTGTGGTCCTTAGGGGTATAGCTTCTGGATACCTGGTGGCATGGTCCACTATCACCAGTATGAATCTGTGCCCAGATGCTGTTTGGGGGTCCATTGGTCCTACAATGTCTATCCCCACTCTCTCAAAGGGAACCCCCACCACAGGTAGTGGTATGAGGGGGGCCTTTGTGGTGCCACCTGATTTGCCACTGGCTTGGCAGGTGACACAGGAGCGACAAAACTCCTTGGTATCTTCTGACATATGAGGCCAGTGAAAGTGAGGGACAAGCCTGTCCCAAGTCTTGTTCTGGCCTAAGTGGCCTGCAAGGGAAATATCATGGGCCAAGGTAAGAAGGAAGCCTCTGAAACTCAATGGTATGACCAACCTCCTGGACGCACCAGGCTTGCGGTCTCTAGCCTCTGAATACAGCAGCCCTTCATCCCAATACACTCTATGGGTACCTTGAGCATTCCCTGCAGCCGCAGCAGCAGCCTGCTGTCTGAGGGGTTCAAGAGAAGGACAGTCTAATTGTGCCTGCCTCAGATCTGCCCTTGAAGGTTCCCGTGTCCCAAGAAACTCAACCTGATCAGGTTCAAGTTCTACTAGGACAGTTCCTTCAGGGCTCTCAGAATCATCCTCCTGTGAGGGCTGATCCACCACCTGAGGCAGGGGGGAAGGCACAGCCTTGACCCTACTGCTCTTCCTCTTGGGTTGTGTCTGGTCCATTGTCCTAGGATCCAGCACTTGTTCAGTGTTATACTTTTTGGCCTGTGACCTGGTCACAGCAAGGACATGTGCATCTATCCCAAGCATTTCTGCATGGGTCCTATACTCCACTTCAGACCAAACTGAAGTTTCAAGGTCATTTCCCAACAAACACTCTACAGGAAGATCTGAACTTACCACAACTTTCTTGAGGCCAGTTACCCCTCCCCAGGAGAAGTTAACAATTGCCACACTACACATATGATGTAAAGAATTGTAGATCATGACCGCTGTTCTCATATGTTAAATAAACAGAGTTTCCAAAAAAAAAAAAACAATTGCCACACAATGGGAAGTAGTGGCATTGCTAGCGTTGGTCACTAGGTAGTTCTCACCTAGCATTATATGTCCAGGGTCCACAAAGGCAGGTGTCACCATTGTGACACTAGCTCCAGTGTCCCTGTAGGCCTGAGCCATTCTCTGGTTGATAAAAGGAGTCTGTCTGTACTTGCCCAGGTTACTGGGACCTATAGTAGAGGACAAAGATATGTCCCCATCACAGATCAGAACAGCCTGAGTAGGTATCCTGACTAGGCCAGAATCCTCCTCAGTTCCCAGGGTTAACCCTACTACACCCTTTTGCTGGGAACCACCACTTACAGCTGGACTAGGGGGTACAGTTGCCTTAGGGGCAATGGTGGCTGGGGGCTTATCCTTTTTGGTGCACTTACTAAACCAATGTGAGTTTGACTTACAATAGTTGCACCATGGTTTCTTTAGGCCATCTTTCTTCTTATCCTTTTTGGAACCACCCTCCCCCTGAACCTTTTGGGTGCCTGGTGAAGACTTCTGGTCTTTTTGTTTCTGATCATTACCCTTCTGGTCTGCCTTTTTCTGATCACCACCCTGGTTCTGGTTTTTCTGCTTAACTCTAGTCCTGACCCACCTATCTGCCTTCTTTCCCAATTCCTGGGGAGAAGTTGGGTCAGAGTCAATCAAGTGTTGATGCAACAGCTGGTTTTGACAGTTATTAAGGATTTGTTCTCTCATGATCAAATTATACAATCCTGTATAGTCCTTAACCTTACTACCCAATAACCAGCCTTCCAGAGCCTTAGTGGCACAATCTACAAAGTCAGTCCAGTCCTGATTCTGTGTCTTCTGGGTATCCCTGAACAACAACCTGTATTGTTCAGTGGTTAGGCCAAACCCATCAATCAGAGCACTCTTCAGGACAGTGCAATTGTCAGCATCCTCATCACTAACTGCGAGGAGCTTGTCTCTACCTTTCTCAGAGAAAGAGAGCCACAAGATAGCTGCCCACTGACTTTGGGGTACCTGCTGTACTTTGCAAGCCCTCTCCAAAGCAGTTATCCATTTGTGGATGTCATCCCCACACTTGTAGGGAGGGACAATCTTGCTCAGGTTTCTATTATCATAGGTCCTGTCTCTATCCTTAGGGATATTGCTGCCACCAGTGGGCTCTAGCCCACTTAACTTCTGCTCTCTGGCCAGAGCAAGCTTCTCCTTGGCAAGGGCAAGTTCTTCCCTCTCAATCCTCAGATTAGCTTCCCTCATTCTGGCCTCATGCTCTTTTCTCTGTGGGGAAGTCATTCCCCTGTGAGAAGAGGCATTGGAGCTGTAAGAGACATGGTAGTGGATGGATTCCCTTGAAGGGGATCTGTCTCTCCTGCTTCTCTGGTTAATCCCACTTGAGGGTCTGAATGGGGGATCCCCAGTCAGACTCCCATGTAGGCTTAAGTTAGCCTGGCTCCCAACTTTGACCTGGCTGTCTACCTCATCTTCTGAAGTCCCATCTGACTCATCTGTAGTGGGTAGACCCTCACCTGTACCTAGAGTACTAGCCTGGGAGGCCCTATGAGCATCATACTCCTCTAGGATCTCTACTAGCTGAATGAGGGTAGGGTTTGAACGCTGTTTTAACTTTCTGGAGGTACACAATTGTCTCATCTCCTGAAAAGTTAGGGTATCATATCTAGAGGGGATCTTTCTAGGATCTACCCCTCCTGGGAGAGAATCACCTTGATCTCCCTTCAGAGGCATGATCTAGTGAGGGTGTGGTGTGTGCACCTACCTACACTAGTTGTATCTACTAAACCTCTCTAGTAGTTGTAGTCAGGGTGTGCTAGGCCCTTCAACCTACAACAACTAAGTCCAGTAGGACTTAAGTATTTATAATCTATGTTATATGTACCTAACAATATCTTATGTGATCTTTCAATTTAGTATCTCGAGATTACAATGGTATTACAACAGCAAGCTCAGATCCCAACCGCTGCTCACCAATGTGAGAAGTTGGCCTGATATATGATGTCACTAATTCTAGTGTACACCTTGCATCAGTCCAAACAACCCTTATGGTGATTGGTTGTAAAGTCAACCTTATATACCAGCTATCCTAGTGGTAGCATGGACAAGAGCAGTCTTAGGCTAAACTCTGAATGGCATGTGAAGCCAGCTGTTATACCATATATAATCCCTTGAATACCAAATGAAAGGACACCACAACAGATATATATAAAAATAGAATGTATTTATTCTAGTCAAACCCTCAGCACTCTTTATGAGATTCGAGGTAAGTACAACACAGTCTTATTTAAGCATACATTAAGTCACACAGGTAAGTAATACAGTTAGGCCCTAGGGGCCACGCAAACCATATACTAAGTAAGTGGTATAAGAACCACTGTCACGAACACAGGATAGGCCTAGGGAATCGCTGGGGCTACACTATACTACCAAAGGTTAGGAAGTGGGAGGCCCACCGGATTCAGGTGCAGAGTGGAAACACTCACGCGTAATGCGTAAAAGTCGATAGAAATGGAAGTTGTTAGAAATTAACAGTTTTAGGACACTTCTGGTATAGCTAGGAAGTCGAGACTCGGAAACTAGACCCTTGGATAGTCAATACCATAGTGAAGTACTCAAGTTACCTAGCCCACGGGCTGCGGGTGCATAGGTGTGAACTTGCGTTGGGTTTCGTCGTTGACTCCTATGGATGCCTGAAGGAAAGTTGCTGACAGGCAGTCAGTGAAGTGTGTCCGGTGGATGCCACGGTTGGGATCAAGAAGGAAGGATACCTGCAAGCAGAAGGGACAGAGTCTAGGTCACCAGCCTGGAGCCGGGAAGGAACCAGGAAGGAACCAGGCGATGTTGTGAAGATGCAGGTGAAGAGGTGAAGCTTGTCGCAGCAGCCACGGGTACCAGGAGGCGTCGAGGATGACCAGGACCAGGAGATGAGCTGTCCCACGAAGGCTCTTGCTGTCGGTGGCGTCGAAGTCGAGTCAGGACCCAACAAGCCTTGGCAAGCGGAACCCACGCAGGATGGAGGACTTGCTTCTGCTGCAGACCAGGAAGGTCTGGGGTGCTTCTCTTTCACAGAGGAGCGGGTGCCAGTCTGGAGGAGCCGGACCAGCAAGATGAAAACAAAGGTTCGTCGTCGCAGAGGTCACTAGCCAACGGGCCAGCAACTGGACAACACGTCGAGCAACTCAGGTGCAGAAGGGCCCCACGCAGAACACGTGAAGTGTGGGGAGCTGGTCTTTTTTGCAGATGGTGCTCGGGATAGGGGCTTCTCAATTCCCCAAGCACAGCCTCGAGGGAGTCGCGCTAGTCAGGTACTAGCCACTTTTCCCTAGTCGCCGGTCCCACTTCCCTCGTCGCCTCCACGGGTCTCAGCTTCGCTGTAGATGTGGATCTGGATCAGAGGTGTCTGGAAGTCTCGGCGCTGGTCAGTCTCTGCAGTCGTCCCTCGTAGGATCAGTCGCAAAGCAAGCAGCGGTCGCTGGATGGTGCCTGGTTGCCCAAGGTGGTCACTCCTTGGCCACAAGGGAGATTTCTTCAGTCTTCTTCCTGAGGTGGAATGTAGAAGGTCCAGAGTTTCTGTACAAGTTGCAGATTCAGGTTAATCTAATTTAGCAGGGCTCAGCTACCTACTGATGTACTGGGCTAGTGGGCTGGGCTACCTGCAAGGTCCCTCCTATGGGTGGGACCAGGAAGGGGAGTGGTTACACCCCCTTTCCTTTGTCCCAGTTTCGCGCCAGAGCTGGGGCTGGAGTGCCCCAGCGCCGGTTTGAACTGGACTATGCATGGGACACCTTGTGTGCCCCAGGCAGTGTCTAGTTTCATTCAACCCTCC
This sequence comes from Triturus cristatus, assembly GCF_964204655.1. Taxonomy (NCBI): domain Eukaryota; kingdom Metazoa; phylum Chordata; class Amphibia; order Caudata; family Salamandridae; genus Triturus; species Triturus cristatus. The sequence goes on from NC_140588.1 coordinate 909,145,257, forward strand.
CTGCCCCAATACACTAAATCCTGTCTAGGGTGGTGCTCGTACCTCCCAAGGCAGGAAACCTATTGTCCAAGCCTCCCTCGCTGGAAGGACTCCCAGCAGCAGGAGGTCAGACTTGTGTCTGTGGCAGCAGCATCCATTTTGTGATGCTGGGGCTCTGGTGAACTTTAACCAGGTAAGTAGGTTTCAACATGTCTTCTCCCTCTAGAAGGGAGGAATAATATCCTCATTGCCAGAAATGGTATGGGGGTATTATTCCAAAGTGTTAGACACCTTACACGACATGTTTTGATAAAGCCAAACCCTAGTTACCATAACCGTTTAAGATTATAAGGCACTTTAAGAGTATATGGTCGGCTATATCATAGAACAGCTATAAGGACATGGTTCCGAAAGCTGCAGAGAGGCTCAGCTCATGCTAGAGCACCATCTCACATGTTACCAAGCACTCTGCCTCCAGGATTGTTAAGGCCTGCCATAGGAGTGGCTGATAGGTACACGTGTCTATATATAAGGTAGGTATAGGAATACTACACCTAAGCAAGGAGTGATTACACGACCTTGCCCCAGCTGAGTGATCAGCCAGTTGTGTCATAATAGAAGGCCAGGCCAGGGCTGGCATAATACATGCTGCAGCCCCTGGTAGGCCTAGGGTACACCTATGCCCTGGGTACCTAAGGTACACTGTACAGGAGCCAATAAGGTGATCCTAACCAATTGGGTTATGCACCTAAAGTACATAGTGTAAATTTAGAGAGAAAACAGCAGGGCTGTGGGTCTGATTGGCAGGCCCACAGCCACATCTAAGTCGAAAACCAGTGAAGCAAAAGCAAAAAGTGGGGGTGAACATAGAAAGCAGACCCTACTCTCCTACACTCCACATGCCCTGATGCTTCCAATAGCCCATCTGGGCAACTCGCATGAGACTCGATGAAACTTTGTTGCAAGAGGCGCTGTGCAGCCACACAGGTATTCCACTTAGCCGACACTCCAAGTGCAGCAGCACGCATCAAACGGACATCCCCATAACAGGCCTGGTCATGGGCCAGTAATGGACTCACAAACAGATCATAATCCGGGTCTGCACATGACGTATTGCAACCTCACAGGTATTCTACTCAGCCAACACTACAAGAGCAGCGGCACGCATCAAATGGCCATGCCCATAACAGGCCTGGTCATGGGCCATTAATGGACCCAGAAACATATCATAATCCGGGTCTGCGCATGACGTATTGCAACCTCACAGGTATTCCACTCAGCCAACACTCCAAGAGCAGCGGCACGCATCAAACGGCCATCCGCAGAACAGGCTTGGTCATGGGCCTGTAAGAGACCCACCAACCTAGATCATAATCTAGGTCAGTGCCGGATACATTGGAGAGGCATAAATCCAAGGCCCAATGGAAAGGGCACCGTCGGCAATAGAACACAGGTTGCACGCAAGTGAAGTAGGCGAGGTAAAAAGTAAGTCCATGACTTACGCCAAGCGTCGCCAATGGCAAGCATCCAAAAAGTTGTTGTATTCGGTCACTGTACTGTTGCAAATGGCCGGGTCTGTGCAGTACCACAGGATGGACAGCCATTGCGTAACAGGAGCAGAAGGACCAGCATGCCACCCGCCAGCAAGAGGATCAGTGGAAAACCTCAGAACACGCTGGAAAAAATAGAATGAATAAGGCCGGTATTACTCCAAAAATCGTCTGAAAAGAGAACACAAGGCTAGATCCCACAAGTTTAAAAAAATGAGCAAGGCTTTTATTGTCAGACGCAATAAGTATTTGCAAAAGCAAAAAGTGGGAGTGAACATAAAAAGCAGACCCTACTCTCCTGCACAACCCCCCCCCCCCAAAACTTAGGGACATTAAACTAACCATGACCAGTTGAGTCTTCATGTTCTAAGTGGAAATATCTGGAGAGTCCATCTGCATTGGCATGGTCAGTCCCAGGTCTATGTTCCACTGTGAAGTCCATCCCCTGTAGGGAAATGGACCACCTAAGAAGTTTTGGATTTTCACCCTTCATCTGATTTAGCCACAAGAGGGGCTTATGGTCTGTCTGAATCTTGAAGTGAGTGCCAAACAAGTATGGCCTCAGCTTCTTCAGGGCCCAAACCACAGCAAAGGCCTCCCTCTCAATAGCTGACCAACGTTTCTCTCTAGGGGTCAGCCTTCTACTAATAAAAGCAATGGGCTGGTCTTGACCATCTACATTCAGTTGTGAAAGAACAGCTCCCACACCCAACTCAGAAGCATCTGTCTGGACTATGAACTCTTTGGAGTAGTCTGGACATTTCAGAATAGGTGCACTGCACATGGCCTGCTTCAGGTCATCAAATGCATTTTGACAGCTCACTGTCCACTGAACTTTCTTTGGCATCTTCTTAGAGGTCAAGTCATTAAGTGGTGTCACAATGGACCCATAGTTCTTAACAAACTTTCTGTAGTACCCAGTCAGGCCCAAGAAAGCTCTGACCTGAGTCTGGGTAGTTGGAGGAGACCAGTTCTTTATGGTCTGGATCTTGCTCTCCAGTGGTTGAACCTGACCCCCACCGACTAGGTGGCCCAGGTATACAACCTTGCTCTGCCCTATCTGGCACTTAGTGGCCTTGATAGTGAGGCCTGCCTTTTGCAGGGCCTCTAAACATTCCTCAGGTGGACCAGGTGATCCTCCCAGGTGGAGCTAAAGACAGCAATATCATCAAGATAAGCTGCCCAGTAGTCATCCAGGCCTGTAAGGACTTGATTCACCAACCTTTGGAAAGTGGCAGGTGCATTCTTCAAACCAAAGGGCATTACCACAAATTGATAATGTCCTCCTGGGGCCGAGAAAGCAGTTTTGGCCTTTGCATCCTCAGCTCGTCTGATTTGCCAGTAGCCTGCTGTCAGGTCAAAGGTGCTCAAAAACTTGGCAGCTGCCAATCTGTCAATGAGCTCATCTGCCCTAGGTATTGGGTGGGCATCTGTCCCAGTGACAGCATTGAGACCTCTGTAATCCACGCAAAACCTCATCTCTCTCTTACCATCTTGGGTGTGAGGTTTTGGCACAAGAACTACAGGACTAGTCCAAGGGCTCTCTGAAGGTTCAATGACTCCCAGCTCCAACATCTTTTGTACCTCAACTTTTATGCAGTCCCTGACATGGTCAGGTTGCCTGTAGATTGTACTCTTCACAGGCAGACTGTCACCAGTGTCCACCTCATGGGTGCACCAGTTTGTCTGACTTGGGGTCAGAGAGAACATATGTCTGTAGGATTTCAGAACTTGTCTGCAGTCCTGTTGCTGATGATCGGTGAGGCTGTCAGAAAAGACCACACCATCAACTGAGCCATCATCAGGGTTCTGAGTCAACAGGTCTGGGAGAGGGTCACTCTCTTCCTCCTGCCCCTCATCTGTAGCCATGAGTAAGCCCATGTCTGCCCTGTCAACATATGCCTTCAATCTGTTGACATGAAGCACCCTGTGGGGGCTTCTGGGAGTCCCACGGTACACCAAGTAGGTGACTTCTCCCTTTTTCTCAACAATAGTGTGGGGTCCAGACCATTTGTCTTGGGGTGCTGCTGGGGCCACTGGCTCCCACACCCACACTTTCTGCCCTGGCTGGTAAACAGTCAGCACAGCCTTTTGGTCATGCCAAGCTTTTTGAAGTTCTTGGCTTGCCTCAAGGTTTTTAGAAGCCTTCTTCATATACTCTGCCATCCTGGAGCGGAGGCCAAGTACATAATCCACTATGTCCTGTTTGGGTTGTCTGAGAGGTCTCTCCCATCCTTCCCTTACTAAACACAGGGGTCCCCTTACAGGATGCCCAAACAAAAGCTCAAAAGGGCTGTAGCCAACCCCCTTTTGTGGGACCTCTCTGTAAGCAAACAGAAGGCAGGGTAAAAGGATGTCCCATCTTCGCCTAAGCTTGTCTGGTAAACCTTTTATCATCCCTTTTAGGGTCTTGTTTAATCTCTCCACAAGCCCATTGCACTGTGGGTGATGGGGTGTGGTGAACTTGTAGTTCACACCACACTCCTTCCACATTGCAGTCAAATATCCTGACATGAAGTTGGCACCTCTGTCAGAAATGACCTCCTTTGGAAAGCCCACTCGGAGAATACTCCAAGTAGGGCCCTTGCCACAACAGGAGCTGTTGTGGTCCTTAGGGGTATAGCTTCTGGATACCTGGTGGCATGGTCCACTATCACCAGTATGAATCTGTGCCCAGATGCTGTTTGGGGGTCCATTGGTCCTACAATGTCTATCCCCACTCTCTCAAAGGGAACCCCCACCACAGGTAGTGGTATGAGGGGGGCCTTTGTGGTGCCACCTGATTTGCCACTGGCTTGGCAGGTGACACAGGAGCGACAAAACTCCTTGGTATCTTCTGACATATGAGGCCAGTGAAAGTGAGGGACAAGCCTGTCCCAAGTCTTGTTCTGGCCTAAGTGGCCTGCAAGGGAAATATCATGGGCCAAGGTAAGAAGGAAGCCTCTGAAACTCAATGGTATGACCAACCTCCTGGACGCACCAGGCTTGCGGTCTCTAGCCTCTGAATACAGCAGCCCTTCATCCCAATACACTCTATGGGTACCTTGAGCATTCCCTGCAGCCGCAGCAGCAGCCTGCTGTCTGAGGGGTTCAAGAGAAGGACAGTCTAATTGTGCCTGCCTCAGATCTGCCCTTGAAGGTTCCCGTGTCCCAAGAAACTCAACCTGATCAGGTTCAAGTTCTTCTAGGACAGTTCCTTCAGGGCTCTCAGAATCATCCTCCTGTGAGGGCTGATCCACCACCTGAGGCAGGGGGGAAGGCACAGCCTTGACCCTACTGCTCTTCCTCTTGGGTTGTGTCTGGTCCATTGTCCTAGGATCCAGCACTTGTTCAGTGTTACACTTTTTGGCCTGTGACCTGGTCACAGCAAGGACATGTGCATCTATCCCAAGCATTTCTGCATGGGTCCTATACTCCACTTCAGACCAAACTGAAGTTTCAAGGTCATTTCCCAACAAACACTCTACAGGAAGATCTGAACTTACCACAACTTTCTTGAGGCCAGTTACCCCTCCCCAGGAGAAGTTAACAATTGCCACACTACACATATGATGTAAAGAATTGTAGATCATGACCGCTGTTCTCATATGTTAAATAAACAGAGTTTCAAAAAAAAAAAAAACAATTGCCACACAATGGGAAGTAGTGGCATTGCTAGCGTTGGTCACTAGGTAGTTCTCACCTAGCATTATTTGTCCAGGGTCCACAAAGGCAGGTGTCACCATTGTGACACTAGCTCCAGTGTCCCTGTAGGCCTGAGCCATTCTCTGGTTGATAAAAGGAGTCTGTCTGTACTTGCCCAGGTTACTGGGACCTATAGTAGAGGACAAAGCTATGTCCCCATCACAGATCAGAACAGCCTGAGTAGGTATCCTGACTAGGCCAGAATCCTCCTCAGTTCCCAGGGTTAACCCTACTACACCCTTTTGCTGGGAACCACCACTTACAGCTGGACTAGGGGGTACAGTTGCCTTAGGGGCAATGGTGGCTGGGGGCTTATCCTTTTTGGTGCACTCACTAAACCAATGTGAGTTTGACTTACAATAGTTGCACCATGGTTTCTTTAGGCCATCTTTCTTCTTATCCTTTTTGGAACCACCCTCCCCCTGAACCTTTTGGGTGCCTGGTGAAGACTTCTGGTCTTTTTGTTTCTGATCATTACCCTTCTGGTCTGCCTTTTTCTGATCACCACCCTGGTTCTGTTTTTTCTGCTTAACTCTAGTCCTGACCCACCTATCTGCCTTCTTTCCCAATTCCTGGGGAGAAGTTGGGTCAGAGTCAATCAAGTGTTGATGCAACAGCTGGTTTTGACAGTTATTAAGGATTTGTTCTCTCATGATCAAATTATACAATCCTGTATAGTCCTTAACCTTACTACCCAATAACCAGCCTTCCAGAGCCTTAGTGGCACAATCTACAAAGTCAGTCCAGTCCTGATTCTGTGTCTTCTGGGTATCCCTGAACAACAACCTGTATTGTTCAGTGGTTAGGCCAAACCCATCAATCAGAGCACTCTTCAGGACAGTGCAATTGTCAGCATCCTCATCACTAACTGCGAGGAGCTTGTCTCTACCTTTCTCAGAGAAAGAGAGCCACAAGATAGCTGCCCACTGACTTTGGGGTACCTGCTGTACTTTGCAAGCCCTCTCCAACGCAGTTATCCATTTGTGGATGTCATCCCCACACTTGTGGGAAGGGACAATCTTGCTCAGGTTTCTATTATCATAGGTTCTGTCTCTATCCTTAGGGATATTGCTGCCACCAGTGGGCTCTAGCCCACTTAACTTCTGCTCTCTGGCCAGAGCAAGCTTCTCCTTGGCAAGGGCAAGTTCTTCCCTCTCAATCCTCAGATTAGCTTCCCTCATTCTGGCCTCATGCTCTTTTCTCTGTGGGGAAGTCATTCCCCTGTGAGAAGAGGCATTGGAGCTGTAAGAGACATGGGAGTGGATGGATTCCCTTGAAGGGGATCTGTCTCTCCTGCTTCTCTGGTTAATCCCACTTGAGGGTCTGAATGGGGGATCCCCAGTCAGACTCCCATGTAGGCTTAAGTTAGCCTGGCTCCCAACTTTGACCTGGCTGTCTACCTCATCTTCTGAAGTCCCATCTGACTCATCTGTAGTGGGTAGACCCTCACCTGTACCTAGGGTACTAGCCTGGGAGGCCCTATGAGCATCATACTCCTCTAGGATCTCTACTAGCTGAATGAGGGTAGGGTTTGAACCCTGTTTTAACTTTCTGGAGGTACACAATTGTCTCATCTCCTGAAAAGTTAGGGTATCATATCTAGAGGGGATCTTTCTAGGATCTACCCCTCCTGGGAGAGAATCACCTTGATCTCCCTTCATAGGCATGATCTAGTGAGGGTGTGGTGTGTGCACCTACCTACACTAGTTGTATCTACTAAACCTCTCTAGTAGTTGTAGTCAGGGTGTGCTAGGCCCTTCAACCTACAACAACTAAGTCCAGTAGGACTTAAGTATTTATTAATCTATGTTATATGTACCTAACAATATCTTATGTGATCTTTCAATTTAGTATCTCGAGATTACAATGGTATTACAACAGCAAGCTCAGATCCCAACCGCTGCTCACCAATGTGAGAAGTTGGCCTGATATATGATGTCACTAATTCTAGTGCACACCTTGCATCAGTCCAAACAACCCTTATGGTGATTGGTTGTAAAGTCAACCTTATATACCAGCTATCCTAGTGGTAGCATGGACAAGAGCAGTCTTAGGCTAAACTCTGAATGGCATGTGAAGCCAGCTGTTATACCATATATAATCCCTTGAATACCAAATGAAAGGACACCACAACAGATATATATAAAAATAGAATGTATTTATTCTAGTCAAACCCTCAGCACTCTTTATGAGATTCGAGGTAAGTACAACACAGTCTTATTTAAGCATACATTAAGTCACACAGGTAAGTAATACAGTTAGGCCCTAGGGGCCACGCAAACCATATACTAAGTAAGTGGTATAAGAACCACTGTCACGAACACAGGATAGGCCTAGGGAATCGCTGGGGCTACACTATACTACCAAAGGTTAGGAAGTGGGAGGCCCACCGGATTCAGGTGCAGAGTGGAAACACTCACGCGTAATGCGTAAAAGTCGATAGAAATGGAAGTTGTTAGAAATTAACAGTTTTAGGACACTTCTGGTATAGCTAGGAAGTCGAGACTCGGAAACTAGACCCTTGGATAGTCAATACCATAGTGAAGTACTCAAGTTACCTAGCCCACGGGCTGCGGGTGCATAGGTGTGAACTTGCGTTGGGTTTCGTCGTTGACTCCTATGGATGCCTGAAGGAAAGTTGCTGACAGGCAGTCAGTGAAGTGTGTCCGGTGGATGCCAAGGATGGGATCAAGAAGGAAGGATACCTGCAAGCAGAAGGGACAGAGTCTAGGTCACCAGCCTGGAGCCGGGAAGGAACCAGGAAGGAACCAGGCGATGTTGTGAAGATGCAGGTGAAGAGGTGAAGCTTGTCACAGCAGCCACGGGTACCAGGAGGCGTCGAGGATGACCAGGACCAGGAGATGAGCTGTCCCACGAAGGCTCTTGCTGTCGGTGGCGTCGAAGTCGAGTCAGGACCCAACAAGCCTTGGCAAGCGGAACCCACGCAGGATGGAGGACTTGCTTCTGCTGCAGACCAGGAAGGTCTGGGGTGTTTCTCTTTCACAGAGGAGCGGGTGCCAGTCTGGAGGAGCCGGACCAGCAAGATGAAAACAAAGGTTCGTCGTCGCAGAGGTCACTAGCCAACGAGCCAGCAACTGGACAACACGTCGAGCAACTCAGGTGCAGAAGGGCCCCACGCAGAACACGTGAAGTGTGGGGAGCTGGTCTTTTTTGCAGATGGTGCTCGGGATGGGGGCTTCTCAATTCCCCAAGCACAGCCTCGAGGGAGCCTCGGAAGTCGCGCTAGTCAGGTACTAGCCACTTTTCCCTAGTCGCCGGTCCCACGTCCCTCGTCGCCTCCACGGGTCTCAGCTTCGCTGTAGATGTGGATCTGGATCAGAGGTGTCTGGAAGTCTCGGCGCTGGTCAGTCTCTGCAGTCGTCCCTCGTAGGATCAGTCGCAAAGCAAGCAGCGGTCGCTGGATGGTGCCTGGTTGCCCAAGGAGGTCACTCCTTGGCCACAAGAGAGATTTCTTCAGTCTTCTTCCTGAGGTGGAATGTCGAAGGTCCAGAGTTTCTGTACAAGTTGCAGATTCAGGTTAATCTAATTTAGCAGGGCTCAGCTACCTACTGATGTACTGGGCTAGTGGGCTGGGCTACCTGCAAGGTCCCTCCTATGGGTGGGACCAGGAAGGGGAGTGGTTACACCCCCTTTCCTTTGTCCCAGTTTCACGCCAGAGCTGGGGCTGGAGTGCCCCAGCGCCGGTTTGAACTGGACTATGCATGGGACACCTTGTGTGCCCCAGGCAGTGTCTAGTTTCATTCAACCCTCCCTGCCCCAATACACTAAATCCTGTCTAGGGTGGTGCTCGCACCTCCCAAGGCAGGAAACCTATTGTCCAAGCCTCCCTCGCTGGAAGGACTTCCAGCAGCAGGAGGTCAGACTTGTGTCTGTGGCAGCAGCATCCATTTTGTGATGCTGGGGCTCTGGTTAACTTTAACCGGGTAAGTAGGTTTCAACATGTCTTCTCCCTCAAGAAGGGAGGAATAATATCCTCATTGCCAGAAATGGTATGGGGGTATTATTCCAAAGTGTTAGACACCTTACACGACATGTTTTGATAAAGCCAAACCCTAGTTACCATAACCGTTTAAGATTATAAGGCACTTTAAGAGTATATGGTCGGCTATATCATAGAACAGCTATAAGGACATGGTTCCGAAAGCTGCAGAGAGGCTCAGCTCATGCTAGAGCACCATCTCACATGTTACCAAGCACTCTGCCTCCAGGATTGTTAAGGCCTGCCATAGGAGTGGCTGATAGGTACACATGTGTCTATATATAAGGTAGGTATAGGAATACTACACCTAAGCAAGGAGTGATTACACGACCTTGCCCCAGCTGAGTGATCAGCCAGTTGTGTCATAATAGAAGGCCAGGCCAGGGCTGGCATAATACATGCTGCAGCCCCTGGTAGGCCTAGGGTACACCTATGCCCTGGGTACCTAAGGTACACTGTACAGGGGCCAAGAAGGTGATCCTAACCAATTGGGTTATGCACCTAAAGTACAATTTAGAGAGAGAACAGCAGGGCTATGGGTCTGATTGGCAGGCCCACAGCCACATCTAAGTCGAAAACCAGTGAAGCAAAAGCAAAAGGTGGGGGTGAACATAGAAAGCAGACCCTACTCTCCTACACTCCACATGCCCTGATGCTTCCAAGAGCCCATCTGGGCAACTCGCATGAGACTCGATGAAACTTTGTTGCAAGAGGCGCTGTGCAGCCGCACAGGTATTCCACTTAGCCGACACTCCAAGTGCAGCAGCACGCATCAAACGGACATCCCCATAACAGGCCTGGTCATGGGCCAGTAATGGACTCACAAACAGATCATAATCCGGGTCTGCACATGACGTATTGCAACCTCACAGGTATTCTACTCAGCCAACACTACAAGAGCAGCGGCACGCATCAAATGGCCATGCCCATAACAGGCCTGGTCATGGGCCATTAATGGACCCAGAAACATATCATAATCCGGGTCTGCGCATGACGTATTGCAACCTCACAGGTATTCCACTCAGCCAACACTCCAAGAGCAGCGGCACGCATCAAACGGCCATCCGCAGAACAGGCTTGGTCATGGGCCTGTAAGAGACCCACCAACCTAGATCATAATCTAGGTCAGTGCCGGATACATTGGAGAGGCATAAATCCAAGGCCCAATGGAAAGGGCACCGTCGGCAATAGAACACAGGTTGCACGCAAGTGAAGTAGGAGAGGTAAAAAGTAAGTCCATGACTTACGCCAAGCGTCGCCAATGGCAAGCATCCAAAACGTTGTTGTATTCGGTCACTGTACTGTTGCAAGTGGCCGGGTCTGTGCAGTACCACAGGATGGACAGCCATTGCGTAACAGGAGCAGAAGGACCAGCATGCCACCCGCCAGCACGAGGATCAGTGGAAAACCTCAGAACACGCTGGAAAAAATAGAATGAATAAGGCCGGTATTACTCCAAAAATCGTCTGAAAAGAGAACACAAGGCTAGATCCCACAAGTTTAAAAAAATGAGCAAGGCTTTTAGTGTCAGACGCAATAAGTATTTGGTGTATTAATTCCCCAAAATGAAGTGGGAGATTGGTGTTCGGCAATGAGTATCGCACTTGCGGTTCTCTCCACCTGCAATTCGAAGGTCTCTCACGCTGTGAGAGCCACTTCTTGTTGAAACAATAGCGCTTTGAGTCTGCTTAGTTTATTGAAGAACAAGTTACTTACCTTGGGTAACGATATTTCTATAAGAGACAGATTAGTTAGAGATTCCTTACCTTTAGAATTACCCCCAGGCGTCAGACTGGATACAGAGAATTTTTCCATCAGCAGTACCCCTGCACGTCGAAAGGTGGCGTCGGTCAGCTCCACGTCCGTCGTTGGCATAGTGGTCGCCGAGATGACATCGTAGTAGCTACTTAGACGCCGCCCTTGCGCGCTGACGTCAGTTCTTTTACATGACATTCCACGCCGGAAGCGCAGAGCCAAGCAAGACACTGACCACTGGGGCACAAAACTAGGGTCCTGAAAGCGATTCCCTGACCCTAGAAGTCAGTTCGTAGAACGTGGAGGATGGGAGGGGCGGTAAGGAATCTATAACTAAGCTAATTATGTCTCTTACAGATGTATTGTTACCGAAGGAAAGTAAATTGTTCATCTGAAGAACAAGTTACTTACCTTCGGTAACGATGTATCTGTAAGAAACATTAGTTAGTTAGATTCCTCACCTTAGAATATCCCCAGGCGTCAGACTGGATCCGGAAGATTTTTCGTCAGCAATACCCCTTGCGCGTCGCTAGGCGTCGTCTGCGGCTCCGCGTCCGTCGTCGGCGTCGTGCGCCGGAATAACGTCGGAGTACTTAGACGCCGCCCTCGCGCGCTGATGTCAGTTCTTGTACATAGCTTTCCGCGCCAGGAACGCAGAGCCATGCATAGACCGACACTGGTGCCAAAAATAAAATCTAGGGGCCTGAAAAGGATAACCTTAACCCTAGATGTCAGTTCGCAGAACGGGGAGGATGGGTGGGTCGGTGAGGAATCTAACTAACTAATGTTTCTTACAGATACATCGTTACCGAAGGTAAGTAACTTGTTCATCTGAAAGAAACACGTTAGTTAGATTCCTCACCTTAGAATAGATACCCAAGCAATACCATCCCCGGTGGTGGGTCTGCGAACCACGATCCCACCAGAAAGTCCTGGAGGACAGAACGGCCAAAGAAGCCATCCCTCCGGACTTGGCTGTCAAGGCAATAATGCCTGGCAAACGTGTGTAGCGAAGCCCACGTCGCCGCCTGACAGATGTCCTGCAAAGGGACACCCCGTCCCAAAGCAGTAGTAGCCGCTGTGGCCCGAGTAGAATGGGCGCGCAGCCCAACAGGAGGGTCCTTTTTTGCCAAGGAATAACAAATTTTGATGCACAAAACGACCCACCGAGAGATGGTCCGTTTGTGCACAGCTTTCCCCTTCTTAGCACCCACCTAATCCAACGAAAAGTTGGTCGTCCACCCGGAACTGCTTAGTGCGGTCCAGATAAAAGGAGAGCGCACGTTTTGGGTCCAGACGGTAGAGCCTCTCTTCCTCTTTGGAAGGATGCGGAAAGAAGGTGGGCAAGGTGACAGACTGCCCAAGATGAAATGGAGTCACCACTTTCGGAAGAAAGGAGGGACGAGGCCGAAGGACAACCTTGTCCGGATGAACAGAGAGAAAAGGAGGCTTTGAAGATAAAGCCTGGAGCTCACTCACCCGTCTAGCCGAGGTGATGGCTACCAGAAAAGCAGTCTTAAGCGTCAGCAGACGAAGAGGACAATTATGAAGAGGCTCAAAGGGAGCGCACATGAGAAATGTGAGAACAAGATTCAAGTCCCACTGAGGCATTACAAAAGGGACAGGAGGGAACGTGTGAGTAATGCCTTTTAGAAAGCGTGTAACTACAGGGGACTTGAAAAGAGAAGGCTGATCAGGAAGCCGCAAGAAGGCAGAGATGGCAGCAAGATAACCTTTCAGGGTGCCCAGGGCAGAGCCCTGCCGGGCCAAGGAAAGAAGAAACAGTAGAACCTCAGAAAGAGGGGCGGAAAGGGGATCCACAGCCTTTGCTGTGCACCATGCCACAAATTTGTTCCACCGGCAGGCGTATACCGTCTTTGTGGAGGGACGCCTGGCTGCCAGAATGATATCACAGACTTCAGGAGGCAAGTCAAATGGCATCAACTGCCGCCGCTCAATCTCCACGCATGGAGGTGGAGGCTGGACAGGTTCGGGTGGAGGACCGTCCCCTGCTGCTGCGACAGAAGATCCTCCCGAAGGGGCAGACGTATCGGAGGATCGGTCAACATACTGAGTAGCTCGGGATACCAGTACCTTCGTGCCCAATCCGGAGCCACCAAGATGACTTAGGCCCGGTCGTGCCTGACCTTCTTCAGCACTCTGGGCAGAAGTGGTATAGGCGGAAAGGCGTACAACAGACCGCAACTCCACTCGTGACGAAAAGCGTCGCCGAGCGAGTGCCGCCTTGGAAATTCCAACGCGCAGAACTGCTGACATTGCGCGTTCTCTTCGGTGGCGAATAGATCTAACCAAGGCTCTCCCCACTGCTGAAAGAGACCTTGCGCCACTTCGGAGTTCAGACGCCATTCGTGATCCATCATGCACCGGCGGCTGAGTTCGTCTGCTCTGGCGTTCAGAGAGCCCGCCAGATGTTGAACCACCAGGGTGACGCCCTGGTGTTCCAGCCATGTCCAGAGGCGCAGAGCCTCCTGACAAAGGGTCCACGACCCCACCCTGCCCTGTTTGTTGCAATACCACATGGCGGTGGTGTTGTCCGTGAACACCTGCACGACACTTCCTCTGACAGAGGGAAGGAAGGCTTTCAGTGCAAGTCGGATCGCTCTCAACTCCAACAGGTTGATGTGGAGACGAGACTCCGCCGGAGACCAGAGGCCTCTGATCTCCGCCTCTCCCATATGGCCACCCCATCCCAGGAGGGACGCATCCGTCACTACGACATGCTCCGGTTGGGGAAGGGAGAGGCTCTTGCCCTTGACCCAATCGCGGTCCGTGAGCCACCACTGCAACTGCTGTGCAGTGCCCTCCGAGATCAAGACATGGTCGAACAGGTTGCCGTGATGCTGGGCCCACTGAAACTTCAGGTCCCACTGCAGAGCCCGCATGCGCCGCCTGGCGTGATGCACTAGTAGGATGCAGGAGGCCATCAGCCCCAGAAGCCGCAACACTAGCCTGACCGAAACCCAGGATAGAGGCCGAAAGATGGGAATCAGGGCCTGAATATCCCGGACCCGCTGTTCCGGCGGATAGACCCGGAACTGCGCCGAATCGAGAACCGCTCCGATGAACAGGAGCTTCTGAGAGGGACTCAAGTGTGACTTCGGCACGTTGATGGAAAATCCCAGCAAATGCAGGAGATCCGCCGTAGTCTGGAGGTGGGAGACGACTGTCTGGGGCGAGCCTGCCTTCAACAACCAGTCGTCGAGATAGGGGAAGACTGGAACCCCTGATATGCGCAGATGAGCTGCGACCACTGCCATCACTTTCGTGAACACCCGAGGGGCACTGGTGAGGCCGAAGGGGAGCACGGTAAACTGAAAGTGCTCTTTGCCCACCGTGAACCGCAGGTAACGCCGGTGGGCCGGCAGGACGGGTATGTGGAAATATGCGTCCTGCAAGTCCAACGCTACCATCCAGTCTCCAGGGTCTAGGGCAGCTAGAACCTGAGCCAAAGTTAACATCTTGAACCTTTCCTTCCGGAGGAAGGCATTGACGTTCCGGAGGTCCAAGATAGGGCGTAGGCCCCCTTTGCCCTTCTTGGGAACCAGAAAGTAGTGGGAATAACAACCACGACCTACTTCTGGGCTCGGAACGCGCTCGACGGCCCCCTTGGCCAAGAGGGCCGAAACTTCCTCGTGGAGAAGATTCAAATGATCCCCCGAGATACGGTGGTGCTGCGGTGGCATGGCAGGAGGGGTCGTCTCGAAGGGGAGGGAGTAGCCCCTTCGGACGATTTGCAGCACCCACCTGTCCGATGTGATGGACCGCCAGTGGAGCAGGTGATGGCGAACTCTGCCGCCCACTGGCGTGGAATGGGCCTGAAAGCTCGCGCTGCATCCCTCCCATCGGCCAGAGCCTGGGTAAGTCGTGTCTGGACCTCCTCCGGACACAGGGGCAGCACGTCCTCCACCGTATCCCACAGAGAGTGGGAATAACGGTCCAAGAGACAGGCGGTGTTCAAAGACCGCAGACCCAAACTAAGGGAGGAGAACAGCTTTTTGCCGAACTGTTCCAGCCTCTTGGAATCCCGGTCCGGCGGAGCGGTCGGGAAGGAGGATTGGGAGGTAGAGGCCTGGATAACCAGGCTCTCGGGGGTAGGGTGTTGGGACAGAAAACTGGGGTCGCCCGGAGCAGGGCGGTGGCGCCTGGCGACGTTCCTGTCCACAGGAGGGACTGTGGAGGGCTTGGACCAGGTGCCCTGCAGAACGTCAGTGAGGGCCTCATTGAATGGCAGCAGAGGCTCAGTGGAGCTTGCTGCAGACTGAAGCACCTCAGTGAGGACGTTATTCCTCACAGCCACGGCAGGTAGCTCGAGCCCAAGGGCTGTGGCCGCCTTGCGCAGCACCACAGAGAAAGCAGCACCCTTCTCCGAAGCCACAGTCGGAGGAGAGATGAATCCAGTGTCCGGAGAGGTATCCAGACCACTGGCCTCCCCCAGTTCATCTGCCCAGTCCTGTGACAGTTGAGCCTGAGCGGCCATAGGATCCTCGGATCCTCCCATTCGCCCCCATCATCCGATTCCTGGTATGCAGGAGGAAGGATCGGAGCCGGGCGATAGACAAAATGTGTCTCCAGCGGCGCCAAACGCGGCGTCCATCGACGCCGTATCAGCGCCGGGCCCGGAGCGGGGCTGAACTGGAGCTCGACGCCGAGCGGAGTCGGCGTCGGAGGTGGTACCGGTGTCGACGCCAGCGGAGGAGGTGTGACGAGGTCGACCGGCGTCGGCGGGGACTCGGGAACAGGTCCCTCGGGCACTTGCGGCGTCGAGGCCGGAGCCGTCGACGGCGCCGGGGCCGGAGCCGCCGGTAGGCAAGGTTGCACAGTCAGGTCCGCGGGGCCCGAAGGCGCGCCAGCGGGCGTCGACGGCGGAGCCAGGTTCCTCATGGCTGAGAGGAAGGCACTGACTTCCGCCGGTGTCGCGTCAGTCCCAGGGACCGGCGGGTATGGGGACTTGCGCGGCGCCTGCGGCTCCGCTGGAGCCGCGGGGGTGGAACCACCCTGACCCTCGGCCGAGTCGCGCGACCAGCGAGGGGAGTCCGAAGAGTGGTGTCGCCTCTTGGACTTCTTGGAGTGCTTGGACTTACCCGAAGACTTGGAGCCAGACGATCGATGATGACGTCGGCTGCGGCTCCGCGACCGATCCTTGGACCTCCTCCTGGACCGGGATCGAGAGGGGCGCGGAGCCGAGTGGCGAAGCTCGAGAAGCTTACGGGACCGCTCCCGTCTAGCCTTTGAGGTCAGGGCCTTGCAGTCCGAACACGACGCCGCGTCGTGGTCGAGGCCCAAGCAGTAAAGGCACCGGCGGTGATGGTCCATAACCGACATCAAGCGGTTGCAGTCAGCACAGGCTTTAGGCATCCTACCGGCACCGGAGTCGAGACAAGATCAAAAAGGATCGAAAAAAGTTAGTCAAAAAGTGACTAAAGGGGTAGCTCTCCCGGATCTGCGCTTACTGGCGCGGAAAAAAGAAGAACTGACGTCAGCGCGCGATGGCGGTGTCTAAGTACTCCGACGACGTCATTCCGGCGCACGATGCCGACGACGGACGCGGAGCCGCAGACGACGCCTAGCGACGCGCAAGGGGTATTGCTGACGAAAAATCTTCCGGATCCAGTCTGACGCCTGGGGATATTCTAAGGTGAGGAATCTAACTAACGTGTTTCTTTCAGATATAGAAAGTTATAGATTCCTTACCTTTAGAACACATACCCCAGCAATACCAACCCAGGAGGTGGGTCTGCAAACCAAGTTCACACCATAAAATCCTGGAGAACAGAAAGGCCAAAGAAGCCGTCTCTCCGGACTTGGCTGTCCAGGCAGTAGTGTTTCGTGAACATGTGCAGAGATGCCCACGTAGCTGCCTCACAGATGTCATTGAGGGGGACTCCCCATCTCAAAGCAGTGGAAACTGGCGTCGCCCTAATGGATTGGGCACGCAGCCCCACTGGAGGCTGCTCCTTTGCCAAAGAGTAGCAAGCTTTAATGCACAAAACGACCCACCTAGAGATGGTCCGTTTGTGCACGGCCTGATCTTTTTTGGCGCCCTCATAGCCAACAAAGAGCTGGTCACCCACCTGGAATAGCCAGGTGTGATCCAAATAAAAAGAAAGCGCCCATTTTGGATCCAGACGGTGGAGCCTCTCTTCCTCCTTAGAAAGATGCGGAAAGGTGGGCAAAGTGAGGGTTTGACCAATGTGGAAAGAAGTAACCACTTTGGGGAGAAAAGAGGGTTGAGTACGAAGGACAACCTTGTCCGAATTAAACACCATAAAAGGAGATTTTGAAGAAAGAGCCTGGAGCTCACTCCCCCTTTGAGCAGAGGTGATGGCAACCCGAAAAGTAGTCTTTAAAGTGAGAAGTCTGAGAGGACAGATATGTAGCGGCTCAAAGAGAGTGCACATAAGATAAGAACCAAGTTCAAGTCCCACTGAGGCATTACGAAGGGAACAGGAGGAATAAAATGAGTAATGCCACTAAGGAAACAATTTACAACAGGGGACTTAAAAAGAGAAGGCTGATCAGGAAGCCTAAGAAAGGCTGGAATGTCTGAGAGATAGCCCTTAAGAGTGCCCAAGGCAGAGTCCTGCAGGGCTAAAGAAAGGAGGAAGAAAAGAATCTCAGAAAGAGGGGCACAAAGGGGACCCACAGCCTTTGCTGCGCACCATGCCACAAATTTGTTCCATCTGCAGGCGTATACACTCTTAGTGGCGGGATGCCTGGCTGCCAAGATAACATCACAGACTTCGGGAGGAAGGTCGAAGGCTGTTAATTATCACCGCTCAATCTCCACGCAAGGAGGTGGAGGCTGGACAGGTTCGGATGGAGGACCGTCCCCTGCTGCTGCGACAGAAGATGCTCCCGAAGAGGCAGTCTGATCGGAGAATCGATGGCCATGTGTAACAGCTCAGGATACCAGACTCTTCGTGCCTAATCTGGAGCCACAAGAATGACTTGGGCCCGGTCATGCTTGATCTTCTTCAGCACTCTGGGCAGAAGTGGTATAGGCAGAAAGGCATACAGAAGACCGCAAACCCACGCGTGCCGAAAAGCGTCGCCTAGCGAGTGCCGCCTTGGAATTGTGGACATTGTGCATTCTCTTCACTGGTGAATAGATCTAACCAAGGCTCTCCTCACTGCAGAAAAAGACCTTTCACCACCTCCTAGTGAATATGCCATTCGTGATCCATCATGCACCTGCAGCTGAGTTCGCCCGCCCTAGCGTTCAGTGAACCTGCCAGTTGTTGAACCACCAGGGATATGCCCTGATTTTCCAGCCATGTCCAGAGATGGAGAGCCTCTTGACATAGGGTCCTTAACCCCACCCCGCTCTGTTTGTTGCAGTACCACATGGCGGTAATGTTTTCCGTGAAGACCTGCACTACTCTTCCCCTGACAGAGGGAAGGAAGGCTTTTAGTGCAAGACGAATCGCCCGAAGCTCCAGAAGGTTGATATGGATTCCGGACTCCGCTGGAGACCAGAGGCCTCTGATCTCCGCCTCTCCCATGTGACCGCCCTACCCCAGCAGTGATGCATTCGTCACCACCGTGAACTCTGGTTGGGGAAGGGAGAGGGATCTGCCATTGACCCAGTCCCAGTTCGTCAGCCACCACTGCAATTGTCAAGCGGTGCCCTCTGAGATCTGTATGCAATCGGATAGATTCCCCTGATGTTGTGCCCACTGGAACGTCAGGTACCACTGCAGGGCCTGCATATGCCACCTGGCATGATCTACCAGCAGGATGCAGGAGCCATGAGGCCCAGCAGCCTCAGCGTCATTCTGACCAAAACCTGGGACAGAGGCTGAATGATCAGAATCATAGCCCGAATATCCTGGACTTGCTGCTTGGGAGGATAAGCCCAAAACTGCGTCTGGTCCAGAACCGCTCCAATGAAAAGGAGCTTCTGAGAGGGAGTCAGGGGTGACTTCGGCACGTTGATAGTGAACTCCAGCGAATGCCTGGAGCGAGCCCGCCTTCAACAGCCATTCGTCGAGATAGGGGAAGACTGGAACCCCTGATCTGCGCAGATGAGCTGCGACCACCGCCATCACTTTCGTAAACACCCGAGGGGAGCTGGAAAGGACAAAGGGGAGCACCGTAAACTGAAAGTGTTTGTGGCCTACCGTGAACCGCCGGTAATGCTGGTGGGCCGGCAGGACAGGGATGTGAAAATAAGTGTCCTGCAAGTCCAACGCTACCATCCAGTCTCCAGGGTCGAGGGCAGAGAAGACCTGAGCTAGCATCAACATTTTGAACTTCTCCTTCTGGAGATCCAAGATAGGACGCCGGCCTTTGTCCTTCTTGGGCACCAGAAAGAGGAATAGCAACCATGACCTACTTGTGGGGCAGGAACTTGCTCGATGGCTCTCTTGGCCAAGAGAGCCGAAACTTCCTGTTGGAGAATGGCCAGATGATTCTCTGACATGCGATGGTACTGAGGGCACATGGCTGGGGTGGTAGTCTCAAAGGGGAGGGAGTAGCCCCCTGCGCATCGAAAGGTGGCGTCGGTCAGCTCCGCGTTAGTCGCTGGCATTGTGGCCGTCGGGATTTGATTGCGGTAGCTTCTTAGACGCTGCCCTCATGCGCTAAAGTGAGTTCTTTCTTTTTCCGCGCCAGCCAGTGCAGATCTGGAGAGAGCAGTAACTCCAGTCACTTTGACTAATCTTTTTGCGACCTTTGTCAACACCGTTTTTGAGTCTTCGACTCCTGTGCACTTAGGGATGCCCGGTTTCAAGGCTTGCAGGTCCTGCCGAAAGCTGAAGTCAGTGACGGATCCGCACCGCATGTGCCTGTGGTGTCTCGAGCGCGACTACCAGGCCATGAATCCGATGGCTGGTTGTGCTGAGCCATCGGCATAAATGATACATTTGTACTGATCCAAGGGAAGCAATGACAGCGGAGGAGGATGAACATGTTCATATTGGGGATCAAAAAGAAACGTGACATCAGCAGAGGTCGAAGAACTAGCCCATTGTATTCAATAGGGATGCAAAGCTTTAGAATTCGGTACACTCGCCTTTGTCACTGCTTCTAAAGCAGGTATAGGTGAAACCATAAGAATGCGTTTGCCCTGAGCCAGAGATCGTTCTTTCAGGATCGCCATCTGGACTGCAGTCAATATTTTTTCAAAAGTAGACAATCGCATGTTCTCCGATGTGTACAAATGTGATTTGAATGCTATCGGTATTGTGTCACCTTCATTGAATGTCAAGTAAGTGAAACCTACTGTCCCTGGCACAATTCTTATGACCAAGTTCGTAGAATTATCACGCGTTAACAAGAAGTTGGTCTCAAGCAGATCAGACTGAAAAGATTGAAGAATAGAGGTATGTTCCTGAAGCCAGCTGGCAGATGAAAAAGAACGTTGTCTCTATGCATAAAGCGGTTTGATATGCTGGGCATAATCTGGAATGTAAGTCCTCTCACAATTCAAAAATAGACGGAGGCTGCAATTGTGCACACTTGTCCAGAAAGTGGGGGCCAACCCTCTACCTTCATTATTGAGCTCATAGCCCAAAAGAGGACTGCCAAACATGCGATGTGTGACCCAAGTCTGCAAAAGAAAGTAAGATGCGATCCACACACACAAAGATCAATTTGTCATCCGTCCGATAAATATCATCAACGTACGAGAAAGCATTAGGGTCTATGTCATGAAATAGAGACACAACATGTGCAGCAAAAGCCCTGGGGCTGTTTTTATAGCCCATGGGCAAACGCGTAAAACTTTGCTGATTGCCGACCGCGGTAAATGCGGTCAAGTCACGGCTCTCAGGAGCCAAATTGTGACTATAAAATCCATTGGATATATACAGTGTTGTCTTGTATTTTTTACGAACAATGTTATTCACGAACGTAGAGCTGTGAGTGTTCTGTTCCACAAAGGTACGAACATTGCTATTCAAATTGCGGTAATCCAACACCACAGTACGATACGAACCGTCTGGATTCGATATCGGAAAAGAGGATTATTCATGGGTGATACACAGGGTTCAATCACACCCTAATATTGCAATTGGGGCAAAATGTCATTAACGGAAGCCTTAGCCTCACGTCTGAATGGATATTGGGGTTGAGGTTGTGGGCTGGATCGTAAAGGTATCTCATGTGCCAGTGAATCTCTATCCCAGCCCACCTGATTACGATACACCGCCGGAGTCCAGATTAATGCCCACTCCGATGCGTAAGCCTGTTTAGCTTCTTCAGGGACATAAGCGGAAAAATCAAGAAGTATCACGTCCTCCCCTCTGGAAGAGGCTAGAACAAATGGTGGAGACCAATTCACCTCCGCCACAAAATGTCATACGAGGAGGTAAGGTTTTCCCAAAAAAACTCATTAATTGTACGCTGTATGTCACCTTCAATTTGGAGGACTATTTCATAAAGTCTATATGGGGGCGCAACTCGTGTATCTGATGTTTCCACTGTAATGAAAGTGTCAGTTACTCTCACCGCCAGACAATGACGGAGTGCCTCCCGCACTACGATAACTTCCGCCGCGCTGTTGAGGAGTGTTTCTGCCCATGTCCAATCTAGGAGCAGGGTTCTCACCTTCTGAGGCATACTTCGCTGTTAAAGCAGCAACTTTCTTCTTTTGCCATGGGGGCCTAAATAGAGGCAGTCTCTCTGGTTTGGCTTTCACGTCAATCTGGTGTGGCAGATAACACCTCTGCTGAGCGGTCTCGCCTTGTCTGCCCTCCTGGTGCTCTCCACCACCGATTTGAGAATCTGATGTGTTCTGTAAAGAACGAGGAGAGAGCTGATCAGGAACTTGTAACCTCTCTGGTGTCTTAATTTTAGAGCCTTCACGCAAATCATCCATGCTCAGAAGCATCAGGTGTCGGTGAACCAGCACGCGAACCTTGCTTCTGTTGTGGCTTCCGCCGATTTGCATTACAGTTCTTTTTAGGAAAGACTGGACGCCCATCCTTTTCAGGTTGGGCTTTTTGTTGAGTTTGTGTAAAAGGCTCAACTTCCAGACTATTTCCCCCTAAGGTTTTATATGCCTTAGCGATAATCTTCACATGGTTTCTCCGCGTCGGCAACAGCTTATAAGCGCTGATTCACCTGTAAGCTAATAGCTTCCCTTTTTAAGTTAGCAAGGATCTTATCGCAAACCATATCGAACACCACCACCAATCGCATTCCCAACTCAAGGGCAGCTTCTGCCTCATGTTCATCCTGAACCCTTTTAAGGACGGACAACAGAATGGTCATGGAGGGTGTGCCAATACACAGTAAATACAACGCTGCAAATACTTTTCCCCAAGTGGTACAATCAGCCAACTCAGGAATAAGGCCTTTAGGTAAACTCATAGTCAGGATCCTGTGTTTCTCCACAGGAGTGGTATGAGGAAAGACAGCTTCAAGTTGCTCAAATATTTTAGCTAGCCAATAAGGGAGATCATCCTTATTCTGAGGACGTTTACCCATCACTGAATTAATCATGATGGAACTTCTAACAAGAACACTGTGTCCCGGAGGTTGTGCCGCAACACCAGGCTGAGTCACCTGTATGTTGCGTGACAAACTGTATCACAGCTCTATGTATATGTATCAAAGACATATGTAATTGACGTAGCTCTGCAATAGGAGCGTTAAGGTATTTTGGATGTGGTATATACCCAGCAAAACGCCTAAACGGACCGCAGAAATAGGGTGAGGAAGACACCATTAATCCATATGGTGTGTTGCCAAGCGACGGAACTTCATCAGATCGATAAAGTCGATATTCCCTCGGAACCACAGAGGCTGTATATTCGTGAAACAAATTATCATTGCCATCCACTGCCGGAAAGGTAACCCAAGAATAGAAAACTTCGAAGTGGTGCGCTGCATCTGCCTCAACAACAAAAACAAGCATTGGCATAGCCAATAGGTCACGCTTTTGGGACCTTATAAGTATTTAGTTATGCAGCACAATATCCTTGGTGCAACAACATCAACTGTTGCATGGCTAAACACTTATAAGGTACAAGGTTTAGCCATGCAACAGCTGATGTTGTTGCACCAAGGATATTGTGCTGCAAACTAAATACTTTAGAGGTCTCAAAAGCAAGACCTATTGGCTGCCAATGCTTGTTTAATGTATAGCTTAGGTCTCTCTCTAGTAAAATGCAGGCCAGTGCGGTTGTTCCTTAGGGAGCCGCATGTGAAAGTTAGGGTGCCGCATGTGAAGATTGGGAGGGCCGCATGTGGCACCCGGGCCATACTTTGAGTGTCACTGCTGTAGAAGAATTAGAGAATAAATAGCTCAAGATAGTTTACAAAAGAAAGGCAAGCAGGAGTGCACCCAGGCGCCGGAGAGTGTGGTGGTGAAATGTTGACACTACATGAGATGCTCTTTGGTCTATGACTATCATTTTCATTGTTTTTTTTGTTTGATTGTGAATCAATGTATCAGTTGTGTACATATCTTTCCAAGGTGGATGAAACATTCAATGCTCTCCATGCGTGCTACATTACCTTTCTAAGATTTGCCACATAAAGACCTTAGGCCAGCTTGTTCATCTAATATTTGGAGCACCACAAAAAGATCTAGAACGTTTAAGGATGCCGATGTAGGCTGTCAGAGGGTGCTTTGCTCTCAGACAATTGTATTACATCACACTGGTCTGAAATAATTCCACTGACACCCTGTGTATCAAAGAATCATATCCATAACTCAAAAGAAAAGCTGCCACACCTGGAAGTGAAACAGACAGAATATAAATGAAAATTGGGCAGTTCTCTTTCTACCAAGGGAAAACTTTACATCAGCCATATCTAGACAGTTCAAGCCTACCACATGAAAAAAAGAATTTGCAAAGCAAAAATGCCTGGCTTTAATGTGGTAACAAATACACAATATTATACCTGTGCTTGCACATAAATGCAAGAAACATTTTACATATTTTCAGATAGTGATGGTTTTTAGTAGGATGATGAAAGGGTAAAGCAGCTGTTTATTGTACACATAGCTGCAAAATTTCAACATACGGTACAATATTAATTTGCTTAGTGCATTAGCAACATTTATATGGTCGTGAAGAGCTTTTACGAGCCTCGATGTGCATAACTGTTCTGGGATTCAATGACATGTGACATCTTGTTATGATATGTTAAGTGTACTTGTAAAATGCCCATCTATCCAGGGAGGGTATCCTGGTGTCAATGAGTTGGGGTTTGCTGCCTTGGCTGCGTCCTACATGGAGAGCCACGTTTTCCTTTTTTTCTGTATATCTTGCAAAGTCGAAGGGGTCAAGGCGATGAAGCATAGTGAGGTGGTGTACATGTGTAGTAAGTAATATTTGGGCATGGCGGGGTACGTCTTTCGCTGGTGGCAAATGGGTTATATTTGGAGAAGGTACAGGAACAGATGAAAGCTGTGAGTATTTGGTGGGACAGAAAAAACACCTCGGGAGATTTGTTTTGGTCGCAGAGTGAAGGCTCAGAAAAGAGATGGATATATAGCAAAGAGGGCATCAGGAAGAGGGAGAATAGAGAGGAAGGGAAAGAGGGAAGACCGATGGAGATTGGAGGGGGAAATCAGAGGGAGGAGAGAAATAAGGAAAGTGGAAATATGGGAAGAGGGTTGGGGCGAAATTAGAGGGAAGGTGAGAGATTGGAGAAAAAGATACAAAGGAAGGGAAAGTGTTATAAAGATGGAAGAGAGCAAAATGAGAGAATGTAAATGAAAGCAGAGAGAACAAGCATTGGCCGCGCGGCCTTGAAAGCAAAAGTCATCGCGATCGTGGTGAAAGCGATCGCGATGACGCACTCTGTGCTCAGCACACGAGGGATGCCCGCGCAGCATCGTTGATTGCAGAGGCGCGAGCACTCGTGTGCGTAACCGAAAGCAGGTGGCCGGCAACAGCCTTTGGAAGCATTTCCAAAAGCCACTGACTAAATGTCTTGCGGAGCAGCGCATGCGTTGACTCAGCGAGACCTAATTAGATCAGCCCCTGCATCAGGGACTCCATACTGAGTCAAATAAGCCGTGAATGAAGCAGGATTTGGAGGTACTATGGCAACCGCCATAATAAGCAGAATGTAAGACCGGTAGCGCAACTATGGGTAATAAACAAAGAAGAACCTTTTAAAATCCAAGCCTGAAAACTTATAACCATCAAATATAGGAGGCTAAGTCTGCTCACCAAAGACGTCTCCAAAAACTGGTGAGAGGGTATTGTGTACACACACAAGCATTACTCAGGGGTCTCCCGAATAAGTATCAGACCAAACGTTGGTGGCGCCATGTTGCAGGGATTCTGCACATACACAGAATTATGCTCAGGAATACATGACCTTGCTGTATAGGGGCTATGCCTTCCTACCGCCTCAGTACCCACAATCCCAGGACCGACCAGCTTTAGTGTCTCACTCGCTTTCCTAAACAATCACAAAGATGCAAATTAGACACCCCGGAACACAACACTCCCGGATCTTTCAGGAATCGCGGTAACAAGACCCACCTTTTCGCTCTCTCTCGTACGTGTCCACAATAAGAATTGAACGAGACACGAATGTTGTTTAAAAATGTTTTTTAACAATCGTGCTCTATAACGCAGTATACGAGCCACAACCAGCAGAAAAATGCACAAACCTAACACAGTTAGTATTGCAGCAGGACCATATATCATAAAGGGAGATGTCATTTTATAAAGACAGTGTATAAAGGACTAAAAGGCCTAACCATCCTCCCCTTGGTAAAAAGTATTATTATATAATGGAAGATCTCTGGGCTTTGTTAGCAGACACCATACCTTAGTGCCTAGATGGTATATCTACATCATATGAACCGCATGCCTCTTCTCCCTGGAAAGATCCATCTCCAAGTGTGTGTTAACCAAACATGCATCCCCATAATATCAAAGCATGTGTTTCCAGCAGCAGCAGCTGTTAGCTTGTTTTGTCTAGTTGCTAGGGACTGACCAGAACAGAATAGAATAACAAGGGGCATTGTTTATCAACCTTCAGACTAAACTCCAGGAACCAGCAGAGAACGCACCAAGCAGACGGTTCTCATGTGAAAGGCATAAACAGAATCATGCAAAATAAAAAGTCATGTAGTAACGTGCGCAAAAGCAGCATCATGGCAGCTTGGCTCATGCTAATTTAGCGATGTCGACAATGTCCCCATCGGCCATACTACAGCTTGAATGTACAACATAATTTTACCTGCGTGTGCCTTTTTCCCTTGAAGATTTCTTTAGTGTCTCCTTGTAGTTTTAGCGTGGGATCGATTTCACAGAGTAGAACAGCCTTGCCAGGAACAGAAGGTTTGGGATGTACATTTGAAAGCATGAGAGAGAGGTCTGGAATGTACTTCTTGGACTCAGGGTGCAGTGTTATATGCAGTGGTGCTCAAATGTGCATTATGTTGTACATTGGGAAATATTATCAAGTTCTTACTATTTGCTATGACATGCCCTCATGCCATCTTGAATTCTGACTCTGTCTAGCTTGATCTTTTGTGCACACAGGCAGGCCTCCGGATTACTCAAGTTGTTTAGGCTGTTCACGTTGAAGGTTGTTTGTAGCTGTACTTTTGGAGATCGTTTTCTGTACCGTTGGAGACTTTCATAAGCTTTGTTAAGATAAGGACTGGAACACATGAAAGCGCAGAAAGAACGTGAGAACTCTTGCCTTTGGAATACTTGCATGGAGAGGGGACAACTCCAGTAAGTTTCCTTGGCACAGAGAAGGGCCTCTCGGAACCTTCTAG
The DNA here is from genome assembly GCF_964204655.1 of Triturus cristatus. Taxonomy (NCBI): domain Eukaryota; kingdom Metazoa; phylum Chordata; class Amphibia; order Caudata; family Salamandridae; genus Triturus; species Triturus cristatus. The sequence continues at coordinate 909,171,949 of NC_140588.1, forward strand.
TGTGCTTTGAGATTATAAAGCTGCGGTTTGTTGAGTTGGAAACTGGGATTTGTTTGACTTGAATGACGGACACGTCTACAGTGTAGCAGTTCCAGGTTTGCTGAGTCTTTTGACCCCTGCTGTGAATCCCCAAGTCTGGAGTGGGCCAAGATGCAGTGTTTGCGGCCTGTGATAATTTATTTTTTATTGACATTGTGATGTGTGCGTCTGGGTGCACATTCAAGTCTCCAGTAGCTATAATCATCATTGTGATGTGCGAGTGCATTTGTGTGCACATTCAAGTCTTCAGTGGTTATAATCATCTGCTGTACTTAGTGTATATATCTTTCTGATTTCTTGGAAGGGACGTCCATTTTATTATCTGCTTGTATTTCATTCCATATTATCTGCTTGTAATTCATTTCATGTATTTTATTCCATGCATTTAACAGTTGCATTTGTCTAAATTGTATGTGTTATATTGCACACACACACACATATATATATATATATATATATATATCATCTACATATTGGAGGGGTTATATTGATTAAGGTAATCATGGAGGGGGCTTTAAATAAATGTAGTCTATATCTAAAAAACATATGTCAACAATATCGGTCATGTGCAAAAAGTCATCCAATGTAGATCTCATGATTTGTATCAAGGCTAAAAACGGATCCACAAATAGGTACTAAAAGATTAAAGTGCATGAGTTATGGAAGGAAAAAAGATAAAAACATAACATATCCAACACTGGCGTGTAACAGGACCTCATTGGATAATTACCTACTGAATTTCAACAATATTTGAACAAAGAAATCCTGGGATCAGGGAAGAGTATCCCATTAAGATACTGTGATATTGGAGTAAAAGTGCTACAAATATATAAAGAGACATCATCTCATGGCATAAGCAAAATTATGTTGATCAGAAGTTATAGTCATTCACATTGTTCATTTCATACCTAATTGTATGGTTCATTTAAGGTAGACATGTATACATATCTTCAGTTGTATTGAGCCTTTTCGGGTGCTTAGTATCTAAGCGTAATATGTATTGAGTTTCCAACTTGCGGCGCTTCGCTTCTCTATTGCCACCTCGTCTGCTCGCATTTATGGCATCAATGACATAGAATTTGAGTAGACGACTATCACTGTGGTGGGACTCCCTGAAATGTCTGGCCACTGGGTATGTGTTGTCTTGATTAGATATTGCCCTAAGGTGCTGAAGATTTTGTTTGTGCAGCGGCAATTTGGTGCTGCCCACATACCTCAATGGACACGGGCAAATCAGGATGTAAACTGCGAATTCCGTTTTGCAGGTAAGTAACTTGTTGATCGGATGATCCAAGTTACTAAAACCATCCTGATAGGATCTAGTGTACACACCTTGGAGACATGATTTGCATGTTTTGCGTTTATAAAAACCCGTGTTGGATTGCAGCCAAGTTGCTCTCTCGATAGTTTCAGGATTAGTATCCACAAGGGAGTCCCTCATCGAGGGAGCTCTACTGAAAGTAAGCAAGGCACGTGTTGGTAATGTTGCGCCTATAACTGGATCATTAAGAACAATGGGCCAATTATGATTGATGATTTTATAGATATCCTTATGTTGCTTGCTATACCCTGTAATGATTCTAAAGGTGTTGATTTTTGCAAGGGGAGTGAGAGCTAGGCTTTCATTCACAACACTCTGACTGGGAGTATAGGTGCTCAGAAGTTCCTCCCTAGTGTGTTGCATAGATTTGCTGATAGCACTATCTATAGCTTTTTTAGAATAGCCTCTCTCAAAAAATCTGATGCTACTAAAAAGTTGTGCCGAGGTCAAGTCAGTGATATTGCTGCATACTCTTCTGATACGCAGCATTTCCCCGTAGGGGATGCTAGCTATCAGATGGGCCGGATGTGAACTCCTGGCATGTAACAGTGTGTTGCCTGCTGTCTTTTTACGGTATAGTCTAGTTTCCAATACTTCATTAAGGACATATACCTCAGTGTCTAAGAAGGTCACTGATGTCAGGCTCATAGTTGCAGTAAAGCTAAGATTATAGTCATTGCTGTTAATATCACTAATAAATCTTAGAGCTGAGTTCTCATCTCCTCGCCAAACAATAAATAAGTCATCGATAAAACGATACCATGCTACCACAGAGTAATCCATCAGATCTTTGAACTGTGATCTGAGGACCAGTTCCTCCCAAGCTCCCATCACTAAACAGGCATAGCTTGGTGAAAAACTGGCCCCCATAGCAACACCCTGGAGTTGGCGGTAAAGCAAATTATTGAACATGAACAAGTTGTTAGTTAAACAATATTGTAGCATCTGCAATAACATGGTGTTATGATCATTGTCTTGGTCACCCCTTTGGCTCAAATAATGGGAAACTGCTTTAAGACCAATCTCATGTTTAATGCTGGTATAAAGGGCTGTGACGTCTAGTGCAAGCATCCAGTAGCCATCTATCCACTTAATTTGTTGTATCTTGCACAAAAAGTCTCCTGTGTCCTGGATATAAGAGGGTAGTTGTTTGACAAAAGGCTGAAGGAAATAATCAATATACACAGAAGTTTTCTCCAAAAGCCCCCTCTGGCTGAAATTATAGGTCTGCCCGGGGGTTTATTTATATCCTTGTGTACCATTGGGATAAAATAAATGATTGGAGTTAATGGATTATCAACTTTGAGATACTTAAACTCTGCTTCTGTAATTAGTTTTTTTGTTCCTCCACTTTGTAAGTTTCAAATGATAGTCCTGTACCATGATTTTAAGGTCACTCGCATTAGATCTTATATAGCACTCTGTCATTCAGTTGAGTGTAGGCTTCCTTCTCATAGAGTGATCGCTCCAAAAGTACCACATTGCCACCCTTGACACTCTGACGAATCACAATGTTCTTATTTTCCCCTAGTTTCTTTATTAGGTTGTTATATTCAAAGGATTGTCGGTCATATTTTTTTCTCTGAGTTACTGTCTTTTTATAAAGTTTTTTTATTTGACAGACCGTGTTCTCATGGAAAATGTCTATGGCATCACGTGGCATAATGGGATTAAATACAGATGGAGGCTTGAAAGGTGTTGTTGCTTGTTTGCTTTCCGTTGTGTTGAATTGATAGCCAATCCCATCCGTTTCCCATAGTTCTAGAAGCTCGGCTGTTTGCGACATATCACAAGAATCAATATTGCCCTGAGTCTGACCACTGGATTTCGTATTGCCAATGTTTTTATTGAGAGCAAAGTACATGCGAAGTTTTAGTTTTACCGCCTTATAAATGTCACACCTAGTTTTGGTGTAGTTCATGTTACTTTGGGGAACAAAGGAGAGACCCAGTTTGAGAATATCTTCTTCAGTTTTGGTTAAAGTACATGAACTAAGATTGATGATGGTCTTATCTGTCGTGTTCATGTTTATTCCTTGGGCATCCATTGACCCCTGCCCCTCCTTCTGTTTGGATAGGCAGTGCCTCTTCCTCGCCCTCTGCCTGCGCCTGCATTTGTAATTGGCGTGTTTCCTCTGTGTTGTTTTTGGGTCCGAGGTCTGAGCGTCTGGAGTCTCTCCCGGTTTAAAAAACCAATTTCTCTCCCAGGGGACGGCTTGTTGCTCTGCCCTAATTGTGCCTCATCACGCATTTCCGTTTCAGACTCCGTGCCTGTCCTTGAGCTTAGTTCTGATACTGATGTTTCAGCTTCATTGGCTTTCCGGGTATTCCTCATTTTTGTTTGGCCTGCATTGTTAGCTTTTCTCAACGTGTCAAACTTTTTCGAGAAAGTAAAAATTTGGCCTAGGTCATAGTCATTCCTATCTCGTTGAAATTTATAGGCTTTCCTTTCCATGATCCTAGCCTCCTCCTTCTTTAAGCGTGCATTCATTTCGCTGGTTAATTGATCCTTCTCTTCCTTAGTGCCCATAGTTTCAATTTGTTCTTGAAGGGAAGCTACCTCCGTAAGTAGATTGACTCTGTCGATCTCTGCATATTTTATAAGGATGAGCACTAGTCGGCGAGAAGCGTCAAGATTGCTTTCAGCCCATTCCCTCATTAAATCCGGATTCGGGTCCTCGTAACTAGGCGCTATCATTATTCGTAGACCCCTCGGTATGCGATTAACTTCTATATAGCCTTGTAAAGATTTAGCTTCCCACCATTTTGCTTGCTCGCTTTTATTCTTCTTTTCCAAGGTCTTAAAAATAGTTATTTATTGGTGGTGTTTGTTTCATCATTAATCCTTCCACATATGTTTTGGGGAGTTGTGAGGCTGTCTGAGAACATCGAAGACACCGCTGTTTCCCGGTCCCTCACGTTGTCAATCGACATCCCTCAATTTGAATAGATCAGGATAAGGCGGCTTGATATCAGTTAACTCCTGACGTTACTGAGATGCGCCTGTGCACTGAAATCTTTCCTCCCCCACACACACTATCCCGCTTACTTCGGTGTCTCGGTTCCTTGAAAACCTCCTCCGTTATGCCGTGTCCTCCGACTCGGTTCCCGTCGGCTGTTTTCAGCTTCCGTACGACTACCGCTTCACCGGGTGCTGGGGGGGGTCAAACGCCTTGCTCCTTCCGGAGTAAAAATTCCATCAAGAAAACTTGGATGCGGCTTCAGTTAATGGCGTTGACCTTTGCTGGAAAGGGTCAAGTGTTGTGGCTTCCCGAAACCAAACCGCCACAAATATCCAATTGCCGCTGGTGCATAGAAGACGTAATCGACATTAGTTGCTCCAAAAACACTCGCGGACACGGACCTTCGTTAAAGTGCTTATTTATTTCGTAAGGTTGTCGTCATAACGTTTCCGCTCAGCAGAGCCTTGATCACATGACAACGTCAGTGCAATACAAGATCCAATAAATAGCCTGAACAAAGAGTTCAAAGTGCAAAATTACAAACATGTGACCTTTGGTATCATTGACATAGAGAAAACACTACTTCATTCACTTAGTGTTTGTACAGAATGCAAAAAACGACTTGATCCTAAAATAAAACAGGATGAAGTTATTAGAGTTGTGCAAATTGTTGCTGTTATTCAAAATATTAAGATTAAGACAATAAATAGATAAATAAGTCAGTAAAAACAAACAATCCATTTTAAATATAATTGTCGCCCTTCATGGTAAAAACATATCAGGTAATCATGGCGTAAATGCCAGATAAACGATACCTATAGCACTAAAAAACAGAATATAGGATGATGCACAAAAAATATATGTTAAGTGCAAACAATAATGGCATATATATATATACACACACACACACACACACATTTGAATGTTGTTCATTTGACATTTGGGAAAGCTTTGTAGCTAGAGTGTTGCACAAATAAAACCCTATGCCTTATTCTGACAAGAGTCTTTGATGTATTTCATTTTATGAAAGTGAAATCCTTTCCCTGGTTGTATTATTGCTTCGCTGTGTTTGTGCCTCAGTGTGGGAGGGCAGTATTTTCTATTATTTGAGAGGGTGAAGCAATACGCGTTCGTAAAGGAATTGTTTCGTCTGTCAGAATGTTCAGGTACTGGGTGTGCTAGAGAGGAGTCATAGCGTGACGTTGGTTAGGGTCAAGACGTGTTCGGGTCAGGGCTGGATATCACAGCTGGTAGCAGTTTGACCTCTGGTGATGTTGGCACCACCGTCAATGAAGAAAGAACCGGAGCAGGTCTTGGAGTAGGGGTGGAAGTCTGCATTGGAGTTGGTGCAGAACCAGAGGTGCGTTTCTAAGAGCTCAGGCAGCACAGAGTTCAAACATACCTGTGGTAACCCAACTAAAGGTTTTTGCAGATCCTTGGGTCCTGAAGGCATGCCCGAGGGAAACAGGTTAGTCAAAAATACCTTGCATGGTCTCCGTAAATGCCTCGATGGAACAGGAAATTCAAGGTGCAGCACAACTAGTTGTGAAGAATAATGTTACTTACCCAGTAAGCATCTGTTCTTGGCATGTAGAGCTGTAGATTCACATGCTTTGCATACTCCTGCCACCTAGTGTTGGCTCCGGATGTTTTCAAGTTGTTTTTCTTCAAAGAAGTCTTTCCAATCATGAGGTAATGTGACTCCTCCTTTCGGTAACAACGTGCATGGCCATTGACTCCAATTTTACATTGTTTTGCCACAGAGTGTGAAAATGGAGTAAGTGACCGTAGAATAGAGATATCCATGCGTATGTATATAAAGTGAGAACTACAACAGCTAGAAGTGACCAAGGAGGCGGGTGGGTGCATATGAACCTACAGCTCTACATGCCAAGAACAGATGCTTACTGGGTAAGTAACATTGTCTGTTTGAGGCATGTGTGCTGTAGATCACAAGCTTTGCATAGACTATAAAGCAGTATGCTCCCAAAGCGGTGGCTAACTAGTAGCTGTTGTAGTTGTTTGAAACAGTTTTGAGTACGGCCTGGCCTACATTAGCTTACTGCCTTGCTAACACATCTACACAATAGTGTCTTGTGAATGTGTGCAGTGTAGACCATGTTGCTGCCTTACATGTCGGCTAGGGGAAAATTCCCCAAGAAGGACATAGTTACCCCTATTTTGCGAGTGGAATGTGCTCTAGAGGGTAATGTTAAAGTTATTTTTGCTTTTGCATAGCATGTTTGTATACATTTGACAATTCATCTAGAAATGCTTGATTTAGATATGGGATTGCCTTTGTGTGGTGGAGCAAAAGCAAAGAGTTGCTTTGTTTTGCTATAGTCTTTTGTTCTTTGTATATAATAAAGTAAAGCTCTTCTAACATCAAGGGTGTGTAGAGCTTAATCTGCCACTGTAACAGGTTGAGGAAAGAACACAGGCACCTCAACTGATAGATTGATGTGAAAGGCAGACACCACTTTAGGTAGGAACTTAGGGTTAGTACGAAGAATTACTTTGTCTCTGTGAAGTTGAAAGAAGGGTTCTTCTAAGGTTAATGCCTAGAGTTCACCAACTCTTCTTAATGAAGTAATTGTGATGAGGAAAGTGACTTTCCATGATAGAAATTGCTGTTGACACCTATGCATTGGCTCAAAGGGTGAACCTATTAACTGTGTAAGTGCTATGTTTAGATTCCACACTGTTGCAAGTCTTGGTGGCAATACCCTTTTTAATCCTTCAATAAAGGCTTTAATAACTGGTACTCTGAATAGAGACAAGTGTTGTCTATTTTGTATGTACGCAGCTATTGCAGCTAGATGTCAGTGGATGGATGTGTAGGTTAGTCCAGATTGCTGCAGGTGTAACAAGTAACACATGATGTTCTGTATGGAAACATCTAAGGGGTTGATATTGTTATTATTCCAGTATATAACAAATTGTTTCCATTTAGCTGCATAACACGCTCTTGTAGTAGGTTTTCTGGCTTCTTTCAAGATATATATACAGTTTGGTGGAAGATTTAAATAACCAAACTCTGACATCGGGAGTCTGATCGCCAGGTTCAGTTGTTTGGGGTCTGGGTGTCTGATTTCTCCATGGCTCTGTGTGAGGAGGCTGGGAGTGAGATGCAGCTTTTGGTGTGGAACTACTGAGAGCTCCAATAGGGTTGTGAACCAGGGTTGACAGGCCCATTTGGGAGCTATTAGGATTAGTGTGAGAGATGTATGCCTGAGCTTATGAACAACTCCAACTAGTGGAATGAGTGTGAGAGGCGGAAAAGTGCAGGCATATATATCTGACCAGTTCATCCATAGGGCATTGCCCTTGGATAAAGGGTGTGGGAACCTGGAGGCGAAGTCTTGGCATTTTGCGCTTTCTGCTGTTGCAAATAGGTCTATGTGAGGAAATCCCAATGTTGGAAATACGGTAGGAGAACCTGGGGATGAAGTTCCCACGCGTGGATTTGCTGTCTGTCTGCTTAGGAGACCAGCAATCTGATTGTTTACTCTTGGAAGGTGTTCGGCTGGGGGGATACATTTTGTGATGTATTGCCCAATTCCAAATGTTTTGTGCTAGTCACGACAGTTGGAGAGAATGTCCCCACCCTGTTTTTGTATCTAATACATTGCTGTCATGTTGTCTGTGCTAACTAGGACAGCTTTGCCTATTAGGAGAATTTGGAAGGCTTTGAGCGCAGCTAGAAGCTCTAATTGGTTTACGTGACGATGTTTCTGCGGTTGACTCCACAAGCCTTGTATTGTGTGATGTTGTAGGTGAGCACCCCAACCAGTCATTGATGTGTCTGTTAGTATTGTCTGTGGAACTGTATCAACAAAAGACCGCCTTTTGGACAGATTTTGTGGGTTCCACCACTGCAGAGAGCGATGGGTGCGGTCGTCCACCAACACTAGATCGGTTAGACGACCCTCCGATTGTTTCCACTGACTTGCTAAACATTGTTGAAGGGGATGCAAGTGAAGCCTTCCTTGAATGAGGTACAATTGTTATGCAAGACACCATCATTCCTAGCAGTTACATGAAAATTCTGGCTGGTAATGAGTGGTTAGTCTGAAACTGAGTGAGAAGAGAAATAATGTTGCGAATTCTGGCTGTGACTATAGTGGCTCCCAGATAGGACTGAGTGTTTGAAGATGAGATTTTAACACATTCACCGTAAACCCCAGTTGATGGAACAGGTGAATTGTAGCTGGAGTGTCCTGGAGACAGTTCTGGTAACAGTTGGCTTTCATGAGCCAATTGTCCAGATAGGGAAAGACTTGGATTTGCTGTCTTCTCAGATGGGCAGCGATTACTGCCAGGCATTTGGTAAATACTCTGGGAGCAGTGGTGTGTCCAAAGGGAAGTACTTTAAATTGGTAGTGTTGTCCCGCTATCACAAACCTGAGATACTTGTGATGAGGGGTTAATTGGAATATGGAAATATGCGTCCTTTTAGTCTACAGTAGACATAAAGAACAAGTAACTTACCTTCGGTAACGATGTATCTGTAAGAAACATTAGTTAGTTAGATTCCTCACCTTAGAATATCCCCAGGCGTCAGATTGGATCTAGAAGATTTTTCTTCAGCAATACCCCTTGCGCGTCGCTAGGCGTCGTCTGCGGCTCCGCGTCCGTCGTCGGCGTCGTGCGCCGGAATGACGTCGGAGTACTTAGACGCCGCCCTCGCGCGCTGACGTCAGTTCTTGTACATAGCCTTCCGCGCCAGGAACGCAGAGCCATGCAAAGACCGACACTGGTGCCAAAAATAAAATCTAGGGGCCTGAAAAGGATAACCTTAACCCTAGATGTCAGTTCGCAGAACGGGGAGGATGGGTGTGTCGGTGAGGAATCTAACTAACTAATGTTTCTTACAGATACATCGTTACCGAAGGTAAGTAACTTGTTCATCTGAAAGAAACACGTTAGTTAGATTCCTCACCTTAGAATAGATACCCAAGCAATACCATCCCCGGTGGTGGGTCTGCGAACCAAGATCACACCAGAAAGTCCTGGAGGACAGAACGGCCAAAGAAGCCATCCCTCCGGACTTGGCTGTCAAGGCAATAATGCCTGGCAAACGTGTGTAACGAAGCCCACGTCGCCGCCTGACAGATGTCCTGCAAAGGGACTCCCCGTCCCAAAGCAGTAGTAGCCGCTGTGGCCCGAGTAGAATGGGCGCGCAGCCCAACAGGAGGGTCCTTTTTTGCCAAAGAATAGCAAATTTTGATACACAAAACGACCCACCGAGAGATGGTCCGTTTGTGCACAGCTTTCCCCTTCTTAGCGCCCACGTACCCAACAAAAAGCTGGTCGTCCACCCGGAACTGTTTTGTGCGGTCCAGATAAAAGGAGAGCGCACGTTTTGGGTCCAGACGGTGGAGCCTCTCTTCCTCTTTGGAAGGATGCGGAGGCGGAAAGAAGGTGGGCAAGGTGACAGACTGCCCAAGATGAAATGGAGTCACCACTTTCGGAAGAAAGGAAGGACGAGGCCGAAGGACAACCTTGTCCGGATGAACAGAGAGAAAAGGAGGCTTTGAAGATAAAGCCTGGAGCTCACTCACCCGTCTAGCCGAGGTGATGGCTACCAGAAAAGCAGTCTTAAGAGTCAGAAGACGAAGAGGACAATTGTGAAGAGGCTCGAAGGGAGCGCACATCAGGAATGTCAAGACCAGATTCAAGTCCCACTGAGGCATTACAAAAGGGACAGGAGGGAACGTGTGAGTAATGCCTTTGAGAAAGCGAGTAACCACAGGGGACTTGAAAAGAGAAGGCTGGTCAGGAAGCCGCAAGAAGGCGGAGATGGCAGCAAGATAACCTTTCAGGGTGCCCAGGGCAGAGCCCTGCCGGGCCAAAGAAAGAAGAAAGAGGAGAACCTCAGAAAGAGGGGCGGAAAGGGGATCCACAGCCTTTGCTGTGCACCATGCCACAAATCTGTTCCACCGGCAGGCGTATACCGTCTTTGTGGAGGGACGCCTGGCTGCCAGAATGATATCACAGACTTCAGGAGGCAAGTCAAATGGCATCAACTGCCGCCGCTCAATCTCCACGCATGGAGGTGGAGGCTGGACAGGTTCGGGTGGAGGACCGTCCCCTGCTGCTGCGACAGAAGATCCTCCCGAAGGGGCAGACGTATCGGGGGATCGGTCAACATACTGAGTAGCTCGGGATACCAGTACCTTCGTGCCCAATCCGGAGCCACCAAGATGACTTGGGCCCGGTCGTGCCTGATCTTCTTCAGCACTCTGGGCAGAAGTGGTATAGGCGGAAAGGCGTACAACAGACCGCAACTCCACTCGTGACGAAAAGCGTCGCCGAGCGAGTGCCGCCTTGGAAATTCCAACGCGCAGAACTGCTGACATTGCGCGTTCTCTTCGGTGGCGAATAGATCTAACCAAGGCTCTCCCCACTGCTGAAAGAGACCTTGCGCCACTTCGGAGTTCAGACGCCATTCGTGATCCATCATGCACCGGCGGCTGAGTTCGTCCGCTCTGGCGTTCAGAGAGCCCGCCAGATGTTGAACCACTAGGGTGACGCCCTGGTGTTCAGGCCACGTCCAGAGGCGCAGAGCCTCCTGACAAAGGGTCCACGACCCCACCCCGCCCTGTTTGTTGCAATACCACATGGCGGTGGTGTTGTCCGTGAACACCTGCACGACACTGCCCCTGACAGAGGGAAGGAAGGCTTTCAGTGCAAGTCGGATCGCTCTCAACTCCAACAGGTTGATGTGGAGACGAGACTCCGCCGGAGACCAGAGGCCTCTGATCTCCGCCTCTCCCATATGGCCACCCCAGCCCAGGAGGGACGCATCCGTCATTACGACATGCTCCGGTTGGGGAAGGGAGAGGCTCCTGCCCATGACCCAATCGCGGTCCGTGAGCCACCACTGCAACTGTTGTGCAGTGCCCTCCGAGATCAAGACATGGTCGGACAGGTTGCCGTCATGCTGGGCCCACTGAAACTTCAGGTCCCACTACAGAGCCCGCATGCGCCGCCTGGCGTGATGCACTAGTAGGATGCAGGAGGCCATCAGCCCCAGAAGCCGCAACACTAGCCTGACCGAAACCCAGGATAGAGGCCGAAAGATGGGAATCAGGGCCTGCATATCCCAGACCCGCTGTTCCGGTGGATAGACCCGGAACTGCGCCGAATCGAGAACCGCTCCGATGAAGAGGAGCTTCTGAGAGGGACTCAGGTGTGACTTCGGCACGTTGATGGAAAACCCCAGCAAATGCAGGAGATCCGCCGTAGTCTGGAGGTGGGAGACGACTGCCTGGGGCGAGCCCGCCTTCAACAACCAGTCGTCGAGATAGGGGAAGACTGGAACCCCTGATCTGCGCAGATGAGCTGCGACCACCGCCATCACTTTCGTGAACACCCGAGGGGCACTGGTGAGGCCGAAGGGGAGCACGGTAAACTGAAAATGCTCTTGGCCCACCGTGAACCGCAGGTAACGCCGGTGGGCCGGCAGGACGGGGATATGGAAGTATGCGTCCTGCAAGTCCAACGCTACCATCCAGTCTCCGGGGTCTAGGGCAGCTAGAACCTGAACCAAGGTTAACATCTTGAACCGTTCCTTTCGGAGGAAGGCATTGACGTTCCGGAGGTCCAAGATGGGGCGCAGGCCCCCTTTGCCCTTCTTGGGAACCAGAAAGTAGTGGGAATAACAACCACGACCTACTTCTGGACTCGGAACGCGCTCGACGGCCCCCTTGGCCAAGAGGGCCGAAACTTCCTCGCGGAGAAGATTCAAATGATCCGCCGAGATACGGTGGTGCTGCGGTGGCATGGCTTGAGGGGTCGTCTCGAAGGGGAGGGAGTAGCCCCTTCGGACGATTTGCAGCACCCACCTGTCCGATGTAATGGACCGCCAGTGGAGCAGGTGATGGCGAACTCTGCCGCCCACTGGCGTGGAATGGGCCTGAAAGCTCGGACTAGGAAGGCTTTGAGGCGGATGCTGCCGGGGTGGATGTGGGCTGACCACGTCGTCCTCCAGATCCGCCACGGCGGAAACCACGTCCGCGACCGCGCGCAGGTTGGTTCTGCGGCTGGTGGCTGGGCGGACGTGAGGAGGCGCCCCTTCCTTGGCCACTAAAGGGGCGAAAAGCGGAGGTGTGCGCCCGCGGAGCCGAGAGGCCCAAGGACTTGGCCGTAGCCCGAGAGTCCTTAAAGCGGTTCAGCGCACTGTCCGCCTTCTCACCAAACAGGCGAGTGCCATCAAAGGGCATGTCCATGAGGGTGTTCTGGACATCCCCGGAAAATGACGTGGACCGCATCCAGGCGTGGCGGCGGAGCGCCACCGTGGTGGAAATCGCCCGACCCAGCGAGTCCGTGGTGTCAAGCCCACATCGTATGGCGTGCCGCGCTGCATCCCTCCCATCGGCCAAAGCCTGGGTAAGACGTGTCCGGACCTCCTCCGGACACAGGGGCAGCACGTCCTCCACCGTATCCCACAGAGAATGGGAATACCGGTCCAAGAGACAGGGGGTGTTCAAAGACCGCAGGCCCAAACTAAGGGACGAGAACAGTTTCTTGCCAAACTGCTCGAGTCTCTTGGAATCCCGGTCCGGCGGAGCGGTCGGGAAGGAGGATTGGGAGGTAGAGGCCTGGATAACCACTCTCGGGGGTGGGGTGTTGGGACAGGAAACTGGGGTCGCCCGGAGCAGGGCGGTGGCGCCTGGCAACGTTCCTATCCACAGGAGGAACTGTGGAGGGCTTGGACCAGGTGCCCTGCAGAACGTCAGTGAGGGCCTCATTGAACGGCAGCAGAGGCTCAGTGGAGCTTGCTGCGGTTTGAAGCACCTCAGTGAGGATGTTAGTCCTCACAGCCACGGCAGGCAGCTCGAGCCCAAGGGCTGCGGCCGCCTTGCGCAGCACCACAGAAAATGCTGCACCCTCCTCCGAAGCCACAGTCGGAGGAGAAGTGAATCCAGTGTCTGGCGAGGTATCCAGACCACTGGCCTCCCCCAGTTCATCTGCCCAGTCCTGTGAAAGCTGCGACTGAACAGCCATAGGGTCCTCGAACCCCTCCCAGTCGCCCCCGTCGTCCGATTCCTGATAAACAGGAGGAATGATCGGAGCCGGACTGTAGAGATGATAGGTCTCAAGCGGCGCCGGACGCGGCGTCGGTCGACGCCGTTGCGGCGCCGGGTCCGGAATAGGGCTAAACTGGGGTTGGACGCCGTCCGGAGTCGGCACCAAAGGCGTCGGCGGCACCGGAGGTGTAGGCGTCTGCGCCGGCGGCGCCGGTGACGGCGTCGGTGGTTCATTCGCCGGCGCCGGTGGAGGAGTGGTTAGGTCAACCGGCGTTGACGGGGGCCCAGGCATGGGCCCCGTGGGGACCTGCGGCTTCGAGACCGGAGTCGTCGACGGCGCCGGGCCGAAGCCGCCGGCAGGCAAGGTCGCCCAGTCGAGTCCGCGGGGCCCGAAGGCACGCCAGCGGGCGTCGACGGCGGGGCCAGGCTCCTCATGGCCGAGAGGAAGGCACTGACCTCCGCCGGCGTCGCGTTAGTCCCAGGGACCGGAGGGTATGGGGACGGGCGCGGCGCCTGCGGCTCCGCCGGAGCCGCGGGGGTGGAACCACCCGGACCCTCGGCCGAGTCGCGCGACCGGCGAGGGAAGTCCGAAGAGCGATGTCGCCGCTTGGACTTCTTAGAGCATTTGGACTTACCCGACGACTTGGAGCCCGACGATCGATGGTGGCGTCGGCTAGGGCTCCGCGAGCGATCCTTGGACCTCCTCCTGGACCGGGATCGCGCACGACGCGGAGCCGAGTGGCGAAGCTCGAGAAGCTTGCGGGACCGCTCCCGCCGAGCCTTCGAAGTCAGGGCCTGGCAATCGGAGCACGACTCCGCGTCGTGGTCGGGGCCTAAACAGTAGAGGCACCGGCGGTGGTGGTCGGTCACCGACATCAGTCGATGGCAATCCTCGCAAGCCTTGAACCCAGGCATCCTACCGGCACCAGATGTCGACAGACAAGGATCAAAAGTGATCAAAAAAGATTTAGTCAAAAAAGACTAAAAGGGGTAGCTCTCCCGGATCTGCGCTTACTGGCGCGGAAAAAAGAAGAACTGACGTCAGCGCGCGAGGGCGGCGTCTAAGTACTCCGACGACGTCATTCCGGCGCACGACGCCGATGACGGACGCGGAGCCGCAGACGACGCCTAGCGACGCGCAAGGGGTATTGCTGACGAAAAATCTTCCGGATCCAGTCTGACGCCTGGGGATATTCTAAGGTGAGGAATCTAACTAACGTGTTTCTTTCAGATGTCGCCTTGTTGTAGAAGTGGGAGCACTTGCTGAAGTGTCACCATGTGGAAATGATCTGATAGTATGATTGAGTTCTCCAAGATCTAGGATAGGCCTCAAGGAGCCGTCCTTTTTGGGAATTAGAAAATACAGATAGTAAACCCCTGACCCTTGATATTTTAGTGGGACTGGTCCTATGGCTCCTTTGAGCAGAAGAGATTGTACTTCTTGTTTGAGAAGGTGTATGTGTTCTGATGACATTTTGTGAACACGAGGTGGAATGTTTGGAGGATTGTTGATAAGCTCCAGGAAAGAACCATTTTGGATAATTCCTAGCATCCATTTGTCTGTTATTGACTGCCAAATGGGAAGGAAATGATCGGGGCTGGGGGGGGGGGGATGAGTAAGTCACTGTTTACTGGGGGAGGGGGAGTTAGGGAGTTACGTGGAGTGGAACCTCTGCCTCTGCCCTTACCGTTATTTTCCATATATCCTCCCCTGAAGAAACCTCTAGTGGAGGACGATTATTGTCTCCTTCATAGGAGGAAGTATTGGCGTCCAAAGATGTATTTTTGGAACCACCACGATAAAAAGAACGGCGAAAGGAGCCACGGTTAGAAGGAGATTGTAATGCTCCCATAGATTTGGCTACCTCCGTATCTTTTTTCATTTTTTCTAATGCCTGATCTACGTCAGGCCCAAAAAGGTGTTGCTTATCAAATGAAGTATTTAGAATAAACTGTTGAACTTCTGGTTTGAAACCAGAAATTCTTAACCAAGCATGTCTCCTAAGTGACACACTGGTATTAATTTCTCTGGCTGCAGTGTCAGCAGCATCTAAAGCGCATCTAATTGATGAATTAGAGATGAGCTTCCCTTCTTGCACTAAATCTTGTGCTTTAGCCTTGTGTTCATCTGGGAGATATTGGAGCAGTAGCTCCTTTTCATCTCAGTGAGCTGTCATATCTGACTAAAAGGGCTTGGGTGTTAGCAATACTCCAATGTCGGTCTGTCAACACGTTTGTTTATTTAGACCATAGGTCCTTAAATATATATAAATGTACAAACAAATCAGTCTTCCATTAACCCCTTCCCTGCTCATGACGGAACCACTCCGTCATGAGCCACGGGCGCCGTGTGCTCATGACGGAGTGGTTCCGTCATGCTGCGGCCGTTGGCGGCCGCTCCGCCCACGCGGCGCTAATTCCCCGCCTGTGCGGGCGATTAGCGCAGTGGGCGGAGTCGTGACGGAACCACTCCGTCATGAGCACAGCGCGCCCGTGACTCATGACGGAGTGGTTCTGTCATGAGCATGGGGGCGCCGCGCTGCCCCCAAACCCCCCCAGCGCCGCGGCAAAATTTGTGCCGCGGCGAAGGGGTTAAAAACCGATCTCAAGATGTAGGCTATATCACAACCGTATAAAACTCCAATTCCGTTAAAATCTTCTAAAAATACGATCTATAAAACAAAACAAAAAAAACCTTTTTTTAAGTTCCAAATACCATTTATAAAAACAGGTATACATTTCCTCCAAGCAATACCGGTACTAAAACTTCAGCTCTACACATTTTTAAATTTGTTTTTAAACTTCAAGCATAAACTTCCCTATTGCACATGCTACATCTAATGAGTGCATTTCAGTTAACAAATCTGCTGCCTGTACGCCAATGTTTTGAAGCCTGGGCAGCTACTCTTTTACCAGAAGCATCTAGAAACTTAGATTCTTTGTCTGGAAGAGGAGCATCTCCAGAGGTTTGTGAATTAGCCCATTTACGAGCGTTTGATACCACTAGTCAGTCCAAAGGATATTGCCCTTTAATGTATACTGGATCAGATAGAGCCGGTTTGTACTTTTTGTCTATTCTTGGAGTGAGAATTCAAGCTCTCACAGGGTCTTTAAATATCTCATCTGCATGTCTCAACATGCCCTCCAGCATGGGGTAGAGACTGGGTAGAGCTGTGTGTGCTGCCTAATGTTTCAAATAAGAAATCCTCTTCAAGTGATTCCTTGTGTAATTGTACCCCATGGTACTGTGCAGATCTAGTTAACAGTTCTAAATACCCTACATTATCATTAGGAGGGTGTGAGAAGCACAAGTTACGATATATCTGTAAGAAACATTAGTTAGTTAGATTCCTTACCTTAGAATATCCCCAGGTGTCAGGCTGGATCCAGAAAGATTTTTCATCAGCAGTACCCCTGCGCGTCGGTAGGCGTCGTCTGCGGCTTCGCGTCCGTCATCGGCGTTGTGATCGCCGGGATGACGTCGGAGTACTTAGACGCCGCACTCGTACGCTGACGTCAGTTCTGTACAGAGCTTTCCGCCCCAGGAACGCAGAGCCATGCAAGAAACCGACACTGGTGCCATGAAACTAGGGCCCTGAAAGGAATGACCTTAACCCTAGATATCGGTTCGCAGAACGGGGAGGATGGGTGGGGCGGTAAGGAATCTAACTAACTAATGTTTCTTACAGATATTTTTTTTTTAGGTTTTGCCTACACAGTGTATGAAATATATTATATTTATTATATCTTAAAAGGAACTTACATACAGCCTTCAATTCTTATTGGTCCTTGTGCTTGCCAGTTTACTTTCCTCAGTTTCAATTGGTTGTAGCCTGTTCTCCCTTCTGTGTTTCTCTTATCAGTTTCCAGTGGCCTAACTACTCATTCCCATCCGCATTGGTGGGTGGAAGTTTTGTTACTTTTGGTTAACGCTGCATACCGCTGTCTAGAGTCTGCACTTGAAGGCCACACCATGGCAACAGCCTGTACCATGAATCCTGTAGACTTTGATCCTACGGCATAGCTCACATCGGTCCGTCTATGCTCACAGTGGGTTTCCAAGCATCAACCTCATTATCATGCTCATCTCCACACTTGGGAGCCTGGATCTCGGCCTTGTAGAAACTGCTTTGTATTGCATTAACTGGCATCTTGTCATAAATTGGTTTATTGCTGTATTTTTGGAAATGAGTTAGAGGCTAACACTGATATAGGGATGCCCCTCTGACTCTTGCCCTGCCTGCTCCTGCCTTGGGTGGTCTAGAACCAGTTCCTGTTTTCTGTTGATGCAGAAGGCATGTTAACAATGATTATTTGAGCCAGGCACAAACTGTTCCTGACTGCATATTTTGTTTCCGTTGCTCAGTTAGAATCCCAACAAGGGAGGGTTGTGTTGCGAGTCGCGTCTTGCACCCACATTGCAGCTACTGTCTATGGGGTGCGGCTTGTCTTATCTACACTCTCTGCTGCCTGGTGGGAGGGGCCATGCCACAAGGCTTACCCAGCATGTCCCCTGTGCCTACTGCATGAGTAATTTCGGACAGTGGTGAAGGGCCTCTTGAGGCTTAGTTCTGTTTTGATAGCTCCTCATATCCCCACTGCAAACACCTAATCTCTGCCGTACCCCGAAATGTCAATGTCCGCACAATACATTTTAGAAAGCTTGGCACAGCGGTGGCTGAAAAGAGGCAACGGGGTTGGCTCAGGGTCAATCTCTGGCCTGACATCAAATGGCAGTGACCCAAGTCACCGACTGAAAACTCCTGTTGTGCACGTTGCATTGCAGCCAGAGGCTGGTGTTGTCTTCTGACTGTTGCATGCTGGTCATCACGGAGCCCTCTTCTCTTATTACACACAGTGTGCACATGTGTCCCTCCCTCCGCTCAAGAGCCAGCTGGTGAGAACCCAGTTGTATCACAATTCTATTTATAGCTCTTTTAGAAAGTGTAAACTTTTGGAAGACGATTACAGCCTTTACCAAGCTTTTTGTAGGTTCGATTCGCTGTGCTTCGCTTAAGATAGTAACACGATCACGGCTGCTGGTCATTGCCAAACAAGCGAAGTGTTGTGCCACACCCAGTGCTTAATTTGTGCCGGTGCTTTCCGGTGCTGAGCACCTGCACTTCATATTTTACAAATTAAACACTGGCCACACCAGAGGCCCTCACGTGGAGTTTTCTTTTCCTAATGCTATAAATCTTTTAGGAGCTTGAAGGCAACAAATGGCATTTGTTCTGTTAGTCAAAACAGGGTAAGAAACCAATGGATTACAGAGTGTTAACAAACAGCATACAGACATATGGGGCTATATGTAGGTGGCCTAACATCTACCACTTCACAAACACCGAACTTTACCGATTCGGCATTCATGAAGTGGCAAGTAGGTAATCCATCGGCAATATTTACCGATTCGGAATGGGTCGGTATTTTAGAATCGGTATTTACCGATTCGGTAACGGCAACCGGCTTCCCATTGATTCCCACGGGCCAGGAGGCCCACAGGAATCAATGGGAAGCCAGCCACCATTTTTTTTTTAATTACATTTTTGGAAATGTAATCAACATTTCAACATACAAAACCAAAACAAATAGGTCATGTTACAATATCATCCAGCCGCCAGGGCTACACCAGCACCTGGCGGTCAGTGTCACAATAATAGTAAGCAGCCTCATCACCCCGTTGTAGTCCTGCATTATCACGCAATCGGATGAAGTCGTAAATAGTCAATTAAGTACACCCAGTAGTCTCGGGGCCTCGACCCTCCGGGAAGCTCCTCCTCATACGTTTTGAGAGTGTCTCTACAGAATGTTAAGTCTTCGATCCATTGTTTAATCGTCGGTGCTAGCTTACTGTTCCAGCATAGCGATATTCGCCGTTTGGCCAACAAGAGTGCAATCACAGCAAATTTACGTTTCAGAGAGCGCAATTCAGGCAGAATCCCCAACAAACAAGTCTTTTCTGAACATTCCAGCTCTACTCCCACCATTTCGCCCACCATCCCCACCACCTTTACCCAATAATCCGCCACCGCCGTGCACCTCCAAGCCAGGTGACAGAAGTCCGCCCCCTCTTCCCCACATCTGCAGCAGCGCAAGTCTTCCCTTAACCCATACCTGCAAAGTCTAGCCGGTGTATAATAGGTCTGGTGTAGATATTTGTAATGCAGCATTCTAAGATTACCATTAGGTGTCAGCATTTCAGTCAGTGAACAGGCTATCTCCCATTCTTCCAGTGTCAGCGGGTCATCTAATGCACTATTCCATTTTTCCATTGACTTCTGCGTATTTCCCGCTATGTCTTCTTGCAATTTACTATAGAGTCTCGACACCAGTTTAGTGGCAGTGGGTGTTGTTATCAGAAACTGCAAAGCCAGCAACTGTGGCGGCTCCTCAGGAAACGAAGGGTAAAGTGTCCTCAGTGCACTTTGCAATCTGTAATACGTGAACTTAAACAGCAATGTTTGATTTCTAATAAATGTAAGCTCGTTTATTGTCTGAAACGTTCCATTATTAAACAGATCCCCCATTGTGGTTATGCCTACCTGCCGCAAAAGCCCCATCCCTACCTTCTCCCGCGTCACCGACAATTCTGGATGGTGTAATAGAGGCAGAGCCGGCGCGTATAATGGCAATTTATGTGCTTTCTTCCCCATTACTCGCCACGCCCGATTCGTCGTATCTATTATATTTATATCGCGCTTATGCAGCGGAGCGCGCACATGCGTAAGGACTGCCCGTAGCGGAACTGGCGCCGCATCCCCCTCCTCTACTGCCGTGTGTGTCAGGAACGGGACGGGATGGTACCAGTAGTGTGCAAATTGCGCCTGCGCGCATAGATAGTATAGCAGAAAATCCGGCACTCTAAACCCGCCTTTAGCATACGGTAGCGTCAGTGCTCGCATTTCAATCCTGGCTTGTTTACCCGCCCAAATCAGTCTAAGCACCATCGCTGATATTCTACGGAACACTTCGGCCGGTGGTTGTTTCGGTATATTATTGAATAAATACAACAACTTGGGTAAGACAACCATCTTGACAATGGCCAGTCTATCTGCCAGCGATAGTGGCAGCTGTATCCATCTATCTATTTTCCCCTCCAGCGCTCCTACCGCCCTGCCATAGTTTGTTCGAATCACCACCTCCGGGTCCCTATGATACCACACTCCCAGATAGCGCACCGGATCCGTTTGCCATTCAATTGGGTAGTCCAGCTGGTGTGGGTGGGTAGTGTCAGACAAAGGGACAATGACCGACTTCGCCCAATTAATGCTTATCCCGGACGTCTGTGCAAACCGAACATACTCCCGCAGTAATGCATTTAAATTCACCTCAGGATCGCGCACATACAGCAACATATCGTCTGCATATAACGATATATGGAGCGGCCGTTGAGGAAACTGCAGCGCCGAATAGTGATGCCTCTGCCGTATTCTACACGCCAACGGCTCCATTGCCAGCGCGAATAGCAAGGGGAACAGCGGGCAGCCTTGCCTTGTCCCCCTGCGAATAGGTATCGGGTCGGATACAAATCTGTTTACTCTAACTCGTGCTGTCGGGGCCGTGTACAGCAGCTGCATCCATTGCAGAAATCGCAACGGAAATCCCATCCGGCGTAACACCTTGTGTAAATATGGCCATTCTAGAGAATCGAATGCTTTCGCAGCATCCAGGAGGACCGCAGCCGCTTTGGTCGTTGGCCTTAAATAGTGCGACAATGCAAATAATGTTCGTGTGTTGTGCGTGGTGGATCTGGTGGGGATAAATCCCGACTGATCCGGTAATATCAATCGGGTCATTAGCGGCTGGAGCCGTTTCGCCAATAGTTTGGCAAGAATCTTCACGTCAACATTAATTAGGGATAGAGGCCTATACGATTCGCAACTCTCAGGGTCCTTGTTTGGCTTCAATAACGCAATGATAAGATGCTGCTGCCGCCCACGCTGCGTGAAGCGCTTATCGTGAGCATGTCCGTACATCCCAACCAGATGAGGTGCTACTTGGTCAATGAATGCCTAGTAGAATTCACCGTGAACCCATCTGGGCCCGGTGTCTTCCCGTTTGGCAGCGATTTAATCACCTCCGACACCTCCTCCACGGTAATAGGTTCCGCTAAGTACTCTCTGTGTGCATCCGACAGCCATGCTATCGCTACCTCCTCTAGATAGTTCCCGATCTCCTCTTCCGGTGCTGTCTGCTGTGTCTCGTACAATTTGCCATATGTAGCCCTAAATTCCCTTAGGATATCCTGCGCCCCATACTGCATGTCCCCCTGTTCATTACGCACCCCACGCACTATCCGTGGTGTCCTCCCCGCACATATTTTGGCTGCTAGAGTTTTACCTGGCCTACTACCCTCGCCATAGTTTCTGGCTACCTGTCGCTTCGATATGTACTTTAGCTCGTCCTCTGCAAGTGTTTGGTATTCATTGATGATGTGTCGTATGTCGCCTAACAGCTTAGTGTTTTGTGTACTCTCGTATTCTCTCTCTAACTTGCTAATTTTCTCCTCACGGGATATCAACTGTTGGCGAATATCTTTCAATATTCCACCACTCGTTCCAATGCAGATCCCCCTAATGGTAGCCTTAAACGCCTCCCATAGCAACCCAGGGTCTTCCGTGGTTGGCGCATTCAGTTCAAAGTACTCCGTCACGGCCTTACTTATTGCGTCAGCATATAATGGGTCAGTCAGTGCTCTCGCATTGAAACTCCAACTAAACGGGGGGCATATAATTCGGCAGCTCAATGGTGAGTTTGACCGGATTATGATCCGATAGGGTTCTAGGTAAATGGCACACGGATCTTGTCCACAGGAGCGCTGCCGCAGACCCTAACCAGTAATCTATCCTGGACCAGCTATTACTAACCGCTGTCGTATGCGTCGCCTCTCTGCTCTCCCGGTTCCTCGTTCTCCATATATCCTCAAGTTCCCTATCAGCCATTATTTCCAGCAATTTTCTGCTAGCCCTGGTATGAGGTTCAATTGCATTACATGACCTGTCCCACCCATCCTGCAGTGCTATATTGAAATCTCCCCCCCAGATCAGTGGTATGTCAGGTAGTTCACCCAGTTTATTCCACACCGCAGTATAGAATTCCGGGTTGTCCACATTTGGCCCGTATGTAGTAACCAATGCTACTTGATGTCCCCGCAGTCTCCCCGTGACGAGAACAAAGCGTGCCACCTCATCCTTATACGTAGTGTCCACATCAAACTGTACCCCCTTCCTGATCAAAATCATGACCCCTCTGGAATAAGAGGAGTACGACGAGTAATGCACCGTCTCCGCCCATCTACTCCCAATTAGCATAGGCGCTGCTGGCGTGATGTGCGTCTCCTGTAACATAGCAACATCAATGCGATGCCGATCTAAGTATGCCAACACATGTCTTATTTTCTTGGGGTTGTTCAGCCCTCGTACATTCCATGTCAGAAATGACAACCGGGTATCACGTATCATGCTGTCTTCCATCTTCCACCCAATTGTCTCGCATTATAACGGCATCTGTCCCACCGCAGCTTCCACTACAGTCAACCCATTCAGTCCCACTCTGATCTCGTGTCTCAATACCACCCTTTGTATCTGTAATGTCCCCTTCGTACCATAACCTATTAAACGATCCCCAACACCCCCCCTTATCAGCGTATCAGCGCCAGGAAACTCATGGTGTCAGTGCGCTCAATAAGTTCCCCTTAACATTAACATTAACCACCCCCCACCCACTTCAGCAACCCAACTCTGCCAAAGACACTCCCCATTACTATGAAACATTGCAACCCAACTGGATTTGGGGAACACCCGCGCGGGGGATCCACCAATAGCGCACCTTTCCATCCAACCTAATGGATGTGGTCAGTTGTTCATTCGGAATACATGCAAGATCCTAGTACACCCCTCTGCAGCTAGCTCAGCGGGCATATATCCCAGCAGTGACGGTTTATGTGGTGAACCAATGCATCGTGCGCCATAATGTCGCCCGGCATTTCCTACCCAACAGACCTCCCGTAATCTCACCAACAATGCCGCACGTCCCTGAACGTTTGCTAGGGAGCTCGTGTCCACCAGTTGAGCAGCATAGTCTACAGCTTACCTCCCATGCATGCGATATCTTGCATACCGCTTCCCGGTCGACACCAACCCCCCATAGTCCTTATCTCCTGTGCAGCAGCGTCCAGCTCACCTCCCGCGACCTCCGTCTCAGCCGTGTCCTTTGGTGTCTACCATCACAAATATTACACTGTCCCGCACATCTATCCTCAGTTCGAGTCCATGCCTTGATCCACTCGTCGTTGCTCCTTACGCCGAGTAATGATCCGCTTGATAAAGTCTTGTGCCTCCTTGGGCGTCTGTAGCAGTGCCGTTTTCCCGTCATATGTGACCTTCAAACGCGCTGGGTATAGCATAGCGTACTCAATCTGCAGCTCCCGGAGTTTCTTTTTGACCGGGTTGAACTCTTTACGTGCCATCTGGACCGTCACCGTGAAGTCCGGGTAGAACTCCAGCTCGTTGCCCTGATAGCTGATCTTGCGTTTGTCTCGTGCCATGCGGAGAATGGTGTCGCGATCTCGATAGTTCATGATCCGCGCCACTATAGGTCTCGGAGGCAGGCCAGGTTTCGGTCTCGGGGCCAGTGTTCTATGCGCGCGTTCCACCAGGAAGATGGGTGAGAGGGACTCTACTCCAAACACGTTTTTGATCAATTCCTCCACATAGGTTTCCATCTTGGCAATGTTCGTGGACTCCGGAACGCCCGCGATTCGTACGTTATTGCGACAGGACCTCGCTTCCAAATCCTCCGCCTTGTTTTTAATAACATCCAGCAGCTGCTCCATGTCCGTACATTTTCGGGCTGTGGCGTGCAATTCGTCTTCCACCGCCGATATACGGGTCTCCGCTTCCACCAGTCGCTCCCCGTGCCCATCCAGCTCAGCAGCCATGTTGTCCACTCGTAAAGTGATAGAGTCTAGCTTGCCATGTATGTCCTGCAAGCTTTGCTGTATAGCCTGCAGGGCACCCTCCATACCTACTGGCGCCACCTGCACAGCCTCCTCAGCCTCCTCCGGAGTCTCCGACTGCGCTTTCGCAGATTTTTTTGCATCAAACTGCAGCTTTGTCTGGCCTCGGTCGTTCTTTCCCATTGTGACGATCGCCTCCACGTGTGCGCTTAACCCCTCCACACGCGCACCGTGGCTTGCGAAGGATCGCTCCGGAGCTCGGACCTCCTCACCACTGCTATATCGTGTGCCCTAGGAGTGCTACTGCATCCCACACGCCGCCTCCGTGTCACTGGCTCCAAGAGTGCTTCGAGGGCAGGTGAGCTCGCAGGTCGTCCTCTCAGGCGTTCATTACACCCTCCTCCTGTACAGCATGCTCGTCCTCCCAAGCAGCTCACACCAGCACCTCCATGCACAGCCCGTTAGCAGCCCGGCAGTCCACACACTGGTCGCGTTGCCAGGTCCAGCCGTTCTCCGCTCGCATCTGCCACCTGCTTCCAAATCACGTTATCTTGAGCAAGTCCTTGCACTCACAGAGCATGTAGCAGCCGCACGTCGAGCGCCACGCTCCGCTACTCACTCGTTGTCTGCTGGAAGGCATCAGGCTCCGCTTCGACGGGCGCCATTTTGCGTCCGGCGCCGTCCTTTCTTCCGCGCTCTCCCCCTTGATCTGTCTTAGCGCCTCTCCTCAGTGTCTTCGCCAGGTATCATCACCGCTTGCAGGGAGCTCCCCTGCGCAGTGTATGTAGCCTCTCCGTCCCTGCAGCAGACGCCCGTCAAGCTCATCACAGTCCGAGCGTCTCATCCGGCGCCGCCATATTGCCTGACCCAGAGCCAGCCATGTCCGCCCGGAGTACAGATTGCTTCGTGGAACCTTATCTCCGGAGCTGCCGGTCACCACATACGTCCTCCAGCATGCCCATCTGTTCCGCCGCCCTGGTATGCCGTTTACATGCCTCTAGGATCTCCGCATGTCGTTGATATTTGCCGTTTCCTTACACCGACCAGCGGAGCCGTCTTAGCAGGCGGCCATCTCGCCGTGCGCCCTCTAGCGCCCCCTGTTTCTTACAGATATATCGTTACCGAAGGTAAGTAACTTGTGCATCTGAAAGAAACACGTTAGTTAGATTCCTTACCTTAGAATAGATACCCCAGCAATACCAACCCCGGTGGTGGGTCCGAGAACCAAGATCACACTAGGAAGTCCTGGAGAACGGAACAGCCAAAGAAGCCATGTCTCCGGACTTGGATGTCCAGGCAGTAATGCTTGGCAAACGTGTGCAGCGAGGTCCACGTAGCTGCCTGACAAATGTCCTGCAGAGGGATTCCCCGTCCCAAGGCAGTAGTAGCCGCTGTGGCCGGAGTGGAATGGGCCCTCAGCTTCACAGGAGGATCCTTCTTAGCCAAGGAATAACAGACCTTAATGCACAAAACGACCCACCGAGAGATGGCTCACTTGTGCACTGCACGCCCCTTCTTAGCGCCCACGTAACCAACGAAGAGTTGGTCTTCCACTCGGAACTGTTTTGTGCGATCCAGATAAAAGGAGATCGCACGTTTTGGGTCCAGACAGTGGAGCCTCTCGACCTCTTTCGAGGGATGCGGAGGCGGAAAGAAGGTGGGTAAGGTAATGGACTGCCCGATGTGAAAGGCAGTAACTACCTTAGGAAGAAAAGAAGGGCGAGTCCTCAGAACAACCTTGCCCGGATGGACAGAGAGGAAAGGAGGTTTAGAAGAAAGAGCCTGGAGCTCACTCACTCTTCTGGCGGAGGTGATGGCAACCAGGAAAGCAGTCTTGAGAGACAGAAGACGAATAGGACAGTTATGAAGTGGCTCAAAGGGAGCGCACATCAGATAAGTTAACACCAGATTCAAGTCCCACTGAGGCATTACAAAGGGAACAGGAGGGAACATGTGAGTAATGCCTTTCAAGAATCTATTGACAACAGGGGACTTGAAAAGAGAAGCCTCAAAAAGGCTGAAACAGCTGAAAGATATCCCTTGATGGTGCCTAGAGCAGAGCCCTGCTGGGGCCAGGGAAAGAAGAGAACCTCAGAAGAGGGGGGGGGGGGGGGGGAGGGGGATCTACAGCCTTTGCTGTGCACCATGCCACAAATCTGTTCCACCTGCAGGCGTATACCGTTTTAGTGGAGGGACGCCTGGCTGCCAGAATGACAACACAGACTTCAGGAGGCAAGTCAAATGGCATCAACTGCCGCCGCTCAATCTCCATGCATGGAGGTGGAGGCTGGATAGGTTCGGGAGGAGGACTGTCCCCTGGTGCTGCGACAGATGGTCCTCCTGAAGAGGCAGTCGAATCGGAGGATCGATTGACAGACTGAGTAGCTCGGGCTACTAGTATCTTCGTGCCCAATCCGGAGCCACGAGGATGACTTGGGCCAGGTCGCGCCTGATCTTCTTCAGCACTCTGGGCATAAGTGGTATAGGCGGAAAGGCGTATAACAGACTGCAACTCCACTCGCGGCGAAAAGCGTCTCCGAGCGAGTGCCGCCTTGGAAATTCCAACGCGCAGAACTGATGACATTACGCGTTCTCTTCGGTGGCGAATAGATCTAACCAAGGCTCTCCCCACTGCCGAAAGATACCTTGCACCACGTCCGAGTTCAGACGCCACTCATGATCCATCATGCACTGGTGGCTGAGTTTGTCCGCCCTGGCGTTCAGAGAGCCCGTCAGGTGTTGAACCACCAGGGTGATGCCCTGCTGTTCCAGTCATGTCCAGAGGCGCAGAGCCTCCTGACAAAGGGTCCACGACCCCGCCCCGCCCTGTTTGTTACAATACCACATGGCAGTGGTGTTGTCTGTGAACACCTGCACTACACTTCCCCGGACAGAGGGAAGGAATGCCTTCAGTGCAAGCCAGATCGCCCGCAACTCCAATAGGTTGATATGGAGCCGGGACTCCGCCGGAGACCAGAGGCCTCTGATCTCCGCCACTCCCATGTGGCCCCCCCATCCCAGGAATGGAAGCATCCGTCACCACTACGTGTTCCGGTTGGGGTAGGGAGAGGGATCTGCCACTGACCCAACTGTGGTCCGTGAGCCACCACTGCAACTGTCTTGCAGTGCCCTCCGAGATCAGGACGTGGTCGGACAGGTTGCCCTGATGTTGAGCCCACTGGAAGGAGTAGTTTCTTACCTGTAACTCCAGTTCTGTAGTAGGGGTATCTCTGTTACAGTCATAATCTATGAATAGTCCCGCCCATGTGCGGGGACCCCGGAGCAATCAAAATATCTCTTGAGCTGTCCCGCATTTGCAAACCTGCCAAGACACTTAAGAGACAGACAAAATAATACAGCCTAATAACAACATGGCTGCACTGGCCAGCACCTCCTCTGAAGTGAACACAGAAGCCAAAACAAAGTTTAAATGTCATTTTTATTCACATCTGACATGTTCCTCTATTGTATCACACTCCCTTCACCAAAATCCCTTTAAACAATAGAGAGGAAGGGGTGGACAGACAAGCCCTATAGGCTGTCATTATGTGTCTGCTAAAGGGATACCGTGCCTTTAAGAAACTCCCCAGAGACCCCCGGTATCCCAGGATGCACAGCCAAAGCAAGTTACTTTCAGTTCTTTTTGAAGGTGTATAACAACAGGCCTGATACTGCCAGAATTACTCCACCGGGGAGGAGGGAGGGTAGCTTATGACTATAACAGAGATACCCCTACTACAGAACTGGAGTTACAGGTAAGAAACTACTCCTTCTGTAGTAGGGGATCTCTGTGTATAGTCATAATCTATGAATAGAATGGCAAGCCCATCCCAACCAACAAACAGCGGTGGAGTAAGAACCAAACACCAACAAATCACTGTGCAAACAAATTCCTCAGCGAAGCCTGTCCAACCTGCGCATCTGCCCTAGCATCAGAGTCCAGGCAGTAATGCTTTGTAAACGTATGGACCAACTTCCAGGTGGCAGCCTTACAAATGTCAGCAATTGGAACATTCCTAAGCAAAGCTGTAGTAGCTGCTTTGCCCCTAGTCGAATGCGCTGTAGGCTTACCCCCTAACGTCTTATTAGCTTTCTGATAACAAAGCTGAATACAGGACACAATCCATCTGGAGATGGACTGTTTAGAGGTAGCTAGACCAGTTCTTACTGAACCATAATTTACAAACAGTTGATCCGACCTGCGGATGTCTTTTGTCTTATCTAGATAGAATTTCAACACCCTACGCACATCTAGTGAATGCAGAGACCTCTCCGCCGGAGAGGAGGGATGCTGAAAAAAAGTAGGCAAAGTTATCATTTGATTTACATGGAAATCAGATATCACTTTAGGCAAAAATTTAGGAGGAGTACGCATCACTACATTAGACGCATGGAATACAGTATACGGCTCTTGACAACACAGAGCCTGAATCTCACTTACCCTCCTGGCCGATGTAATGGCCACAAGGAAGGCAGCCTTCCAGGGCAAATGCTGCAAAGAAGCCTTATGAATAGGCTCAAAAGGCTCCCTCATCAATCTGGACAACACCACGTTCAATTCCCATGGTGGAGAAGGTCGTCTAACAGGGGGAAACACCTTACGCAAACCCTCCAAAAAATCTTTAATCACGGGGATTTGAAAAAATGAGGTTTGGGAAGGGCCCTTTCTATACACAGTCAAAGCTGTGAGATGAACTTTAATAGACTGAAAATTAAGCCCAGATTGAGCTAACTGCAGCAAATAAGGCAAAATCACATCTTCTTTACAGGATGTAGGGTCAATGTCCTTCGCCTTGCACCACAAGCAGAATCTCTTCCACTTATAGGCGTAAGAAGTCCTTGTAGACGGTCTCTTCGACTCTTTCAAGATCTCCATACAGTCCTGAGGTAGGTTCAAGTGTCCATACTGTACTAGCTCAGGAGCCATGCTGCCAAACTCAAGGACGAGAGATTGGGGTGAACCATCTGCCCTCCGAACTTCGTGAGAAGGTCCGGCCGACACGGCAGGCGCCGGTGTGGCAGAACAGACCGGTGAAGAAGGTCGGTGAACCACCATTGCCTCGGCCACTCCGGAGCAATCAGGATCATCCTGGCTCTGGATTGTGACAGCTTGATCAGCACCGCCGGAATCAGGGGAATGGGTGGAAAGGCGTAGAGAAAGCTGTTGGACCAGCTGATCCATAGGGCATTCCCCAGTGTCCCTGGTTGGTAGTACTTGGACGCGAAGTCGCGGCATTTGCTGTTTTCTGCCGTAGCGAACAGATCGATATCCGGAGTGCCCCACTCTGCGAAGACGTCTCTGAGCACGTCGTCGTTTAGCACCCACTCGTGATTTTCTTGAACGAGCCTGCTGAGCGCATCGGCTTGGGCATTCTGCACTCCCGGCAGATGGGTTGCCGTGATCGTCAGGTTCCTGGCCACCAGCCAATTCCAGATAGTCTGTGCCTCCCGAGACAGCGTGCGTGAACGGGAGCCCCCCTGCTTGTTGAGGTAATACATGGTAGTAGTATTGTCCGTCTGAACTAGCAGGGAGTTCATCGTGAAGGAGGGATGGAATGCCTTCAGGGCCAAGTGTACTGCTCTGAGTTCCAAAAAGTTGATGTGGTAAGTCATCTCCGTCTGCGACCATATCCCCTGAATCTGAAGAGGGCCCGAATGCGCTCCCCAGCCCTGGAGAGACGCATCGGTCACTATGGTCTGGACCGGAATATCCTTGTGGAAAGGAGTCCCCTTGCAAACATTCTCTGAGGAGCACCACCATTTCAGAGATTGGAGAGCGTGTTGGGACAGATGAATCTTGTCCTCCCAACGCCCCCGCCTCTGGTCCCATTGATCCTCCAGACATTCCTGCAGAGGCCTCATATGCAGACGTGCATTGGGGGTGAGAAAGATGCAGGAAGCCATCGACCCCAGTAAGGAGGACACCGTCCTCACTGTAGGAGAGTGGGCTGAGAGGAGGTGCAGGGCCTTCCCACGGATCGATAAGCGTCTCTCCTCCGAAGGACACACGCTTGCGTTCAAGGTATTGACTGAGGCCCCCAAGTACTGGAGACACTGCACAGGAATCGGCACTGACTTTGACATGTTGATGTGCAGCCCCAGGCGATGAAGCAAGGCAGCTGTCCTGTTGAAGTGACACTGTGCTTCCCGGAACGTGGAAGCCTTGATCAGCCAATCGTCCAGGTATGGATACACAAACACTTTGGTCTTCCGCAAGTGTGCTGCCACCACTGCCATGCACTTGGAGAACGTCCGTGGGGCAGACTTCAGACCAAACGGGAGTACTGTATACTGGTAATGGTTGTTGCCTACCAGAAACCTCAGGAACTTGCGATGCTTTGGTGCGATCGGCACATGAAAGTAAGCGTCCTGCAGATCTATGGCGCACAGCCAATCTCCTCGATGCAACTGAGGGTAAATCTGATGCAGGGACAACATACGGAACTTTTCTCTGCGGATCCACTTGTTTGCTTGACGCAGATCTAGAATAGGCCTGAACTCGTTTTTGTCCTTTTTTCTGACGAGAAAGAACCTGGAGTAAAGGCCTGTTCCTCTTTGCCTCAAAGGAACAGCTTCTATCGCCTTCTTCCTTAACAGGACGTCCGCCTCCCCCTGGAGCTCCCGTACCATGAAGGGAGAGCGCATTGGTGGAATCTGAGGAGGCGGGCTGGTGAAACGAAGACTGTATCTGTGAGAAGTTGGCCTGATGTATGATGTCACTAGTTCTAGTGTTTGCAAACAATATTCAGCACCCACTTGTCCTGAGTTATTGTCCTCCACTCTGCCAGGTAGAACTGAATACTTCCCCCCACCGGAGCGGGTAACGGACGAGGGGGAAGTGACCTTTCAGGGCTTCGACCCGGCCGGGCCTTTGTTCCCCGACGAGGATTGATGCTGGCCTCTGCCCCTCTGGCGCTTCTGAAAGGACTGCCTCTGGAACTGCTGTTGCTGGTGCTGCTGTTGGTGACCAGACTGGCGCCCTTGACCGCGTTGCTTAGAATAACGCCTGCCATAGGAACGGAATGACTTCTTCTGCTCCTTGGGTCTTTCCAACCCCACGGCCTTCAGGGTTTCTGCTTCGGCCTTCATGCGTGCCATCTCGTCATCCGCATGAGACCCGAATAGCGTCGAGCCAGAGAAAGGCAAGTTCGCGATCTTTTGCTGCGCTTCAGGCTTGAGAGAGGTAAGCCTCAGCCAGGAATGTCTCCTCATGTGCACTCCATGACAGTACCCATGGGCCGCCAGCAACGAGACATCCCCCGCCGCACTGATGATCTGGTTGGAGACCATCATGCCTTCGTTCAGCACCTCCTGGAAGTCCTCTCTTTTGTCCCTAGGCAGGGAGGCAGCAAACTGTTGCAGAGAGTCCCAAAGCGATCGGTCATAGCGACCCAGCAGGGCAGAGGCGCTAGCGGCCTTCATAGTCGTGGCCGACGTAGAGCACATTCTCCTCCCCAAGGAGTCCATCTTGCGGCTCTCCTTATCCGGAGGAGCCGTGGAAGAGGGCGTCGTGTTGTGTTGTTTACGAGCCGCCACCACAATGACAGAGTCCGGGGGAGGGTCCACCCTGAGGAAGGCCGGGTCCGAATCTGGGGCCCTGTACTTCTTCTGCAACCGTGAGGGAGCAGACTTCACCACTGCAGGAGTCAAGAAAACCTCCATGGCTGGTTCCTCCAAACCCGGAACCAAAGGAAGGAGGGGGCGTGAGAGGTGAGCCTTGTGCAATGTCTCAAAGATCACCAAGGTCGTGGGAACCGGGACTGCTACGGAGATCCCCAATTTCGCCGCCCCCCTCATCAGCACATCCTGAAAAGTGGCAATATCATCCACCGGCGAGATTCGGGTAGGCGGAGTCTCCGACAGTGAGGGGGAGAGCCGTCCATTGCCAGAAGAGTCCGTATACCATGTGCCTCTGGAACGAGATCTATACCTCCGTTGCCCATGCCTCGTGTGAGTGGACGACCTGCGTCTACTCCGTGACCTCCGCCGAGATCGAGAACGCGACCTCTGTCTGCGAGGAGCCTTAGGAGCCGCCGGTAGCCGAGGAGACGGTGAAAGCTGCGGCACTGGCGGTGGTGGTGTAGGTCGCTTAGGAGGAGGAGGAGGCGGAGGAGGAGGAGGCGGAGGAGGCGTTGGAGGCTTCCGAGGCAGCGGCTGGGGGAGAGGCTGTGGAGCCCCATCACTCCTTGCAGGGGAACCAGGACCAGCACTGTCCGGACTCCCGTCCACCCTTCTCTTCTTGGCGGGCCTATCCTGTGCTGAAGTAAACGAGGGGGAGCGCCGTCGCCTCCTAGATCCACGACTGGAGATTGTAATCACCGAAGACGTGTTCCCCGATGTCACCGAAGTCGAACTGATCGTCGACCTCGTCCGGCGTCTTTTCGCCGTCCGGCGCCCCCTCGACGTCGACCGGTGGCCCCTCGACGTCGACTGTGAACGACGTCTCCTCGACGCCGATCTTTTTCGCCTCGACGTCGACCTCCTTCGCCTCGACGTCGACCTCCTTCGCCTCGACGGCGACCTCCTTCGCCTCGACGGCGACCTGTCCCTCGACGGCGACCTGTCCCTCGACGGCGACCTGTCCCTCGACGGCGACCTGTCCCTCGACGGCGACCTGTCCCTCGACGGCGACCTGTCCCTCGACAGCGACCTGTCCCTCGACGGCGACCTGTCCCTCGACGGCGACCTGTGCCTCGACGGCGATCTGTGCCTCGACGGCGATCTGTGCCTCGACGGCGATCCCCTCCGTCTCGACGGCAGTCGCCGGTGTCTCGGCGTCGATCCATCGCGGGGCTCGGTACGATGTCGATGGTGTGTCGACGTCGACCTTGGAATCCTCGACGGCGACCTAGTCCTAGGTCTCGCCGGCCCCTCTCTCGACGTCGACCGTCGAGAACGCCGCGATCCCGAGCCCGGGATCGACGGCGAACACACCGGTGCTTACCTCTCGCCGTCGACGTCGTCGCCTTCGACGTCGAACGGGATCTACCAGCCGGTAGGCGCCGTTTCTGCTGCTGTTTCTGCCCGGAGGTCCCTCCAGTGGCTGAAGCATGGGCAGAGGAAGGGGAATGAGATCCTCCATGCCCCGAAGTCCCACCTGTCCTCTGCTTCTCCTGTCCCTGGAGGCGAATCTTCTCCCTGTCCCTCAGGGTCCTCTTGGAGAAGGTCTTGCAGATGGCACACGTAGCAGGGACATGTGAGGAAGACAAGCAGAGGATACAGACCTCATGTGGGTCCGTCTTGGCCTTTTTCCTCCCACACTCAGGGCATTTATCAAATAAAGCCATGCTAAGAGTGAGCAAACTGCACCAAAACGCAGGATGCAGTAAAGAAAGGCTCTAGACGTCGAATGAACACACTATTTATCCAAAAATCTAAAATTTAGTCCAAATATCCACCCAAAAGGGTAGAGCTCAAGCTCCAGGGTCCTGCTAGCAGGAGCCGGAAAAAAGAACTGAAAGTAACTTGCTTTGGCTGTGCATCCTGGGATACCGGGGGTCTCTGGAGAGTTTCTTAAAGGCACGGTATCCCTTTAGCAGACACATAATGACAGCCTATAGGGCTTGTCTGTCCACCCCTTCCTCTCTATTGTTTAAAGGGATTTTGGTGAAGGGAGTGTGATACAATAGAGGAACATGTCAGATGTGAATAAAAATGACATTTAAACTTTGTTTTGGCTTTTGTGTTCACTTCAGAGGAGGTGCTCGCCAGTGCAGCCATGTTGTTATTAGGCTGTATTATTTTGTCTGTCTCTTAAGTGTCTTTGCAGGTTTGCAAATGCGGGACAGCTTAAGAGATATTTTGATTGCTCCGGGGTCCCCGCACATGGGCAGGACTATTCATAGATTATGACTATACACAGAGATCCCCTACTACAGAACTTCAGGTCCCACAACAGAGCACGCATCCGCCACATGGCGTGATGTACCAGCAGGATGCAGGAGGCCATCAGACCCAGCAGCCGCAGGGCCATCCTGACCAAAACTCGGGATAAAGTCTGAAGAACAAGTTACTTACCTTCGGTAACGATGTATCTGTAAGAAACATTAGTTAGTTAGATTCCTCACCTTAGAATATCCCCAGGCGTCAGGCTGGATCCGGAAAGATTTTTCGTCAGCAATACCCCTTGCGCGTCGCTAGGCGTCGTCTGCGGCTCCGCGTCCGTCGTCTGCGTCATGCGCCGGAATGACGTCGGAGTACTTAGAGGCCGCCCTCGCGTGCGGACGTCAGTTCTTGTACATAGCTTTCTGCACTAGGAACGCAGAGCCATGCAAGAGACTGACACTGGTGCCAAAAAAGTCTAGGGCCCTGAAAAAGATAACCTCAACCCTAGACGTCGGATCGCAGAACGGGGAGGATGGGTGGGTCGGTGAGGAATCTAACTAACTAATGTGTCTTACAGATACATCGTTACCGAAGGTAAGTAACTTGTTCATCTGAAAGAAACACGTTAGTTAGATTCCTCACCTTAGAATAGATACCCCAGCAATACCAACCCCGGTGGTGGGTCTGCGAAACAAGATCACACCAGAAAGTCCTGGAGAACAGAACGGCCAAATAAGCCGTCTCTCCGGACTTGGCTGTCCAGGCAATAATGCTTGGCAAACGTGTGCAGCGAGGCCCACCTTGCTGCCTGACAGATGTCCTGCAAGGGGACTCCCCGGCCCAGGCAGTCATCGCCGCGGTGGCCCGAGTGGAATGGGCCCTCAACCCAACAGGAGGGTCCTTTTTAGCTAAGGAGTAACAAGCTTTGATGCATAAAACGACCCACAAAGAGATGGTTTGCTTGTGCACCGCCTGCCCCTTCTTAGCGCCCACGTAGCCAACGAAGAGTTGGTCATCCACCCGGAACTGTTTTGTGCAGTCCAGATAGAAGGTGAGCGCACGTTTTGGGTCCAGACGGTGGAGCCGCTCTTCCTCTTTCGAGGGATGCGGAGGCGGAAAGAAGGTGGGCAGCGTAACAGACTGCCCGATGTGAAAGGCAGTCACAACCTTAGGAAGGAAAGGTGGCTTACAAGAGAGAGCCTGGAGCTCACTCACCCTTCTAGCAGAGGTGATGGCTACCAGGAAAGCAGTCTTAAGCGTCGAGACGAAGAGGACAATTATGAAGTGGCTCAAAGGGAGCGCACATCAGATATGTCAAAACAAGATTCAAATCCCACTGACGCATTACGTAAGGGACAGGAAGAAACATGTGAGTAATGCCCTTAAGGAATCGAGAAAGAATAGGGGATTTGAAGAGAGAAGGCTGATCAGGAAGCCGAAGGAAGGCAGAGATAGCAGAAAGATAACCTTTAAGAGTGCCCAGAGCAGAGCCCTGCTGGGCCAAAGAAAGAAGGAAGAGGAGAACCTCACAAAGAGGGGCGGAAAGGGGATCCACAGCCTTTGCTGTGCACCATGCCACAAATTTGTTCCACCTACATGCGTATACCGTTTTAGTGGAGGGACGCCTGGCTGCCAGAATCACATCGCAGACTTCAGGAGGCAAGTCAAATGGCATCAACTGTCGCCACTCCTTCTCCACGCATGAAGGTGGAGACTGGACAGGTTTGGGTGGAGGACCGTCCCTTGCTGCTGCGACAGATCGTATCGGGGAATCGATTGACAGACTGAGTAGCTCGGGATACCAGTACCTTCGTGCCCAATCCGGAGCCACCAAGATGACTTGGGCCCGGTCGCGCCTGATCTTCTTCAGCACTCTGGGCAGAAGTGGTATAGGCGGAAAGGCGTACAACAGACCGCAACTCCACTCGCGACGAAAAGCGTCCCCGAGCGAGTGCCGCCTTGGAAACTCCAACGTGCAGAACTGCTGACATTGCGCGTTCTCTTCGGTGGCGAATAGATCTAACCAAGGCTCTCCCCACTGCCGAAAGAGGCCTTGCGCCACGTCCGAGTTGAGACGCCATTTGTGATCCATCATGCACCGGCGGCTGAGTTCGCCTGCTCTGATGTTCAGAGAGCCCGCCGGATGTTGAACCACCAGGGCGATGCCCTGATGTTCCAGCCATGTCCAGAGGCGCAGAGCCTCCTGACAAAGGGTCCACGACCCCACCCCGCCCTGTTTGTTGCAATACCACATGGCGGTGGTGTTGTCCGTGAACACCTGCACCACACTTCCCCGGACAACGGGAAGGAATGCCTTCAGTGCATGTCAGATCGCTTAGCTCCAAAAGGATGATATGGAGCAGAGACTCCGCCGGAGACCAGAGTCCTCTGATCTCCGCCTCCCCCATCCCAGGATGGACGCATCCGTCACCACTACGTGCTCCGGGTGGGGTAGGGAGAGGGATCTGCGGCAGACTCAATCGCGGTTCGTGAGCCACCACTGCAACTGTTTTGCAGTGCCCTCTGAGATCAAGACATGGTCGGACAGGTTGCCCCGACGCTGGGCCCACTGAAACTTCAGGTCCCACTGCAGAGCCCGCATTCGCCACCTGGCGTGATGCACTAACACGATGCAGCAGGCCATCAGACCCAGAAGCCACAGCACCAACCTGACCGAAACCCGGGATAGAGGCTGAAAGATGGGAATCAGAGCCTGAATATCCCGGACCGGCTGCTACGGAGGATAAGCCCGAAACTGCGCTGAGTCCAGAACCGCACCGAGTCCAGAACCGCCCCGATAAAAAGGAGCTTCTGGGAGGGACTCAGATGTGACTTCGGCACGTTGATGGAGAACCCCAGCAAATGCAGGAGGTCGGCCGTAGTCTGGAGGTGGGAGACAACCTGCTGGGGCGAGCCCGTCTTCAACAGCCAGTCGTCGAGATAGGGGAAGACTGGAACACCTGATCTGCGCAGATGAACTGCGACCACCGCCATCACTTTCGTGAAAACCCGAGGGGCACTGGTGAGGCCGAAGGGGAGCACCGTGAACTGGAAATGCTCCTGACCCACCATGAACCGCAGGTAACGCCGGTGGGCCGGCAGTACGGGAATGTGAAAATAAGCGTCCTGCAAGTCCAACGCTACCATCCAGTCTCCTGGATCCAGGGCAGCCAGAACCTGAGCTAGTGTAAGCATCTTGAACCTCTCCTTCTGGAGGAAGGCGATGACGCTCCTGAGGTCCAAGATAGGGCGTAGGCCCCCTTTGCCCTTCTTGGGAACCAGAAAGTAGTGAGAATAGCAACCTCGACCTACTTCTGGACCAGGAACGCGCTTGACGGCCCCCTTGGCCAAGAGGGCTGCAACTTCCTCCCGCAGAAGATTCAAGTGATTCCCCGACATGCGGTGGCACTGCGGTGGCATGGCTGGAGGGGTCGTCTCGAAGGGAAGGAAGTAGCTCCTTCGGGCGATTTGCAGCACCCACCTGTCCGACGTGATGGAACGCCAGTGGAGCAGGTGATGGCGAACTCTGCCTCCCACTGGCGTGGAATGGGCCTGAAAGCACGGACTAGGAGGGCTTTAAGGCGGGTGCTGCCGGGGTGGATGTGGACTGACCGGCACGTTGACCCCCGGTACCGCTTCGGCGGAATCCACCTCCGCGACCGCGTGCAGGTTGGATCTGCGGCCGGTGGCTAGGCGGACGTGAGGGGGCACCCCTTCCTTGGCCACGAAAGGGATCAAAGGTGGAAGTTTACTGTCGCGGCCCGAGAGGCCCAAGGACTTGGCCGTAGCCCAGGAGTCCTTGAAGCGCACCAGCGCACTATCCGCCTTCTCGCCAAAAAAGGCGAGTGCCATCAAAGGGCAGATCCATGAGGGTGCTCTGGACATCCCCTGAGAAAGACGTGGACCGCAGCCAGGCGTGGCGGTGGAGCGCAACCGTG
Source organism: Triturus cristatus (assembly GCF_964204655.1). Taxonomy (NCBI): domain Eukaryota; kingdom Metazoa; phylum Chordata; class Amphibia; order Caudata; family Salamandridae; genus Triturus; species Triturus cristatus. Next base: position 909,210,026 of record NC_140588.1, read on the forward strand.
GTTGACATCGCCCTACCCAGTGAGTCCGTAGTGTCTAGTCCACATCGAATAGCATGTCGTGCTGCATCCTGCCCGTCGGCAAGAGCCTGGGCGGTCCAAGAGGCAAGCGGTGTTTAAGGATCGCAGTCCCAAACTAAGGGAAGACAACAGCTTCTTACCAAACTGTTCCAGCCTCTTGGATTCCCGATCCGGAGGAGCGGACGGGAAGGAGGATTGGGAAGTAGAGGCTTGGATAACCAGGCTCTCGGGCGTGGGGTGTTGGGACAGAAAACTGGGGTTGCCCAGAGCAGGGCAGTTGCGCCGGGCCACGTTCCGATCCACAGGAGGTACTGTGGAGGGCTTGGTCCAAGTGCCCTTCAGAACGTCCACTAGTGCCTCATTGAACTGCAGCAGAGGCTCCGAGGAGCTTGCTGACGGTTGAAGCACTTCAGTGAGGAGGTTAGTCCTCATGGCCACAGCAAGCAGCTCCAGCCCAAGGGCTTCGGCCGCCTTGCGCAGCACCACTGAAAATGCAGCACCTTCCTCCGAAGCCACAGTCGGAGGAGAGATGAAACCAGTGTCCGGGGAGGTGTCCACACCACTGGCATCCCCCAGTTCATCTGCCCAGTCCTGAGATAAGTTGGCCTGCATGGCCAGAGGGTCCTCAGAACCCTCCCAGTTGCCCCCGTCATCCGATTCCTGATAAACAGGGGGAATAATCGGAGCCGGACGGTAGATGAAATTGTCATCCATCGGTATCGGCTGCGGTGCCGGATGGCGCCGCACTGGCGACTGGCCCGGACCGGGGCTGAACCGGGGAACGGCATTGTCCGGAGACCGCGCCAGGGGTGGAACCGGCGTCGGCGCCAGCGGAGGAGGCGTCGTGAGGTCGACCGGCACAGACTGAGATCCAGGCCTGGATCCCACGGGGACCTGCAGCGTCGGGACCGAAGTAGACGACGGCGCCGGGGCCGGAGCCGCCGGCTCGCTAGGTCGACCAGTCGAGCCCTGAAGGCGCGCCGGCAGGCGTCGACGGAGGAGCCAGGCCCCTCATGGCAAAGAGGAAGGCACTGATCTCCACCGGAGTTGCGTCAGTCCCAGGGACCGGTGGGTATGGGGACGGACGCGGCTCCAACGGAGCCGCAGGGGTGGTACCACCCGGACCCTCGACAGTCACGCGACCGGCGAGGGGAGTCCGAAGAGCGATGTCGCCTCTTGGACTTCTTAGCATGCTTCGACTTACCCGAAGACTTCGACCCCGATGAGCGGTGGTGGTGGCTGCGGCTACGCGACCGGTCCTTCGACCTCCTCACGGACCGGGACCGTGAACGGCACGGAGCCGAGTGTCGGAGCTCGAGAAGCTTACGGGACCGCTTCCGCCTAGCCTTCGAGGTCAAGGCCTGGCAGTCGAGGCACGACTCGGCATCATGGTCGGCCCCCAGGCAGTAAAGGCACCGGCGGTGGTGGTCCGTCACCGACATCAGTCGATGACAGGAGTCACAGGCTTTAAACCCGGGCATCCTACCGGCACCAGTTCGAATCGAGTAGACAAAAGAGTCCAAAAAGTTTTAGTCAAAAAGTGACTAAAGGGGTAAGCTCTTCCCGGATCGCCGCTGTCTGGTGCGGAAAAAAGAAGAACTGACGTCAGCGTGCGAGGGCGGCGTCTAAGTACTCCGACGACGTCATTACGGCGCACGACGCCGGACGCGGAGCCGCAGACGACGCCTAGCGATGTGCAAGTGGTATTGCTGACGAAAAATCTTTCCGGATCCAGCCTGACGCCTGGGGATATTCTAAGGTGAGGAATCTAACTAACGTGTTTCTTTCAGATAGATCGGAATCAGAGCCTGAATATCCCGAACCCGCTGTTCGGGAGGATAGACCCAAAACTGCGCAGAGTCCAGAACCGCTCCGATGAAGAGGAGCTTCTGGGAGGAACTCAGATGTGACTTCGGCACGTTGATTGAGAACCCCAGCGAATGCAGGAGGTCGCCGTAGTCTGGAGGTGGGAGACGACTGTTTGGGGCGAGCCCGCCTTCAACAACCAGTCATCGAGATAGGGGAAGACTGGAACCCCTAATCTGCGCAGATGAGCTGCGACCACCGCCATCACTTTCGTGAACGCCCGAGGGGCACTGGTGAGGCCGAAGGGGAGCACGGTAAATTGAAAGTGCTCGTGGCCTATGGTGAACCGCAGGTAACGCCTGCAGGACGGGGATGTGGAAATAAGCATCCTGCAAGTCGAACGCTACCATCCAGTCTCCAGGGTCTAGGGCAGCCAGAACCTGAGCTAAAGTCAGCATCTTGAACTTCTCCTTCCGGAGGAAGGCGGTGATGCTCCTGAGGTCCAAGATAGGGCGTAGGCCCCCTTTGCCCTTCTTGGGAACCAGAAAGTAGTGGGAGTAACAACCTCGTTCTACTTCTTGGCCAAGAGGGCCGTAACTTCCTCCTGCAGAAGTTGCAAGTGATCCCCCGACATGCGGTGGTACTGCGGTGGCATGGCTGGAGGGGTCGCCTCGAAGGGGAGGGACTAGCCCCTTCGGACGATTTGCAGCACCCACCTGTCCGAAGTGATGGTACGCCAGTGGAGCAGGTGATGGCGAACTCTGCCTCCCACTGGCGTGGAATGGGCCTGAAAGCTCGGGCTTGCTTCGTTAGGTTCGTAGGCTTCACGCGCTGCCTGAATGCTACACTTGTATTTAAATTGTATTTGAAACTTTTGTTATCGCTATTGCAGAATCTCTGTTGCTCTTTTTAAAAAAAAAAAAGAAGGAAAGCTTTTAAATACTGCACGAATGTACTAAATAGTGCTCTTTGTTCTTGCACTTACCTGGTACCACAGTGTGTTGTGTGGCCTCTGCACCTCCCTGGTCCACCGTAGCCATTAGAGGGCTGATTGTTGTGGAGGGAGCACTGCTCAGGTCCGGCCGGCATTTCCCCACTTCCGGATGCCATCCCACGGCCGCCATCTTGCTAGGGAGGCGGTATAGTCTTTTGCCTCTCCCTGCACCTGGACACACTATTTAGGAGGCCCATGGCGCGGGAGCTCAGCGGGCGCGTGCCAAAGGCAAGCCCGTCCGCGCCTGGATGCTGCCAGACATGCTGGCGATTTGAAATCTGAGGTGCTTGTATACACCAGGGAGCAGCTGATGTCTATTGGCCAGCAGGTCAGCCCTTGTGGACAGTATCAGGGGGACACGATGAAAGGACCTTTCTGCTGTTCCAATTGTGGCTATAAATCCTGCCCCGTATTGCCCCCGACTCCCTCCAGACCCACTATGAAAATCCTCCATCTCAATGTCCGGTCCTTGGTTAAACACTAAATGGAGATACAGGACCTCATTGAAGATGAATCACTGGATGTGTTTTTCATAACTGAATCCTTGTTGACTGATGCCACGGTGGCTGAACCTGGCCTCGCTCTTCCTCCAGGGTTCAGTATCCTGACACTTAATAGAGAAACTAGAGGCGGGGGCATAGCTGTTATTTTTAAAACCTGTTACCGCTGCTCACTTGTCAAGGAGAATATAGCAGGGCGCGAATGCGCTTGTTTTGCGATTTCTTTCAATGCTCACTCCTCCTCCTCTGGTCTACTAGTTTATCGCCCCCTCGGACCTACCTTGGATTTCAAGTCAGCCATCATTGAGGCTGTGGGTTCCCTGGCACTAACAGCTACGAATTTCAACCTTGTGGGTGATCTTAATCTGCACTTTGACTGCCCTATTGACCCCGAAGTCAGCAGCTTGCTTGCTGACTTGGATGCCTGTCAGTTGAGACAGTTGGTAGTGGGCCCCACCCACTCTGCAGGGCATTTACTTGACCCGGTCTTCTCCAACATCCCTTCTCTCTTGGTCAAGACACCTAGCCCAGTGTGTTGGTCCGACCACTTTTTAGTTACTATCTTCTTTCCGCTCTCTGAGTCTATTCCTAGATCCTACCCCAAAGCCACTCTTAGACATTGCTGGAACAAACTTAAATTAGAGGATTTGCTCTCCACTCTGGCCTCCTCTTCCCCCACCTTAGACACAGATCCTGAGCAAGTGTATAAATCATTCTGTGACTGGATATTACAGGCCTTGGACAATTTGATCCCTGCCAAATGGTCTAAGGGTCGCTGCTCAAACTCCAACACCTGGTATAATGAACCTTAGGCAGCCCTGCGCAGCATTTGTAAGAAGCTAGAACGGGTCTGGAGAAGGGCATTTGACCTTCGTGCCAAAAAGACGTACCAGGATGCGATTAAATGCTACCACAAGGCCATACATCGGGCCCGATCAGCTTATTTCACTAATGAGATTAAGACAAGTAAAAATCCGGTAAAAAGCATTTTCAAAATCCTCAACGATTGTAAAACTAGGAAGGACCCCTCCACTCCGTGGATCACGTCTGAGCAGCATGCAATGATCTGGCCACTTTCTTCGTCCAGAAAGTTGAAGCCATTTATAAATCCTTCTCTACCTGCCCTCTGGACCCCATAGTTCCATCAGATACTCAGATCACCAATACCCTGGAAGCAATTCCCCCTATCTCCCAGGATGAGTTCCTCACTCTGAGCAAAAAAATCAAATCAGGCTCCCCTATAGGTCCCATGAGGCCGACCCAATTCAGGGATACACCACCTGCTCTTATGACGCCTCTGTGTAAGATTATCAATGCCTCCTTTTCCACATCGGTGGTACCCCTATCATGGAAACAAGCTAGGGTGGTCCCCTTACTGAAAAAAACAACACTTGATCCCACTAAACCAGAACATTTTCGACCCATATCCCTCCTGCCCTGAGTCGCTAAAATTGCGGAGGCCCACACCAATACTATTCTTTCAGGCTATCTGAACAACACAGGCGCCCTGGATCGCTCCCTGAATGGCTTCCGCCCGGGTCATAGTACAGAGACAGCACTTCTAGCAGTGAGTGAACATCTACGTACCATCCTGGATGAGGGACAAACTGCGGCGCTCATATTGCTCGATCTTAGCGCCGCGTTTGACACAGTATCCCAGCAGATCCTCCTGCGTCGGCTTGAAGAGGCGGGGGGGGTGGTGGGTCTGGCCTTGGAGTGGTTCCGTTCCTTTCTTTCTGACAGATCATTCCAGGTGCCAGCCCCCGCCTTCCTCTCACACGCCCATGCCATCGAACAGGGGGTTCCCCAGGGGTCGGCTTTAAGCCCCGTGCTGTTCAATCTTTACGTCCAACCTCTGGCGGCGGTGGCAAGGGATCACAGCTTGGCCATGGTCTCATATGCCGATGATACGCAGCTAGTCGTGGCCCTCTCCGATGATCATTCTCAGGGCGCCGTGCGTTTTCGGAGTGGCCTAGCAGCAGTCGCGCACTGCATGACCGCTAACTGCCTCCAACTTAATGCCAGCAAATCAGAAGTGCTGCAGGTGGGGAGGGACAAGGGGCTCTGGAGTAAACACTGGTAGCCCGAGTCCTTGGGCCTTGCACCTACTCCTAAATCGGCAGTAAAAAACCTAGGGATCTGGTTTGACTCCACCCTTGGGTTTCAGGAACATACCAGGAAGACCGCTGGTACGTGCTTTGGACTCCTTTGGGGCTGGAGGCCCATGCTGGGCTTCTTTGATCCTCCAACCAGACAGTTGATAGTCCAGGCAACTATCCTATCTAGATTAGATGATGCTAATTTTCTCATGCTAGACGCCAACAAGGCCGAAGTCACTCGCCTCCTGCGAGTACAGAACACTGCCGCCCGAGTATTATTGAGGCTCCCCAGAACTAGCTCAGCATCAGGAGCCTTGCGACGCCTACACTGGCTACCCATTCCTCAAAGGATCCAATTCAAAGCATTATACCTGACCTTTAAAACCGTCCTCCCCCGAGATTCTATCTAATCTGCTAGTCCCATACGTACCTACACGCCAGCTACGCTCTGCTGAGCAATTCCTAGCAACCATTCCCCGTGTGAAGCGCCTCAGAGCGGGGGGGGGGGGGGGGGGCGGTCATTCCGGTTTCTTGCCGCTAAACTTTGGAACTCCCTCCCTGTTCAGATCCGGCGGCTAGACTGCCTGCTGTCATTCCGTAAGGCTATTAAAACCTACCTTTTCCCTACGGTCTAGCCCTAGCTTCATACTGACAATGCGGCAAGCGCCGGTACGCCTCTTCACTGAGGTAGCTGTGCGCTATATAAAAATATCTAACATAACTAGGAAGGCTTTGAGGCAGAAGCTGCGGGGGCGGATGTGGACTGACCGGCTCTGTCCCCCTGATCTTGGTGCCCAGCACTGACCCTGAAAAGTAATTACAACTGCGATTTTCCGATAAACAAACTTTCCTCCATAGGATAACATTGCCTGGTTTTTGCCAGAAGTTCTTCTAAGTGTCGTTTTTTGAAACCTAGAAATATTCCTTAAAAATCGCCTGTGTAACAAATACGATTTCTTTCTACTGTTTACAGGAGATGCACCAGGGCTGAATCCAGGATCCAGCACGAGTAAGAAAAACCTATGCAAAGTAATCGATATTGCATTTACTTAAAGATTCCCATTGAGCTCAATGTTATAATTGTGTTTAACTTGTGTTGCCTATTGCAACAACTGTAACCATTTCATTTAAAAATCTATTGCTTATTGAAATTATTCAACTAGAGCATATCCTTCTGAGAAAGTATTCTGATACCTACTTATGGTTCTAAAATAAAACAATTATATATTTTTATATACAAAACCATTGGCTTAGAGTTCAGTTCTTGAGTGTGTGAGAGCATTTGCTGACAGTGTGTACAACAAATGCTTTACACTGTCCTCTGATACTGCCTTACTGCCCGACCAAGCTACCACTTTAGAGAGTAAGGTTATATCTAATTTTAACCTCTGCCAAACCTCTGGGGACTGTTGGACTCTGTACTCGCTGTACCTTACCGTGGTGCAGTATATATAGAGCCACTTTCCTACAGAGGGGGAAGGCCTTGCAGGGTAAAGATCTGGGTCATTATCTGCCGGCTGATCAAAATCATAATCCCTCCAGGGGTCTACTGGTAATGGATTATGTTCCTCGTCTATATCATCTAAATCATCTTCCTGATAATCAAAAGGTTGTGAGGGTGGAGAGTCCTGCGGTATAGTATGCAGTGGCTCTAGTGTAGCAGAAGATGGTGGTGGTGTAGGGGAATGTGTTGGAAGAGGAGAATGATTAGTCCCAGTACTCTTCAGTGGAATTGTATATGGAATGTCCTCAGACTCTGGTTTATGCTTTTGAGGCACTTTAGTGACCAGAGGTCCTGTATCAGGATTAAAGTACAGTTCTTTTTGTCTAGGATCTATTTTGGGTGATAGAAAGTCAAAAATCTGATCCTGTGTTCTAGGAGGAACGTCTTTTGATTTCGGTACCGACTACTTCGATACCTGAATATTTCGCCTTTTCGGTGCAGAAGGTTTTGGCTCCGAAGACACTTTGGACTTGGGCGTGAAAGGTTTTGGCTCCGAATCGCGTTTCGACTTTGAGCTGGTTGTTTTTGGCTTTGAACCAGAAGGCCTGACTACTTGTTTTGGTGCGAGACCCGAAGGCGAGGCGATAGAAACATTGTCTCGGTGCTGACCGTGACACGAAGGTAGGGGTGGCATCGAGCCTTATAATTAGTAGGATTTGGATTTCGGGGCAAGGGGTGTTCTGTACTCACGCGACCTTAACCTTGGCCCAATGGTAAGTCCTCTTCCATCTCGGAGTCTGATTCCGGCACAGAGAGGGGTTGCTCCTCCATCTCCTCTTCGGCACCTTGTGCGTCAGATTTCTCCTGCTCAGAACCTTCGCTGAAGATGTCCGGAATGTATTGGACGTTCTGGCTCTGCATTTCACAATGGCGAGAACGACGATTGCGGAGAGTCTTTTTGGATCTAAATGATCTATACGCGTTGCAGTCCTGTTTGTTGTGTTCAGGAGACAAGCATAAGTTGCACACTTTGTGCGAGTCGGTGCGCGGACACTTCGCGTGGCACCGAGGACAGAACTTGAATGAAGTCCGTTCCATCAACTGCGATGTGGACTGACACAGTTAGGCCCGAAGGCCTTCCACAAGTTTCCCGATCGAAATTGAAGTTTTCTTCGACCGATACGTGGAGAAGTGGGATACATGCACGAAAACAATACCATTGAGGGTAGAGTGTATTGTGCACCGAGGGGGAACACGAAGAACAGCTTCGAACCAGAGCGCAGCAATTCACGTCCTAAACCAATGGCGGAAAAAAACAACCTGACAATGGAGTCGATGCTCATGCGCATTGTTTCTGAAAGGAGTCACCACCTTACCTCATGACTGGAAAAACAACTTGCAAACATTCGGACCCAACACAAGATTGCAGGAGTACGCAAAGCTCCTTGATCGGGGATCTGGGTTGAGATCAATTGGCACCTTGACGAGCTCCTGAATTCTCTTTGGGCGGAGTCTGGCAGATGGGGGTTCTGTCCATCTTTGACTTACGTTTCTTCTTCAACTTAGTGGATGACTGACTGTAAAGAAGAATTGCTACAGGAACAGTCTCAAGAGTGGGAATGGATCTGTGCTTGCCACTTGGAGTCGGTCTTGCGTGAGGTCTGTGACTTATTTTGGTATTCCCCAACAAAGCTTTGCTTCACAGTCCTAGATAGCATAGGGTGCATGAGAGCACATTCTGGTAGTTGTACCCAAGCCCAAGTACTGGTGGAAGACCATGTGCCATCTGCCAGCAACATGTTTGACAGCCAAGGCACAGTTTAAACCTTGTAGTCTTTGGTGTGAATTAGGTTTCCATGAACAGTGGAATAAGAATCTGAAAGGATTCATCAACTGCCGAAAAGTATGAAGGTGCAGAAAGTAAGCGACGAACATTGGGGTGCAGTGACAGTGTGAATATGTGACTCCGCTCCGTCACGTCCAGGGCAGGAACAAAGCTACGATACCTCTTCTGGATCCAATCTAACATCTGGGGAATATTCAGTGAGGAATCTGCGGTTTGAAATATCCAACAAAAGTCACCATACAGGGGTGGTGCTTATATGCAGCTTTGACTCGTCACTTCTGGGCCGATATATGGTCAGAAGGGAGATGGAAGATGCCACCCACCTACTAGCGCGTAGGAGCACTGCTACCAAAATTCTCTGCATCCAATTCTAGTGCATGGAGGATATTCTAAGGTGATGAATCTGCGGTTAGAAGTATCCATCAGAACTGACGTTTTGTGTGTATTATCTGCATAGATGTGTTATTTTCCCCACATGCTCCAAAGGGCTTAAAGAGGTCTTTCTTTGAAAAAAAACGACATTTGGATAGGTGTCCATGACCTGGTCAGAGAAACACTTTCAAGCAGGAGAACCAGCAAATGCGGTAGTAAAAACACCCAAAAACGTTCAGGGGAAAAAAAACGGTCCTGTATACAACATAACAGAGCTCAGTGCACACTTCCTGCACTGAAAATATGAGAGGTAATGACCTTATTGGCAGTAGTTCAAGTCTTTTCAAATGAGGCTGCATGGTCGTTTTTAAGTGAAATTATGTTCTATGCTGCTCAGCATGTACCAGAGGCGCAATGTGAGGTAAGATACAAGCATGTGACTATGAAATATCCAGCCCTAGAAACAACTGCAGTAGGACATGAAGGCCAGACTAAAAGGCTGAAAGAATTCCACTGAGGACATACTTATATGTGTAAGCCTCAGTGAATTGCCTTGTAAAGAGTTGTTTCAAAGCCCTGAAACATTGGCTGACACTGTCAACAAAAGTCCACAATTTAGCAGATCCTGCCTAAATGGTTACTCTAACCTGAACAGGAAAGGAAACTTATGTAAGAGGTTATGACTTGGAAATCAAGTGGATGGAAATTTCACAGCAAAGTACTACACTTGATATGTGGTTCTCCTTCAAACACAGCTTACTGAGCGAGACTTGCAAAAAATGATTTGCATTTTGGCAGAGTAAACACTGTGTTACATCCGGAGGTCAATGAAACAAGTATCAAATTGCAAATCGTTCAAGTTCCCTGTGATTCCAGTTTGTTGCGTGTGTGCTTTACAGTCATTAAGGTTATTTGATGTATGTCTGTTTCAGTTAATATTGACAAATATATAGTGAACTGGAGTGGTGGTGCTGTACGAAGGAAAGGTTTATTTTTTTTAATAATAAAATCTCCTTGTAATGGAGCAAAAGGTTCAGCAGCAATGAGCAGCGGCAGCCGTCATAAACAATAGGTGGTGGGGCGGGTGGGGTCCCGCGTGGGGGTGGGGGTTTGGAGGAGCTTAATACAATATAAAAAAAATATATAAGACTTACCTTTCACCGCCGCAGCCGGCCGCCTCCAGCGTCGCGTTTGCCGCCTCTTTTCTTCCTGAGTTCCAGCAGTACCTGGGACCCAGACTCCCATCCAATCCCCGTGCTGCAGAGTAGGGCGGAGATTGGTCTGAGCAGGCAGGGAAGCCGTCCTGCTCAGACCAGGAATTCTGTGGGGTTTCTCCAGCCCGGATGCTCAATGCAGCTGGGCTGGAGAAAACTCAAGTGCGCATGTGTGTTTTGGTCGGCCCGAGACGGCCAGCCAAAACACATATGCGCACTTAGAGAGATCGGAGTGCATGTAGCACTCCTCCTCCGTCCGCCCTCCCATGCCTAAGACCAGCCCCTCCCAACACCGCTGGCAGACCCGGTAAATGTAAAATAACACGATGCAAGAGCATAGTTTTATTTTACATTTTCTGGCTCTGAGCCTGGCAGTGGGGCGACGCTCCTCTGCCATTGCAGAGATGCTGCCACTGGCCAAATGTAGAATTAGAAAAATGACTACAAAACTCTTCAATAGGGTTCAGTGCATCATAGAAAGGTACTTTCTGATTTTTGAGTAGCAAACATCCTCCCACAAAAGTACTAAATTTAGAGATATCAGAGATAAGATTATCAACAGTTAGTGGATGCGATGGAAGGTCACCATCAAAGACACATTTAACCAGACTCAACACTGTGTATATGCTTCAATCAAAATATTCCAACCCAATCAGCTAGTCTGGTCTTTTCTTTGCCATTTCTACATCAAAACTCTTAGTTGGAATGTAAGTGAAACAAACCATCTTCCTACTTGTGCCTGCTGGACAGCTATAACACTCTAGAGATAATGTCTCACCTTTACTTAATTACTACATGTGTAAAGAAGTAATTGTTCTTTTACCTCTGTGCAACTCTTGAAGAACCCTATGGTATAGGATACCCAAAGCTAACAATAGGTTCAGAGAGAAATTACATTGTTCATTCCAGGAGATGTGTAGAACTAGATTTTGAGTTAACTATAATGATTATTCAAGTGTACCCACAATACAACACACGTTTTACAACAACAATGTAACACAAAACTGTTTTAATATTTATTAAATGACACAAAATACCTAGATAACAGACTCTCTCACTCTTTGAAGGGACACATATTTACATTATTTACCATCTTAGAAAGATTCTGTACCCATTTCATATTTACTATGAAACATTAAAAAGGTTTGTTGCAGCGGATGCAAATGCTGTCACATGCCCTTTTTGCCGGTCTGCATATCGAATAAGTTTTGATATAGAGAACAAGCACATTTTCTCATATTCAATTACCTGAAGTGTAAAGCTTCTCTAAAGTAACAGGATTAGTTCCAGACACAGGCCCAAAGAATGTTTACAAAAGTATATTACATTTTTGAATGCTGCTGTACTCTGAAAAAAAGTTAGTGTATATTTTCAAAGAAAATACCCTAGAACTAAGTGGAATGATTTAACCATCATTTCACACAATTTTGTATATACAAATAAAAAAGCAATGTTAACGCTCGCCTTTGGGACATTGACTGAACTTTCATCAAATGAATGTTATGTCATAAAAATGCTGTTATTAACTGATTAGATGCAAGATTAAAATCCGAACCTAACCTATTTAACTTATTTTTTACAGTATTAACTTTGGCACTTCTGTTAACTAAGGAGTGGAACTATTTGCAGTCAAAGGAACAAGTGCTTTGAACTTTTTAGTAGAACGCTTAACCACTGATGTGAAGTTAAAAACTAAAATTACATTTATACATCCAGTACACTGCAATTTGATGTACTGCATGGAAAAGTCAACAAGAGCACAATATATTAAAAAACAAAAAAAGTCCCTATTAAAAAGAATTTTTCCACAAGGCACATTCAAGAGGAAAAATCCCAGAGGAACAAAACCAAGAGAGCAAAATAATTGTAAGGGGCTGTTCATTGTTGGGACCATACATATTAATTTATCCACAACTTTTGAAAATGTTTAGCATTTCAAACAATGTGCTATGCGGGCAGTTTAAGATAAATTTGAAAGAAAAAACATCTGAAACAAATGAAGTCTAGTGCAGATTAGACATTTGCAAGAGACCTGGACTGTAAACTGGCTAAGTGAATGTTTTTCTGGACCATAGTTTTCACAAATGCTTTAACATTGTGAATCAAAAACAAAAGGCAACAATGGCAACTCAATATATTTTAGCATTTGTTCATGAAAGGAAACATATTGTGGACTACTGAGACCAGAACATTGAGCGTCTGGACCAAATGGACAAGACACGTTTTCAGGCAGTTACCCCAAACCATAACAAGCAATACAGTCTCATTTTCAGTTATTCAGCATTGTGCTTTCTGAGAAACAAATCTTTCAGTTGAGGTCACTTTAGAAGAGATGTTGGCATCTCGATTGTGGTACCCAGGCAGAGAACAGAAGAGAGGTAGAGCAACTTAGCTGCAACGCTGACACATGTAAGGTCTAACAGCCCAACTACCAAACTCAGATTGACAACTTTAAATACATTCATGCCCTAAATAAGCTTCAGCATTCCAACGGAAATAATTTTAAAATGTAAAATATAATGGTTTTATAGAGGGTTGAGAAGTGGTTTGATCACACACTACTTTTTTATAACCCTTATTTGCTACTTTGCTTGTTGGGGGTTTCGAGGAATGCTAGACAAGCCAACATGTCATCCGCAGATTTAGTTTTACAAACATTGTAAATAATTTAAAAATAAACATCAGTAGAAGCCAAAAACAGTCCATTTGTACTCAAACACTACAGTAGATGCATCGAAGATTCATGAATTCACACTACGAAGAACCTTCACTAGAAACACATTTATCCTCGTACATTTTACTTGTTTAGCACCTCAGAAGGTATGTTCTGGGCTAATAATGTTATCAGCACAATCCAGACTCTTTGTATCTGCCCAAAATGTTGGCATGCAAACGTCATCATGGCTGAAAGGCTACTCTAAGAGCCTATGGTCATAACTGTCCATGTGAAAAATACTTGTTATATTTCTAGAATATTGTTCTTCAGTCCCAGAGACAAGTGAAGCCACAAAGTAAAGGTACTTCCGAAGATTTTTCTGCATATCAAAACAACATGCAGTGAGTTCAACAGCATTCTTTGTAAATGTAAATAGTACTTTTAAATGGGCATTGGTTTGACTAAAAAAGTCAACAATACTCTTTTGCCATTGCACAGCTTTCATTCAGTCATCGGTGGTATAAAAACTCAGTTAATGGGACCAATAGGCGAGTTCAACCACTGGTATTTCAGGAGGACACCAAGTGCTCAGAAAAACAAAGGCCAATACTCTAAGCAACATAGTTGTACTGGTTCGGATTCTCTTTGTCTCTTTCCATGTAATCTCTGTCGATTAGGGATTCTATTCGCTTCTTAAGATCGGCAGGCTGAAAAATAATAAGTTTCAATATTCAGTTTTGCAGTTTAAAATATTTAAAGGCTGCTTTTTTTAAGACCATACAATTTTAAAACTAAACATAATTCACTATACTTGAATATCTAAACGCAATACATACCTAATACAATAACTACTTGTAATCCTTTGAATCTGTAGACATTGTGACTGTATGTGTTGGATGTGCACATCATTATTGAAACTTTATAATTTTTTCGGAGACACGTATATCTAACAAAAGATTCTCCCGCCCTCCCCTTCACTCAATATCAAATCAACAAATCTCAAAAAGTTCAGAAAGAAGAAATTCTATTACAATTCTGTCTAAAAAACAAAAACAAACAGGGAGGGTGCAGATGAATATGTAACTTGCCTTTGGTAATGCCTTTTCTGGTACAGACTATCTAACCGCAGAATCCTCACCATGTGATTTTCCCTATGCACGAGACTGAATCTGGAAACTTTTGCTAGTAACTCCCCCATGTGTCTGTAATGGGTTTTATTTGGTTCAGTGTCAGATCTACCCCGCCCCTGATGTGACGTTAGGTCCCCTTTATATATATCATTAATCAGAATATTTCAATTTGCAGAAATTCAAATTTGAAATTTTAGTAGATGGCTGTAGGAGCCCATTCCACAGAACAGGGAGGAGGGTGGATCAGTATGGAATCTGAAGTTAGTCTCTACCAGAAAAGGCGTTACCAAAGGCTGTGGTACTGTAAATTTCGGAACCACGTATCTGACATGATTCTAACATGACGATTTCTTTATCAACAGACCGAGAATGTTTAGGATACTATGCACAAGCATTTGCGTCACATTCGAGTGACGAGATCGCCTGAAATCAGAGTTTCTGTCCTAATACCTCGAGCTCCATTTTAAGACGACAGCCATTTTGTGATTGCCCTCTCATATGCAACAGGACTACGGCCAAGCATGGGTCTGAAGGACACACACACCTTCGCTGACTCCTCGGTGACCTGGGTGAACTGACTCCGCTGCCTAAGGCCAAACCTGTTCGGTCAGTTCCCTTCCCGCGGCCAAATGAGATTAGTATCAGGGCCCAGCATATCACGAAACCTTTCATCACACACGAACCATGCCTAATCTTCTACACACCTGCCCCTGTTTCCCTCTTTATGACCCGTTTTACGAGGAGGAGGTGCCCGTTTTTATTGGGTGTCCGTCGATATCTGATGAAGGCGCTAAGCTTTGCCGGGTAATTGATTAAGGGCTGAACGAACTGAAATATGTACTTGCCATTATGACTCTGTCTTTTCCTTTGTAATGAATACATGTGAATGATCATACCGTAAAACGAGGAATGTTTGCCTAAAGCATAATATTTGGTATACAAGGAGAAGGCTGGTTTTCGTAAGTGAGCAGTCTCCTGAGAATATACACGTGTTGTACTTCTAGGATACCTGTTACTGGCTGCAGCCAATAAATACGATATTTGACTTCACCAAGAAGACTCTGTGTTTCTGTAGTCTGAAACAGGAAGAACTCGAAGTCTTCGAGTGTGTTCCCGGCACCGCTGGGTTCCGAAAAACCCAGTACTTCAGTTGGCGCCCAACGCGGGGCGATTTCAGCGGTACCGGTCCAAGCCAGAGGTTCGTGAGGAGCTTCGTGTGAAAATTCTGGAGGAAGGCCGCCACTTCATCGACCCCTGTATGTCGACGTGGTCCGAAAGTCTTTGCTGCGAGGTTCTCCGCGTCCCAACGGCTACAAAGGACTGCTGCCCTGACTATCGCCCTGTTTTGGACCCTTGATGAATTGGTAGAGCGAAACGATAAACGAGTCTTCTGGTGACGTCATCGATACCTCAGTTAAGTATAAGTGGAGCGTCTCCCAGTCCTTAGTTTGATTACTTGGTTTGATATCCCCTTGGGATCTTTTGATTTGGAACTTGCAAGCGCCAAAACCAAGGGACTCGTGTATTCACGAGACTATCGTATTCGATAATCCTTTGAAGTTTGAAACTAGACTAGAGAGCGAAGATGCCTGGTTCTAGTATACTTGGAAATTTGTTTTGTCTTGGTTATAATAGGGATTCCCGATTGGAGGACTCGTGTCCGGTTCCTCTGATTGGAACTCCAACTTATGAATTATATGTAAAACATGGCATAGGCCCACTCACATATAATGAAGTATGGATCCGTTACACCAGAAAAGATGGTGACTTAAAGTGGCCCCAATACGGTAGTTTCGACACAGAGATTCTGGATAATCTAGAGGTTAAACTCTTTAAGAAGAAAGCCCGGCCGGCAATGTTTTACTCTTTCCGCCTATGGCATAAGGAAGCCAAACAGAAGGAAATTAAATTGGCAAAAAGAAATAAAAAAGAAAAGGGTATCTCGATAATGCAAGCTGCTTTGCAGTTTCAAGATAATGAACAGATGAGTGAGCAGTTGCACAGACAATGTAAACTAGTGATAGATAAATGTTATCCAGTTTTGCCGCTTCTTCAGCAAGATTCGTCAAAAGAAATAGAGAAAGATACTTTGATGTCACACTTGTTAGGTTCACCACCCCCTTATGCGCAGAGTGCTACAGCGCCTCCGCAACACCAAGTTGTGCAACATCCAGTTATTTTACATCAAGCTCCTCTACCACCAGTTCCTCCTCAGTTGGCCCCTGCTCCTATGGTGCAGCCCCCTCAGGGGCCGCAGACTTTGCTGCCTGTCCCCCCTTTACCTTTTACGACTTTGCCTACTACATCGACTGCCTCTCTTGGCGCTCTTCCTGATACTGTCTCTACGTCTACACCTACTGTGCTTCCCTCTGTTTATTCCCCTGTTCTTTTGCCAGCTTCTCCTTCTGTCCGACAGAGAGTGACGGATACAGTTGCTAGTTTTATATTACCTTTCTTCGGGTCGTCTGGTGTGACCCCTGATCCAAAGCGTAAGCAGACGCGTAGTAAACTGCCTAATTCTCATGAGAAAGAGATGTTTGACCGTATGGCGCGCAAATGGATTGTTCACCCATCAAGGTATAATTTGGAGTCTGTTATGGAGGTCTTTTGTCAATGGGAAGCACCGAAACAGAGATACGTTTTTGAACAGATGTGTGTTTTCCTTTGTGAGGAATTGGAGGATAATGATTTGGAAGCAAATCCGCAGGATTTGTGCCGTGTACGGTTTGAGTTTGAAAAGGGTACGATTGTGGATCCCGAAGTCGAAAAAGCAGTTGCGACATTGTTATCTTTTAGGATTGAGGATCCTTCCCAGTCACTGTTTAAACATGACTCCTCTGGTAAAAAGGTGCGGCAGTACCCTATGAGGGAAGTCCCTCCGGTATGGAAGGACGCTGTTGCGGCTGATGCCGCTCAAGGTATTGCTGCTGCTCCAGCTCATTTTCAGCGTGTTTGGGTACACGTCCCTTGGAAACGATCTGAAGTGTTAGCCCTTAAACAAACTTTACCCGACCCCCGTAAGAACCCTGCAGGATATTATAAGGAGTTATTGCAGACTGCGGAATCATGCGTTATGAATTTGGCTGACATAGACATGTTATTTGGGAATGTGGTTCCGCAGCCTTTGTGGGGATTGATTCGCAATACAGATCATGTGCAAGAGTTAGGCGCCACATGGGCTAATATTAGAGCTGCTAACGATGGGCAAGTTGGTGGTGCCAAGCCTGATCCCGTAATAGCAGAACTCCCTGCTAGGATCATCACTTACATGAAAACTTTAATGCCTGCGATGCGTGTTAATTGGGATAAGTTATCTGCGTGTAAGCAGAAGAAAGATGAAACAGTGTCTGATTTCTTCACTAGGTTTGAGGAAACGTTTATCGACCACAGTGGTCAAGATATGAGTACAGAAGGTGGTCAACGGTTGTTCGTTGACAAATTTGTGCATAATTTGCTTCCCGACTTGTGTAAGAAATTGAAAGATTCAGAAAGCTCTTGGGCTGTTTCCTCTTCAGCACAAATATTGGCTACTGCACAGTATTACGAAAACAGGGATAAAGATGAGAAAGATAGAGCAGACAAGAAAAATAAGGAATTAAAAACGAAAGTTCTTTTACAACAGGCTTACCCGCCACGTGGTGGTCAGAGTAATTATCAGCAACCTCAACAGTTTCAGAAAAACATGCAAAGGTATGAGTTTACTCGACCGCGTGCCCCTGTAGGTCCCAATCAGTGTTCATATTGTAAAGAAGAGGGTCATTCCAAGTATAGTTGTCCTTTTTTGTTGCAGCGTGCTAATGGCGCATTTAGCGCAAGAGGTCGAGGTGTTCAACAAGCTCCCAGAGGTAGAGGACGCGGAAGTCTTACCCAGAACGCGCGTCCCCTTCCACCTCAAAATACACTGAATAGTTTTGACCAACAAACTAATGCGCCTGGTAGGACGGCTCAGTACTATAATGATGATTATTATGTGGAAGATGAGAATATGGAAGGTAATGATTGCTAGGACAGCCATAGACAAAGAGAGGGAGTTGTTTCAGTTCCAGTAGATCAAAGTGGACCGTATGTTAAGGTGACTACATCAGGTGTGTCAGAGCCTTTTCTGTTGGATACTGGTGCTGCAAAGAGTTCTATTATGCACTCAAAACTCCCTGGCGCGCCTTTGTCTGGCAAGATGAATGTTTCGGTAGGTTTTTCTGGCGCCCCGGTTAGGAATCCGATTTCTTGCCCTATGTCCCTTTCTGTTGGACCTTGTGAATTGGAAGCACCCCTAATTTTGACAACAGGTTGTGGTGAAAACTTGTTGGGATTGGATTTGTTGAAAAGATTGTATGCAACATTATATTGTTCTCCTTCGGGAGTACAACTTACACTGGGTAGGAAAGTGGTTTCTCCAATGTATTTGTCAAAGGATAAACTTCCGACAGAATTGTCGTTTCTTCCCGACGCCATTTGGGCTACTGGTCCTAATGATGTGGGCCTTTTGGAAAAACCGCCACATGTTGTAACATTGAAAGCCAATGTTAAATTGCCACGCATTCCCCAATATAAGATCTCTAGTGAAGGTGAAAAAGCGTTGCTAGCGATCATTTATGATTTGATTGGAAAAGATGTGATTGAAGAGACCAGAGGCAACGTTTGCAATAGTCCTGTTCTGCCTGTTTTGAAACGTACTGACCCTTCTCAGCCACCTGTTTACAGGTTCGTGATTGATCTTAGAGAGGTCAATAAAATAGTTGTGCCACAGTTTCCAGTCGTTCCTGATATTACTGCCTTATTGACTATGATTTCAGCCTCCGCCGCCTGGTTCTCGGTGATAGACTTAAAGAATGCTTTCTTCAGCATCCCGATTGCCGAGGAGAGCAGAGATATTTTTGGTCTCAGCCTAGGAGGTCGAAGCTTTCGCTTCAAACGCGTTCCTCAGGGCTACTGTGAAAGTCCATCAATATACAGCCAAGCTTTAAAAACTCAGCTCGATGCGATTGTTTTACCTGATGGTGCTACCCTTATTCAGTACGTTGCCGATTTAGTAATCGCCTCAGATACTGAAGACATTTGTAAAGAAGCAACATTGTCGTTGTTGCGTCATTTGTCTAATATACATCACAAAGTGTCGCCTTCAAAACTGCAATATTGTCAACAAGAAGTGACCTACTTAGGTCATCTCTTATCGAAGGAGGGAAGGAAACTGACCCCAGAAAGAATTCAGGCAATAGCAAAATTGAGTGTGCCTAGGACACAGAGAGAAGTACGTGCTTTCTTGGGCATTACATCCTACTGTAGACAATGGATACCTGGGTTTTCTCTGCTGGCCAAACCTTTGATAGCATTAACATGTAAAGATACACCGAATCCCGTCCCATGGTCTGAAGATTGTCAGAAAAGTTTTTTCGAATTGCGTGAAGCATTATGTTCGGCTCCTGTGCTGGGTACTCCTGACTACAGCAAGCCTTTTACACTGTATGTGCACGAGAGGGAAGGTTGTGCATTGTCGGTGTTGACACAGCAGCGTCCATGCGCGTATTTTTCATCAATTTTGGATCCGGTAGCTAAACCATTGCCGAGTTGCTTGAGAGCCACAGTGGCAGCAGCTGTTTCTATTCGACAGTCTGCTGGGTTAGTAATGAACAACACGTTGTTTGTGATGGTTCCACATGCAGTGGACACGTTGTTAAACAGAACCAAGACACAGCACTTAACTAGTGCTCGATTGTCAGGTTACGAGTTGACACTGCTAGCGAGTCCTGTTCACATACAAAAGTGCAATACGTTGAATACAGCCACGTTATTGCCGATTTCAGTGGAGACAGATGATGTTGAGCAGCATGATTGTCTTTTTAGAACAGAAGAAGAAACAAAAGGGAGAGTGGATCTCAAGGATACTCCCCTTGTAGAGTGTGATGGTACCTTATGGGTGGATGGTTCATGTTTCAAGCTTTCGAATGGTGATACGACTGCAGCATATGCTGTCACGACTTTGCATACGATTGTTGAAACTGCACGTATACCACATAATTCAGCTCAAGCAGCAGAGTTCATTGCACTTACAAGAGCGTGTGTGCTATCAAAAGGAATGAAAGTGACCATATATACCGACAGTCAGTATGCTTTCGGTGTGGCCCATAGTTTTGGGCGATTATGGAAGGAACGTGGGTTCCTGACTTCACATGGAGTTAAAATACAAAATGGTCAGTTGGTGAATGAACTCCTTGAGTCACTGACATTGCCGCTACAAGTTGCTATTGTGAAATGCAGTGCACACAAGAAGGTTACTGATGATGTTGGTCGTGGTAATGCATTTGCGGATGAAATCGCAAAAGAAACAGCAAAGAATGTGAAGAATCGGATGTATGTTGCAGGCCCTGCAAGATGGGTTGGTGATGTTGGAATGTGTGAAGACACGATAGAGAGTGTGAAGTCTCTTCAAGCTGAAGCTTCAGAGAAAGAATTAAGTATGTGGAGAGAAAGTACGGGTAAACTGGATGAAAATGGTTGTTGGATTGACTTGTCAGAACATCGGCGATGGTTGTTACCCGATGCGTACGTGCTCGCAGTGGTGACAATGGCTCATGGAATGGCCCATATCAGTGTGAAAGGGATTTGTAAGTTGTTGGCTCCAGTATGGCAAAATACTGGAATTCCTAAATGTGCAGAGAATGTGGTCAAAAACTGCATGGTGTGTCTGAAATACAATCCTGGTAGGGGAACCCCAACTCCAGCTGGTCATTTTGCGCCTCCAACGTATCCGTTTGAGGTTTTGCAGCTAGATTTCATCCACATGGAAAGATGCAACAATTTGAAATATGTACTCGTCGTTGTTTGTGCCTTTTCAAGGTGGATAGAAGCATACCCTTTAAAAGACAACACTGCTCTGTCCACAGCTAAAGCCCTTGTCAAAGAATTTTTCCCTAGATTTGGAATGCCGAGAATGGTCTGGAGTGACAATGGGAGTGAATTTGTGGGTCGAGTGATGAAAACAGTATGTGATGGACTGGGTATCCGGCAAACATTTCACGCTGCAAATCATCCCCAATCAGCTGTATTAGTAGAGTGCTATAATGGCACATTAAAATTGAGGTTGGCCAAGATTCAAGCAAGCTCTGGTCTTAAATGGCCTGACGCTCTGCCTTTAGCACTCCTGTCAACAAGAATGACTGCGCATTCACGAGTGGGACTTAGTCCCTATGAAATCGTGTTTGGCCGCCCGGCCAATGTATGGGGAGTGCTAAGGCCTACAAAATTCAGCGAGATCGAACATCCAGTACTGCTTGATTATTTGTATGAATTGACGGCTAAATTGCGTGTTTTACACCAACAGGTGCATGATACTCTGCCTCAGGTCTCTGAAACTCCAGGACATCCTATCAATCCTGGATCACGGGTGCTGGTCAAAAACTGTCAACGGACAAAGAATGATGAGCCCCGTTGGACCAGCCCCCATCTCGTCCGTCTCTCAACGAGATCAGCTGTTCGAGTGAAAGGGAAAAAGAACTGGATCCACGGCGTCTATTGCAAGAGGGTCCCTTTGCCTCTGCCATATGACCGGTGGGTCCAGGAGGGGATCGCTGATTCTGAGACTGAAACCGTGCCTCGTTTTCTGCCGTTTAGCGATGCACGTGTGAAAGGAACAAGCTCTGAGCAGGAAAGCGATGACATTTTGCGAGAGGCTGTGCCACCGTCAATTCGATTGGACACTACAGAGCCTGAACTCTTGTTCCAAGACCAGACAGTACCTGGGAGAAATCGCTACAATTTGAGGCCAAGGACTACGGACAAATACAATTCTTTTCCTTTCCCTTGCTATTTTTAATAATTTTGGGAAGTGCAGCTCTCTCTTTCATCTGAGAAACTTGCTTATTTTTGCTTTTTCGAACCGCCATCCGGGTTCAGCTGCAGGGTCGCGGTTGCCCAAGTCTTTGGAGTGCAACTGAAGACGTTAGGTCAGCAGTTCTGGTCGGTCCAAGGAGTTGCCCTGGACTGACAGAAGCATTTCCTTAGCATAGAACACCCTACCACCGCGAGCAGCACTCAGAGAGGATGGAGTTTTTCGAGAATGAGAGACCTGCTAAACCAATGGACTGCAAAGACAGAACATGTATAATGATGACAAGAAAACGATTTTTGATGTTATGTATTTCCATGTTACTGAGTGTGATGACGATCTTCATAGGATATGTCTTATTCTCTTTCCAAGTAACATTCGCACCAACTGCACAGCCCATACCTCCTCCTACTGTTTCCTCGCATTCCCTTCATCCCCTGCCTGAACACGAGTCCGCTAGAAGATTGGAATTTGTCAATAATTCGTTCATTCAGCTCCTACGCCAACACCAACTATTAGTAAACACAACTAACTGTTGGGTGTGTGGCCTTATGCCCCATACTACTGATAAAGGTATCCCGTACCTACTCCTACCTTTCAGCCATAATGGTTCTGTGTGGGCATATAGAACAATGTTCATGTATGCTCATGAAGCCAACCCCCTACGTTCGGTGAAAGATAATCCCAAGAATAGTGCTCTAGTTAAGGGGATTGTGGATATGATTAGGGAAGAGATTTCCTATGAAACCATCCCAAGAGATGAGACACTAGCATATATTGGCTGGAATATGACAGGATATGAAGTTACTCTGAGTGAGAACCAGCGAGCAAAGAAATCCTCACCGATCTGGATTGTACCCCATCAGGGTCACCTATGTTTGCAAGGTTATGGCAAGAATCCCAGAGCTCAGTTAGGGAAAAGTATCTGCGCTGAAACTTACGTTTTTGCATCTCAGACTTCCCCTTCGTTCTTAGCAGCCAAGGGTACCTATTTCATCTGCTATGATAGAACCTATACATGGTTGCCCCTGGACTTTTCGGGCACATGTTTTGTTTCGTTCCTGCTGCCTCCCACCTACACGACCGCGGCAGATTACCATAAGACAAGGATGGTTAGAGGCGTCATCAGTCAAGATGACACTGCAGGACAAGAATTTGGAGATTTCGTAAAGGGTTCTCTGCGGTTTTGGGGTCCAATGGTTAACAGCAGGAACATAAGGCAATTGACAAGAGTGGTTGAATCCACGGTAGTTGAAACAGCCGGTGCCCTTGGTAATTTGACTGCTGAGCTCCAGTCGGATCGTCTTATGACTCTTCAGAACAGGGTCGCGTTAGACGTCATACTTGCAGACCGGGGTGGGGTATGTAGAGTGATCCAATCTAGCTGCTGTGTTTTTATTCCAGATAACGCTCCAACAGTTTTCCAGGCCATTTCCAAACTGCATAGAATCTCCGAATCTATTCACGTAGATAATGGGGAATGGTCATTGGCGGGGTGGTTCTGGGAACTGATATCCACTTGGTGTTGGAAGATCCTGATAGTCATTGGAATGATCTTAGCCATTCTTTTCCTGCTCTGTCTATGTGTACAGTGTGCTCCTGTAATTTGTGGCATCTGCGCTACATCATGTATAAGGAAACCTGTAACACGAGACGAGCTAAGCAATAGGATGATGCTATAGCAACATCTCTGCGACTTTATGGACATAGACCTGGATTCAAACTAGCGGGAGTATAGGTTATTGCCTATGGAAGGGCAAAAGGAGGGTCTGTGGTACTGTAAATTTCGGAACCACGTATCTGACATGATTCTAACAGGACGATTTCTTTATCAACAGACCGAGAATGTTTAGGATACTATGCACAAGCATTTGTGTCACATTCGAGTGACGAGATCGCCTGAAATCAGAGTTTCTGTCCTAATACCTCGAGCTCTATTTTAGGACGACAGCCATTTTGTGATTGCCCTCTCATAGGCAACAGGACTACGGCCAAGCATGGGTCTGAAGGACACACACACCTTCGCTGACTCCTCGGTGACCGGGGTGAACAGACTCCGCTGCCTAAAGCCAAACCTGTTCGGTCAGTTCCCTTCCCGCGGCCGAATGAGATTAGTATCCGGGCCCAGCATATCACGAAACCTTTCATCACACACGAACCATGCCTAATCTTCTACACACCTGCCCTTGTTTCCCTCTTTATGACCCGTTTTACGAGGAGGAGGTGCCTGTTTTTATTGGGTGTCCGTCGATATCTGATGAAGGCGCTAAGCTTTGCCGGGTAATTGATTAAGGGCTGAACTAACTGAAATATGTACTTGCCGTTATGACTGTCTTTTCCTTTGTAATGAATACATGTGAATGATCATACCGTAAAACGAGGAATGTTTGCCTAAAGCATAATATTTGGTATATAAGGAGAAGGCTGGTGAGCAGTCTCCTGAGAATATACACGTGTTGTACTTCTAGGATACCTGTTACTGGCTGCAGCCAATAAATACGATATTTGACTTCACCAAGAAGACTCTGTTTCTGTAGTCTGAAACAGGAAGAACTCGAAGTCTTCGGGTGTGTTCCCTGGCACCGCTGGGTTCTGAAAAACCCAGTACTTCAAGGCAAGTAACTTGCTCTTCTGATAGAGATTTCGAACCACATATAACTCACCTTGTGAATCAATACCAAAGCAGTACATCCTTAAGAGTTGGATCTGTGAAGTGCCCGTCCTGCCGGACCTTGTTATCTAAAGCAGTAGTGCTTTGTGAGCATCTGGTACGATGGCCATGTAGAGACCTGGCATATGTCTAGAATTATCAGAACACACACCAGTGGTAGCCTTCTTCCCTCTGGTCGAATGCATGCACAAGCCTTCTAGGGACTACTTTTGGCTAGCACATAACAGACTTTAATGGATAAATCAATCTGTCAGGAGATGGATGCACAAAACAATCCATCAGGAGATGGATCTATTTTGCACTGATTTGCCCTTTTTTGCTCCAGAGAAGCAGATGAAAAGTTGGCTATTCTGTTGGTAGTCCCTAGTCAGGTCAATGTAGAAGCTTAGGGCCCTCTATGGATCCACACAATGGAGCTGTTCTTTCTCCTTGGTGAGGTGAGTGTGTGGATAGAAAGTCAGCAATGTAATGGATAGTCCAATGCGAAATGACGTGACTGCATTTGAAAAGACTGCTGCATTCTTCCAGGAGCACCAGCTTGTCTGGGAAGAATGAGGTTTATGGCTGTTTTGTACAGGCTTCTCATCTTCGGGAAGAATTTATCTGTAAGAGACATAGATTAGTTATAGACTCCTTACCTTAGAATTACCCCCAGGCGTCAGTCTGGATCTGGAAAGTTTTTCGTCAGCAGTACCCCTGCGCGCCGAAAGGTGGCGTTGTTTAACTCCGCGTTAGTCGCTGGCATCGTGGTCGCCGGGATGACGTCACGGTAGCTACTTAGATACCGCCTTTACGCTCTGACGTCAGTTCTGTACACGACTTTCCTTGCCAGAAGCGCAGAGCCATGCAAGACACTGACCACTGGTACACAAAACTAGGGCCCTGCAAGGGAGTCCTTAACCCTAGAAATCAGTTCGCTGAACGGGGAGGACGGGTGGGGCGGTAAGGAATCTATAACTAATTTATGTCTCTTACAGATATATCGTTACCGAAGGTAGGTAACTTGTTCATCTGAAAGACAATTAGTTATAGATTCCTTACCTTAGAATAGATTCCTCAGCAATACCCACCCCGGAGGTGGGTCTGCAAACCAAGGTCACATCGGAAATTCCTGGAAAACAAAACGGCCAAAGAAGCAGTCTCTACGGACTTCGCTGTCCAGGCAGCAGTGTTTTGTGAACGTGGCAAGAGATGCCCACGTAGCTGACCGACAGATGTCATTGAGGGGAACTCCCCGTCCAAAAGCAGTGGTAGCTGCCATCGCACTGATGGAATGGGCCTGCAGTCCAGTGGAGGCTCCTTCTTTGCCAAAGAATAGTAAGCTTTAATGCACAAACCACAAAACAACAGACCTAGAGATGGTCCGTTTGTGCATGCCCTGACCTTTCTTGGCACCCACGTAACCATCAAAGAGCTGGTCGTCTACCCGGAATTGTTTGGTGCGATTCAAATGAGAGGAAAGCACACGTTTTGGATCTAGAGGGTGGAGCCTCTCTTCCTCCTTTAAAGGATGCGGAGGCGAAAAGAAGGTGGGCAGAGTGATGGTTTGACCAATGTGGAAATAAGTAACCACCTTGGGAAGAAAGGAAGGTTTGGTTCTGAGTACAACCTTATCCGGATGAACAGCAAGAAAAGGAGGCATGGAAGAAAGTGCTTGGAGCTCCCTCACCCTGCGAGGAGAGGTGATGGCAAGCCAGCGGCTCCAAAGCAGGAGCCGGAGAGAGACTATACTCCGGTACCCGCGTCGTGTCGGCCGACAGACGGGGAGAAGGGGAACAGTGACGATGCTTCTTCGCCGCCTTCTTGTGCTTCGACTTGCCCGAGTAGTGTGAAGACTTCTATGACGAATGGTGATGGCTCCGAGACCGGTCCCGCGACCTCGCCCTCGACTGGGACCTCGAGCGGCGAAGAGCAGACTGCCGGGCCTCCAAAAGCTTTCGGGACTGCTCCCGCAAAGACTTCAGGATCAGGGTCTGGCAGTCGGAGCACAACTTCGGGTTGTGGTCACGCTCCAGGCACCAAAGGCACACGAGGAGCGGATCGGTCATCGACATTAACTTGTGACAGGAGTCACAAGGTTTGAAGCCGGGTTGACGGTTAGACATCCCTCGTGCATCAGGAGTCGAGAGACTCAAGATGTCGGCAAAAAAGTCGAAAAAGAGTTAGTCAAAAAGTGACTAAGTGCACTGCTCTCTGGACCTGTGCTGGCTCGCGTGGAAAAGGAAGAACGGACGTTAGCACGCAGGAGCGGCATCTAAGTAGACACCGCGATGTCATCCCGGCGACCCCAACGCTGGACGTGGACTCGGCAGACACCACCTACCGACGTGCAAAGGTAGTGCTATGAAAAAATTTCTCCAGATCTAGTCTGACACCTGGGGGTAATTCGAAGGTAAGGAATCTATAACTAATAGTCTCTTTCAGATCTCTCTGTTACACAAACCTCACAGGAAGTTTCATCAGAGAAGTTTTTTGTCCATCATATTCAAAATTAGTATTTAAAACAGTTCTAACATAAGACATCAAGGGAACTGTCAGGATAGTGTCACAAACATCTATCAATGTCTCAACCAGCCTGTACTTCATTATTTTCTAGTTATTTAAACTAATGATGCTAAAGGTCAAACTTCTTCTCTGCCTATCATTTGCAGTCCAATCAATTAAAAGTAACAAAAATAAACTATCAACCAATCAAGGGACAAGGTCCTCATTCTGCTTAACCTTTGGTCTGCACTTTTGTCCACAAAGCTTAGTGGTAGTTGGGGTCGGCCATAGGAGGAGCACAAAGGCACAGAGCTCATAGGAGAAAGTGAGAATCGAGGAGGTAAAGGCTTTCCTGGCGTCACACACTACGCTAAGTGCCACGAGCTTAATGAGCACAACAAATTCTTCACAAAGGGTGGGCTCAGATTTATTTTTCCTTTTTGCAGCAGAGTGTGATGAGGTCAGAATGAACATCACATTTGGAGTACTATAAGGAGAAGAAACTAAGAGCCTTACCATCACTTCCAGTAAAACAGCAGGACAATAAAATGTGAAACAGAAAAGCAAATAATTCGAATGCGATTCTTCAGCCTTGATATCTTTCATAGATTAAAAGTTTAAAATGCTTAGTGTGCTAGGGAAGGCTTGAAATCCAACAGAATATTTTGCTCATTCCTGCATTTTATATTAACATTTCTCAACAAATGGTAAGCACTCAAACCATATGTGAGTCTTGCCATTACGGTTATTCAAATTAAGGAATTTACAGAATAAGACAACCAAAGGCCCTCAATGTATAATTAAACGCTTTTACCCGGAAGCTGAGGCATGCTGGAGGGTATGTCAATGATGTGCATTACAAAGCATTTACTATTTTTTTTTAAACATAAGGAAAACAATCAACATACCTTAACCGGAAATTTAAGTTGGTTATACACCTCTGATACAAGAAGATTGTGACTAAGGGTTTTCCTCATTTTCATGATTCGAACAATTGCAGCATCAATTTGATATTGCCGATCCTGGAATACTCTTTCCGTAGTGCTTGCCTGTTCTTCCACCTAGTGAGGCAGCAAAATACCAAAATAAGATAAAATATATGAATGAGTAATCAACATTATGTATGATAACACTCAAAACATCCAACTCTGGTAGACTTGCTACAGAGATTTTTAGGTTCAAAGAACTCATTTTGGTGGAGAGAACATGTTTGCTTATGCCACTCAATGACCTCAAGCAAGGACAACACCACATACTATTGAATCGATCTGGCTAAGAAACAAAGACAGATGCAACAAATGTAATTGATTTGAATATAAACACATTAGTGTGCAATGATTCAAGTAGCAAGTTAGTAGCCAGTGATAAGTGTCACTGACCAGCATTTATGGAAATCACAATTATGTCTGACAAGACAATTAATATACATGTTTTTCCTATTTTTTTTTTTTAGGTATTGGCTAGACAGCGCATGCACTGTCTTGAAGATACTTGTTGTGTTTAATCTGTGGGCTTCAGTCCGCCAAGTGGCTTCCCATTTGCTCGCTCAATCACCTGTCTCATTCTTTGTCAACATTTGCCCCTGGCATGCATGCTCTTCTTGTGTTCAACCCTCCCCTCAGAGCATGGACTAAGCACCAGTAAACATCCACTGCTCTGGTTTTTACAACAATTTTTGGACCTACTTTTTCTCTTTTCCAGCACTCTACACAGTGCACATGCTTTTACCAGCTCTGTCTCCTCCCACCCGCCATCATGCCCCGTTCACATATCACCCCGACACTAGTCCCTGCTTTTACCTTTGTTGCTGCTTTCTGCTTTCCCCAACTTTTCCCTCCCATCCCTGCTAGCTCCCTTGCATCTCCCGGTGATTGCCCCTTCCACAAATCACCCCCTCCCCCATCACGGCTTTAAATCCCCATTGTAGTCCGTTTCGTTCTAGTGAGTGGTGGTGTTCTGCCTTTTAATACCTTGTTAGTGTATAGCTGATGCGCTGAGTGAAGAATGTGTGCATGGCTATTACTTAGCTCACGTGTAGTCTCATGTATTTTCAACTTGTGTGGGTATTAGGCATACGAGCGTGTTTACACCATATGAGGTCGTTCTGCAATGGTGTTTATAGCTGGAAAATCACACCTCAAGTGAATCAGGTATGCGTCATTGTTGGAGGCTGGATCAGTATATGGTGGACACCTATTGGTGATACACCCTGCACTAAGTCCAGGAAACCCTTAGTGATAGCTGAAGTAGTCCCTGATAACCAAAGCTCCCAAGGGGTAGCTGTGGAGAGCAGCAAGGGATTATCCAGGAAGGTGTACAGCAGGTGGATTTATCACACAAGTCAGTCACTGAAAATCACACAGGAAAGAACCAAACCAGCGTTAGAAAAAAAATACTGAAGTATTTATTACACGCCAACACTAGACTACTTTGGTAAATTTCCTATCCGGAGTTATGCATTACACAATAGAAATATCAGTAAAGCAGGTAAGTAAACACACAAAAATGCATGTGCCCCGGTTTGGGGGGGGGGGGGGTGGAGCGGGGGTAATGGAGTGGGCAAACCATATACTAAGTAAATGGAAAGCCAAAGGGGTACCTAACCAAGACTACCAGCCAAGGATCTGTAGGCCAGGGGAAGCACGGAGCCACCAAAGGTAAGTAACTGAGAGTCCCTATGTGCCCAGGCCAGTTTTCATAGGATAACATGTGGAAGTCGCCATTAGGATTTTCAGGGTTTAGGACCCTTCCCAGAGGACCCAGAGGAAACCTTTTGGAACCAAGGAGGTTGAAAAGCACCCCCACCCATGGATATCCCAAGAAGCAGGATACCTACACCAGGGAGCCCGAGTGCATAGGTGTGAAGTGGTGTCTTAACTGCCCATTGAAGTCAATGGGGATCTTTGGAAGTCCAGCTGCTATCGTGACCCATGGACCAGTTCGGTGAAACCTAGGTGAGAATTCCTGATAAGGAACATCTGTGGAGAGAGGACAGAGTCCAAACCACCCAGAGTCGTCCAGTAGGTGCAGGAGCATAATGCCCACCCTTCTCGGGGGTACTTCACGGTAGGATGGAGGTCTTGGGAGTTGCAGCTGTGGAGACCAGGCGACGATATTGGAACACAAAAGCTGCCCATGAGCTGTCCCATGACGGTCGACGAATCGCAGGAGGGTCAGTGGCCAGCAGGACCACCAACAAACCTTGGCAAATGCACAAGACGCTTTGCAGGAAGAGTTGCAGAAAGGAGGACAGCAAGGTCCAGGGAACTCATCCAGCAGAGGTAGGTTAGGGCAGGCCCTCAGCAAGCAGGAAAGCCAGCAGAAATCAATGAAAAACCCCGGAGGGACCCTCTGGCTGCAGGCAAAGGGAGTCGCAGGAAAGCCTCAGCACCACAACACAGATGAAGGCTCATGTTGCGGGGAAGCAGTGAGATCTTGCTTTTGCAACAGGATGAGGATGCTGGAGGGTGGGGCTTCTTGGAGCTAGAAGATCTTTGGACTGGAGAGTCAACAAGCCTTGGCAACGGCAGACAGAGGCCCGGTTTCAGTAGTTCCACGAGGGATTGCAGTCTTTCAAATTACACAGAAGACAGGTCAGTCCTCAGGAGAACAACCAAATCAACCACCTGTGTGATAGAGTCTTGAAGAGTCCATGGGACAGCAGGATCCATAGATCCATCATCGACCTTGGGGTGCCGATTGCTGGAGGGAGTGACTCCTTCACTACAAGGGAGATTCCTTCAAGCTGTCCATGATGCACACAGTCCTTGTGTATCTGGAGGATACACGGCCACAGATGTTTCAGGATGGGTGCAAAGCACAGAGATGAAGTTGCAGAAGGAGCCTTCCTACCAGAAGCAGTCTTGTCTTGAGTCCGGCACAGCCCAACACAAGAGTCCAGTGTCCAGGAGCAGATGAGTCTTGTGAAGGATTCTGAAGATGAGGCTTGTGGTAAAAATCCTTGTTCAGATGAATTTAGGTTCCCACCCTCAGGGGAGCCACCAAGTAACTCAGGAAGGAGGTTGGACAGCTTCTGCAGTGATCCACTGTCATATGGCTGGTAGGGTCACTGTCAACATCGCTAAGTTAGCATGAGCTCTGCTGTCATGATGCTGCTTTTGTGCACGTTACTACATGACTTTGACAGGACTGTTTATGACTTTCAAATGAGAACCACCGTCTGCTTTGTGCGTTCTCTGCTGGTTCCTGGAGATTAGTCTGAACACTGTAAGCAAGGTCGATACACAATGCCCCTTGTTATTCTGTTCTGGTCCGCCCCTAGACGTAACACGCTAACACAGTTGCGGCTGCTGAAGACTCATGCTTTGATATTAGGATAATGCATGTTTGGTTGACACACACTTGGAGAGGGACCTTTCCAGGGAAAAGAGAAATGCTGTTCCTATGATGTAGATATACCATCTAGGCACTAAGGTTTGGGGTCTACTGACAAAGCCCAGAGATCTTCTATTATATAATAATAATACTACTTCTTACCAAGAGGAGGGTGGTTAGGCTTTATAGTCCTTTATCCACTGTCTCTATAAGATGACATCTCCCTTTATAATATATGGACTTGCTACAATGCTAACTGTTTTAGGTTTATGTGTTTTGCTGCTGGTAGTGGCTCGTAAACTGCGTTATAGAGCACGATGGCTAAAATAAACATTTTAGACTATAACAGTGTCTCTGTCAATTCTTACTGTGGACACGTACGAGTGAGTGAGCGAAAGGGTACGTCTTGCTACCGCGATTCCTGGGAGAGGGTTGTATTCTGGGGTGTCTAATCATTTGTATCTTCGTGATTGTTTAGGAGAGCGAGTGAGCCACTATAGCTGGTCGGTCCTGGGATTGTGGATACTGAGGCAGTAGGAAGGCTTAACCCCTATACACCGAGGTCCGTATCCTGCACATAGTTCTGTGTATGCGCAGAATCCCTGCAATACCACCTATCAGGGATGGATTCTACTCTAGTGGACTGACCAGTCAGATGCTCCCAGAGGCCTCTGCTTAACTTGCTTTCAAGATGGCAGAATCAAGCAGTCACCTGCTGGAGCTCTGGGAGCTGCCTGGGGGAGGTGCTGGACAGGGGTTCACTCTCCTGTCCTTTGTGTGGTTTTGCGCCAGAACGGGAGCTAAAGGGTTCTTAGTGGAGTAAACCGGTTTATGCAAAGAGTACACCAGATGTGTCCTTCAAAGCAGTCTGGTGGCAATCGGAAGCTCCCCCTGCCTAGTCCAGAGACACCTAATTCTAAAGGACAGGTGGCTACACCTCTCCTCTCTACAGGAAATCCTTTGTTCGGTCTTTCCCTGCCTGAGTTAGGCAGCAGGAGGGCACAACAGTGTCTGAGGCCATCTGCAGCACTGGCTTGCACGCAGACCCTACAAGGCTACACAGGTAGACATGGGGAAGGACCCTAAGGAGCTCCTCCTCCCCCTAGTACGTTATCCTGCAAACCACACCGGAATTGGTGTAGCGTCATGATTCCAACATTCAGTGCAGCCATTATGTAGTTGGACATCTAGAGTTTGCCAGTGTCCACTACACACCTTAAAATGGCTTCCCCACACGTACAAAGCCCAGAGAATGGAATCCGGGGTTTGTAGGGGTGCCTTTGCTCATGCAGGGGCACCCTCACACTTAGAACCATGCACCCAGACCTCAAGCTGAAGGGCCTAGCTTAGGGGTACTTATAGGTTTTAGGTGCAGTGACTGGGATAAAAGGTAAACCTTATATCTCGAGTAAAAGGTGCATGCACCATTGCATGCAGGCTGCAATGGCAGACCTGCAGACAGTTTGCATGGGCTCCCATGGGTGGCAAAATACATGCTTCAGCCGAATGGGAGACCCCTGGTGTACCAATGTCCTGGGTACCTTGGTACCACATACTAGGGACTTACAGGGGTACACCAGTATGCCATTTGTGAGGTGTACGGAGTACTTAGCAGTCAATTTATAGGAGAGAGCACAAACACTGGGGTCCTGGTAAGCAGGATCCCAAAGTACTACAGTCTAAACACAGTGACACCAGGCAACAAGCATTTACAATGCAACGGTCTCGGCATTGTTAAAGTTAGAGCTATTGGCATTGCTCATGACATTATTTTTGTTTATGTTTTTGTTTTTAAAACATTTAAAGAAACGGCATTGTTATTTACAATGTCAATAGCTTAATCACTCTGAAATGCGAGACCTATTGCATTTGCAGCCACACACAGAGCCACCCACACAAACAGAGCCACTCAAACAAATGAATGTACTATCAAGACCACACACTAATAATGTCACTTATTACGATTCATTAAACACAGTCTATAGGAATGAATGGTGTTTACGACCAGAACTGTGGAGGACTGACACTCTACGCTAAATGCCTTACAGTCAGTCCATGTCACACTGCGCACAGGCATTCAATGAACCAGAAAGAACAAGCTTCAAATACGATGTCAGGTTGCTTGGCTGCTTTTCATAAAAAACGTGACTTTGCTGAAGAACCCCAAGGTCCATGAGCCAGTGCCCACTTATGTATTAAGGTTTGAGAAAAGGCTCACTAGAGAAACTTAAAAGATAGCATTACTGATAGGCCGAACAGATTCATAAAGCGACAACAGAAGTAACTTTTGTTTTCGCTTTAAATGGATAAAACAGAAAACAATACATATATTTTCAGCTGACTTTCTTATATGAAAAAAGAGCTGCTCCCATTCTTGAGCCCAAGCGGCACAAGTCCAAATGTTCACCACACCAGCCTATATAAAACATGGCTATTGGCCTTTTCAGGTTACTCTGGGGTAGGCTGTCCACCACATCTGCCTCTAGGACAGTGTCACCACAACCACCAGGCACATGCCTTTCAAGCTGATGCCACCGCAGGCTAGGGCTTATGCTGCTGAATCCTACCTCTATTAAACATTCTCTTGGATTCTGATTTCCAAACAATCGCATCATAAAGTAGTTTAACAAGCCTCCACTCAAATGCATGTTTGTGCAGCCCATGTGCCAACAGTGGGGCCAAAGAGCATCTCCCATACCAACGCCCACTTCAGCTACTGGCTTATCCTGGTATCACCCTTTCCCTTCCCCTCAACAAGGTGCTAAACACACCCTCTGCAACATGCTGGTTATTGCTTTGTCCCCATGATAGCCGATGCCCTCAGGCCAGCCCTATTCTTTGCCATTACACCGTGTCCTCTCCTTGTCAGCCCACCTCAGCTTCTCATATCTAGATACTGATACAAACCTCCATCCAAGGCTGGCGCTGACCAACTTCCTCTGTCCACCCAACAATCCTTATTCCCAAAGACCCAGTCATGATACCATCCAATCTCTTCCTATCCATCTACCCAGGCGCTCAACGACCTATGTCTCCATACGCTGGTGAACAATATATGCGGGTGAGCAAAGAAAGATTGAAGCGTGGTTAAAGCAAGCTTCTGGCTTCGGGTACCACTGAAACGCAGAGCCACGGCCAATCTGTGGCACTGCTCTTTCTCTCTCCATCCCTCCCTCAACCATAATGCAGCTTTGTAAACAGTGTTACGTATTCAGTCTCCCGTTAATCAAAAGAGAGATCCTGGAATGTACTACAGGCATACATCACGCTCGAAACGTGTCTTATTACTTCTCCTGAAATAACGCTTTTAAATTCAACAAACTAATAAAGAGATAACGAGTCGAGGGTTAGCAGGGCAGCTTATGACGTTACACATGCTTTTCTATTATATTGATATGACTTAGGCCTTCTTGCCTCATGTTTATACTGTGAATAACGACAGTGACGTCTGCTTAATCCAAGTAGTGTGACGTACTTAAGCTGCAGATATTCATTTTGTTTTCTGCCCCTTTTCACAATTGATTCACATAAGGTGTAGCCAACTCGTTTCTACAAAATTCCCCTTCACACACTAAAGTAGATTTAGGAAGTGATCTCTATACACTGCCAATCGGCTTTGTTGATTGAGTGCAGTGAGGAAGCCCTCGGGGGACAAACTATCCACAAAGCAATGCTATTTCCTGTAAACCTAGACACAAGAGAAAAAAACTGCTGCTTTAATGGCTGGCTTTGTAACTGGAAAACCTGAACTGAATTCCCAGCTTCACATTTGGCCAAACGGTGCCGTTCTGGATAAACCACTTTAACTTAAAGTGGATCGTTTTCCTGAACCGAGTAACGGGTTGAAGCGATTCTTATCAGAATGCACGCTATAGTAACACGAAATATAGATTATTGGACAAGGATGTTTGCTCGTATACACTACTATAGACATTTAGGAGGATGACAATAAAATAAATGTGCCTGTTGCCTCGATTATGCCAACGCTGTTACAGATTCCTCTATTAAATCTAAGTTTATACATTTAGTGAATGTCACTCAGTGCGCCCACAAAGTCGAATGTAATAAATATATTGAAAGTGAAACTGATAAAAATACATGTCCTCACATTTTACAGAAGCGGCATCTAGAAAGGTGGTCATACGTTGATACATCACCTGTAGAGCGACTCATAATATTCTTAGTTTGTAGGCCAGATTCCCACTTGTCTTTTTA
This sequence comes from Triturus cristatus, assembly GCF_964204655.1. Lineage (NCBI taxonomy): Eukaryota > Metazoa > Chordata > Amphibia > Caudata > Salamandridae > Triturus > Triturus cristatus. The sequence continues at coordinate 909,245,632 of NC_140588.1, forward strand.
AGGCCACATCAGGCAGCTGGCACGGCTGTCTAGATACATTTAGTGCCTTGCCACCTCCATTGACTTGAGGCCTTTATTCAGGCATGACCCCAGATGTCACTAAGGTGGTGACCTGCCCACCCCGAGCCTTTGTCCTATGCAATGCCCCCAGCCATTAATGTTATGCTGGCACCCTCAGCCCCACCATACGTCCTCTGATATCCAGTCTCAGCTTCATGCTGGTACCCACCCATTCCATAGTATCTATCCCTACGGATGCCCCTTCCTGTACCCCATTACGGCAGTCCCCTCCGTGATGCCCAATTCTGCTCCCCTGCTGGCACCCCCTCTCCCAGCCTACGTCCCATGCTCGTGAGCATTCCCCAACAGCTCACATGCCTCCCCCTCTGCCCCCGGGCGGGCACCCCCGCGCCCCTCAGCCCCATCCCTTACCTGGCTCGCTTTATAAAACTGTTTCTTCAGCCCGGCCACCGACATCCTGCCTTCCCTAAGCCGGGCACACCCGGGGCCACAGAACAGAGACTGGGGGGTCACAAACAAGAGAGAGAGGGAAGCCCACACACGGCACCGGGGGGCATGGACAGACCACGGGAGGGGGCACAGACATGACCGACAGACACAGCTCCCGAACGGACACACAAGCAACGCTCCGCCACGCTCCCGCCTCTCAGGAAGTTACATGGCAACCACACACTTCCGGCGGCTGTCAGGAACTGGGGGCGGGTCCCGGAGGACTGACAGTGGCAGGTCACATCCTGCGCACTTGTCCTCCCCGAGTTCCCATATTGGGGACAGGCAGGGAAGTTACGTAGCGCTGGCTCGAGGAATAGAGCGCCTCTCATCTTGCAAAGCCCGCTCTGCGGCGCCTTATCTGCTGCCGCTTGTTACAGATTACAGCGCGCCCCTCGCGCGCAAGGCCTCTCGTCTCGCGAGGGGAGAAAAGCCTATGTGCTGCTAGTCGCTAAATTCGAAAGGGACAGCTAGCTGCCTTCCACGTGAACTACCAATCAGCCTGTGGTTAGGGCACATTTTATCGCATTCCACGAAGCAATGTTCAGTCAAGACAAAAACAAAGATGAGCTCAGATTCAAATGCTGTGCTGGAACAAACTTACCATTACAAGACACACATCCTTCAAACCGAGGGAGCCGAGAGCAGAGGGAGAGGACGAGCACGCCACCGCCTTTCTCCGAGGTCAAGCAGAAATGCCTCGGAGAAACGCAGCGGCGTTTTCGGATTCGGGGGCGTGTTTTTCTTTCTCTCCTCTTGCCATTGGCTGGAATTTTTACATTCCAGAGGAGAGAAAGAATCGCAAAAACACGCCCCCGAATCCGAAAAAGACGGGGCTTGTTTGGAGAGACAATGCTCTTCTCCAATGGCTGACCAGTATTTCAGAGGCCAGCCAATGGAGAAGAGCAGAGAAGAGAGGCGGGTTAAAGCCCCACTTCTCAAAGTCATTAAATCTCGCGAGCGAGACTGCGCAAGCGCAGCCTTCGCTAGCCGAGACCTAAAAATTGGTGGCAACCATGTCAGAAAGATCCTACTTTCCTACAGTTATCACAGGGCATGTTAAAGCTTCTAAAGTACCTGTGTCTTCTGCTATAATTGCATAGCCATTATTCTCCTGTGCAAAATGATTTAACTGTGTTTCCCCTTCTTGCTTCTCATTTCACAGGGTGGTATTAATTCAAATTTCCCCCGTAGGGACACTTTACTTTTCCCGCATTCACCAGTGAAAATGTTTTTGTGTACCATTGTTGGCTGAATTGAATTCTCTTTAAAAGGAGCCAGGCTGAATCTTGATGTCATCAAAGTCTTGCCTGTCCCTCAGTGACTTTGGCAAAAGTAGTTTTTAATGTGGCTGCCAATTTGATGTATTTCCTCATGTTTACTACTGTAAAACACTGATTCTTACTGGGTTTCTTTTGTGCAGTTTTATACTGCACCAACACCGCCAGAATGTATTGGAGTTCTTTACATTAACACCAGTTCATTTAGACAAGGACATCATAATTTTTGTAGGTACTGGGATATTAAACACTTTGCTCAGAATCAAGGCTGTTAAGCCTATGCCGAAACACGAACCCGGTTTCCCAGCTCCATAGTCGGCAGCTGTGGCCCTTTTTCACATCTACTCCCAAGAGGATGCCACATCGTATCCCAAGCCCCAGCCTTAGTTCCACATTTGTGATAATAGCCAACTCACTTAATCTCCCCATTGCAGCCCGTATTTGCTGGTTGCCCATCCACCTTCCGCTTTCAGTGACTTTCAGTCATGCTGAACAGCAGATGTGCTGGTAGACAACATGGCTAAAAGACATTCACATTGACAAGGCCAATAGCGCGGGCTTTGCCGAGACCCATTTGCTTTGGCAAAGCTTGTCTTTTCAAAACAAAGTCACAGACCAAGGATGATGGATGCCTGCCTGTCTTGGTTGTCTCAGCACATTTAATAAAGCAGGAGCTTTGTCTCACTCTTTACTCTCTCCCTTTCTTAGAGTGCATCCTTCCTTTTTGTTCAGTAGAGATTGTCAGTGCCTCACTAGCACTGAAGTTTGTTGCTCCTCTTCTACTCCATCTAGGGTCTCCAACTTCCCTGGTCTTCCTCATATTGCTGTCGTCTTTCGCTTCTGCTGCTTTCCATTCCATTTCACTATTCGGTTGCTCTCGCTCCTTTACCTCGCAGATGTAACTACTCCATTGTATTGCATATTTTACATCTATGTTTCTATGTTCAGTTTATGTCTTTGTTCCACGCTTTATCCTATACTCATCAGTCACCCCTCTCTACTTGCCCACTACTTTGTCAGCCCTCCCTCCTGTTCCTTAGTGTCTCACATTAACGCTTTCTCTCATTGGCGGATTATGTCTTTCTTCACCCACTTGTTATTCTGTATTGGTCTCTCTTCTATTGCCGCATTTCTCCTGCCTGTCACCTCCTCTGTTCCTCTATACGGCTTTTGGGTATCTCCATACAGAGAATAATTTAAAAAAAGCAAAACACAAATATGTAAAAACAAGTTACTTACCTCACTATAGCTCTTTCTGGTGGACACTCTACCTGCACATTCCTCACCTTTAGAATACACCTTGGGCACCAGACTGGGATTCAGAGATTTTGTTCAGCAATGATCTGGAGCGCCGGCAGGTTGCGTCAATACGCTCCATGTTGACTTCATACCACCCTGGAGGTGACACAGCAGAGGTGCATATAGGTGCCACTGTTGGGTGATGTCAGTTTCTTAACTTTTCTCTTCCTCCGCTCGCACATGAAATGCAATTTGGGACATTTTAGATGTCAAATTAGGCCATTTCACAGAACGGGGAGGTGGAAGAGCAGTGAGGATGGAGGAGTCTGCAGTTAGAGAACGCATCCACCAGAAACAACATTACTGAAGATAAGTAACTTGTTCTTCTGATGGATATTTCTAACCGCAGCTTCCTCACCTCCAGAATAGATATCAAAACGGTAGATCCCAAAGGTGCGAGGGTCTGTGGAATGGATTCCGATCAAAAAGTCCTGCAGGACTGAATGAGTTAAGTGACCTTCTAGCCCGACCTGGCAGTCAAGGCAGTAGTGCTTTATGAAATATATGCACTGCACTAATGCAAAATTTGTAGCCTGAAACATATGTAGGCACTCCTTGTGCCAATGCTGTTGTAGGAGCCTTGGCCCTGGTGGATTGGACTATCACACACTTCAGGAGCGGTTTCCTGACAAGGGCCTAGGTATAATCAATATAAAAACTCAAAGCCGATTTGGGAGTCCAACCGAAGCAACCTCTCTTCTTTCAAAGCGTAAAGAGGATCTAAGAATGCTGGTAGAGTGATCAACTGTCAAACATGGAAAGGAATCACGACCTTAGGAAGCACGCATTAGCAAAGCAAATAGGTCTCACCTCTTTGCCAATGGTTTTATCCCATGATGCAAAGTAGATTACGGAGACAGCTAGAAAACACATACTCTTGTGGAGTGCTTCCACAAAAAAGGAGCACTTCAAAAAAGTGTAGTGGAAGACACAAGTAATGCGTTCATGCTCCAGGGGAGGGGCAAACACAACAAGCATTGGCATAGCCAATAGGTCTCGCCTTTGGGACCTTATAAGTGTTTAACCATGCAACAGTTGCATAACTAAACACTTATAAGGTCCCAAAAGCGAGACCTATTGGCTATGCCAATGCTCGTTTTAACTGCTGCAATCTATTGAAGCCTCACGGAGAACATCAAAGCGGCCATGAAAGTGAAAGTAATCGCGGTAAAGCGCGACGCGCGCGCCCATGCACTGTAGGTCTAGGCTTGCCTGGTTGCACTTTTTGGAGCCCTCACAAAATGTCTCGCCAGACCAGCGCATGCGCTGGGTCAGGCGAGACCTACAAATAGGACAGCCTACACACACTAATGAATAAGAAGCAACCAAATGGGAGCGATAATGAACCAGCCAATGGTAAGCAATGGGCAGACTCCAAGTCCAGTGCAAGTTAACAATACGCCTTGCTACAGACAGCCCATGTGCTGTCTTACATGAAGCCTAATAGGCTGTTCGAGTCCATAGAAATTTGTATGGTAAGAAGGTGGTGTATTGCGGTTGAACTGAAGTACAAGTTACTCAACTTCAGTAACGCCTTATCTGGTAGAGCCAGTCTAGCCGCAGATTCCTTACCTTAGAATTTTCCCCAGGCTCAAGACTGGATCAGCAAAAAATTTCCAGCAGAACCTCTGTGCGTCCGTTGAGGGCATCGTGCCACTTCGTAGTGACAACGCCCATCGGATGTGAAGTCGATGGAGTCTATCTAAGCCTTTCCCCGACTCGATGACGTCAGTTTCTTTTGTGACTAATTTCTGTGCCAAAACACGGAGCCACCAAATAAACTGGACACGGAAACAGTGTACGAAAAAGATACACATCTATGAATTAACCACTAAAAGTGGTAACACACTGTATAATGAATCAATCACCACAAGTGTTATTGTAGAACAAGCTACTTACTATTCTGTAACGATATATCTGTAAGAGACAGATTAGTTATAGATTCCTTACCTTTAGAATTACCCCAAGGCGTCAGACTGGATCCTGAGAATGTTGGTCAGCAGTACCCCTGCACGTCGCAAGGGGGAGTCGGTCGGCTCCGCGTTCGCCGTTGGCGTCGTGGTCGCAAGGATGACGTCTCTGTAGCTACTTAGACACCACCCTAGAGTGCGGACGCCAGTTCTTTTACATGAAATTCCACGCCAGAAGCACACAGCCATGCAAGATATGGACCACTGGTACACAAAAGGGATTGCCTGACCCTAGAAGTCAGTACGCAGAACGGGGAGGATGGGTGGGGCGGTAAGGAATCTATAACTAATCCATGTCTCTTACAGATGTATTGTTACCGAAGGTAAGTAACTTGTTCATCTGAAAGAGACAGTTATAGATTCCATACCTTTAGACTAGATACCCCAGCAATACCAACCCCGGAGCTGGGTCTGCGAACTAAGTTCACACCAGAACGTCCTGGAGAACAGAACGGCCAAAGAAGCCGTCCCTCTGGACTTGGCTGTCCAGGCAGCAGTGCTTTGTAAATGTGTGCAGAGATGCCCACGTAGCAGACTGACAGATGTCATTGAGGGGGACTCCTCATCCTAAAGCAGTGGTAGCTGCCGTCGCCCTGATGGAATGGGCGCGCAGTCCCACTGTTGGCGCCTTCTTTGCCAAACAGTAGCAAGCTTTAATGCACAAAACGACACACCAAGAGATGGTCCGTTTGTGTACGGCCCACCCTTTTATGGCGCCCACGTAGCCAACAAAGAGCTGGTCATCCACCTGGAATTGCTTGGTGCGATACAAATAAAATGAAAGTGCACGTTTTGGATCCAGACGGTGGAGCCTCTCTTTCTCCTTAGAAGGATGTGGAGACGGAAAGAAGATGAGCAAAGAACAAGTTACTAACCTTCGGTAACGATGTATCTGTAAGAAACATTAGTTAGTTAGATTCCTCACCTTAGAATATCCCCAGGCGTCAGACTGGATCCGGAAGATTTTTCGTCAGCAATACCCCTTGCGCGTCGCTAGGCGTCGTCTGCGGCTCCGCGTCCGTCGTCGGCGTCGTGCGCCGGGATGACGTCGTCGGAGTACTTAGACGCCGCCCTCGCGCGCTGACGTCAGTTCTTGTACATAGCCTTCCGCGCCAGGAACGCAGAGCCATGCAAAGACCGACACTGGTGCCAAAAATAAAATCTAGGGGCCTGAAAGGACAACCTTAACCCTAGATGTCAGTTCGCAGAACGGGGAGGATGGGAGGGTCGGTGAGGAATCTAACTAACTAATGTTTTACAGATACATCGTTACCGAAGGTTAGTAACTTGTTCATCTGAAAGAAACACGTTAGTTAGATTCCTCACCTTAGAATAGATACCCAAGCAATACCATCCCCGGTGGTGGGTCTGCGAACCAAGATCACACCAGAAAGTCCTGGAGGACAGAACGGCCAAAGAAGCCATCCCTCCGGACTTGGCTGTCAAGGCAATAATGCCTGGCAAACGTGTGTAGCGAAGCCCACGTCGCCGCCTGACAGATGTCCTGCAAAGGGACTCCCCGTCCCAAGGCAGTAGTAGCCGCCGTGGCCCGAGTAGAATGGGCGCGCAGCCCAACAGGAGGGTCCTTTTTAGCCAAGGAATAGCAGATTTTTATACACAAAACGACCCACCGAGAGATGGTTCGTTTGTGCACAGCTTTCCCCTTCTTAGCGCCCACGTACCCAACAAAAAGCTGGTCGTCCACCCGGAACTGTTTTGTGCGGTCCAGATAAAAGGAGAGCGCACGTTTTGGGTCCAGACGGTGGAGCCTCTCTTCCTCTTTGGAAGGATGCGGAGGCGGAAAGAAGGTGGGCAAGGTGACAGACTGCCCAAGGTGAAATGGAGTCACCACTTTAGGAAGAAAGGAGGGACGAGGCCGAAGGACAACCTTGTCCGGATGAACAGATAGAAAAGGAGGCTTTGAAGATAAAGCCTGGAGCTCACTCACCCGTCTAGCCGAGGTGATGGCTACCAGAAAAGCAGTCTTTAGAGTTAGAAGACGAAGAGGGCAATTGTGAAGAGGCTCAAAGGGAGCGCACATCAGGAATGTCAAAACCAGATTCAAGTCCCACTGAGGCATTACAAAAGGGACAGGAGGGAACGTGTGTGTAATGCCTTTGAGAAAGCGTGTAACCACAGGGGACTTGAAAAGAGAAGGCTGATCAGGAAGCCGCAAGAAGGCGGAGATGGCAGCAAGATAACCTTTCAGGGTGCCCAGGGCAGAGCCCTGCCGGGCCAGAGAAAGAAGGAAGAGGAGAACCTCAGAAAGAGGGGCGGAAAGGGGATCCACAGCCTTTGCTGTGCACCATGCCACAAATTTGTTCCACCGGCAGGCGTATACCGACTTTGTGGAGGGACGCCTGGCTGCCAGAATGATATCACAGACTTCAGGAGGCAAGTCAAATGGCATCAACTGCCGCCGCTCAATCTCCACGCATGGAGGTGGAGGCTGGACAGGTTCGGGTGGAGGACCGTCCCCTGCTGCTGCGACAGAAGATCCTCCCGAAGGGGCAGACGTATCGGGGGATCGGTCAACAGACTGAGTAGCTCGGGATACCAGTATCTTCGTGCCCAATCCGGAGCCACCAAGATGACTTGGGCCCGGTCGCGCCTGATCTTCTTCAGCACTCTGGGCAGAAGTGGTATAGGCGGAAAGGCGTACAACAGACCGCAACTCCACTCGTGACGAAAAGCGTCGCCGAGCGAGTGCCGCCTTGGAAATTCCAACGCGCAGAACTGCTGACATTGCGCGTTCTCTTCGGTGGCGAATAGATCTAACCAAGGCTCTCCCCACTGCTGAAAGAGGCCTTGCACCACTTCGGAGTTCAGACGCCATTCGTGATCCATCATGCACCGGCGGCTGAGTTCGTCTGCTCTGGCGTTCAGAGAGCCCGCCAGATGTTGAACCACCAGGGTGACGCCCTGGTGTTCCAGCCATGTCCAGAGGCGCAGAGCCTCCTGACAAAGGGTCCACGACCCCACCCCGCCCTGTTTGTTGCAGTACCACATGGCGGTGGTGTTGTCCGTGAACACCTGCACGACACTTCCTCTGACAGAGGGAAGGAAGGCTTTCAGTGCAAGCCGGATCGCTCTCAACTCCAACAGGTTGATGTGGAGACGAGACTCCGCCGGAGACCAGAGGCCTCTGATCTCCGCCTCTCCCATATGGCCACCCCATCCCAGGAGGGACGCATCCGTCACTACGACATGCTCCGGTTGGGGAAGGGAGAGGCTCTTGCCCTTGACCCACTCGCGGTCCGTGAGCCACCACTGCAACTGCTGTGCAGTACCCTCCGAGATCAAGACATGGTCGGACAGGTTGCCGTGATGCTGGGCCCACTGAAACTTCAGGTCCCACTGCAGAGCCCGCATGCGCCGCCTGGCGTGATGCACTAGTAGGATGCAGGAGGCCATCAGCCCCAGAAGCCGCAACACTAGCCTGACCGAAACCCGGGATAGAGGCCGAAAGATGGGAATCAGGGCCTGTATATCCCGGACCCGCTGTTCCGGTGGATGGACCCGGAACTGCGCCGAATCGAGAACCGCTCCGATGAAGAGGAGCTTCTGAGAGGGACTCAAGTGTGACTTCGGCACGTTGATGGAAAACCCCAGCAAATGCAGGAGATCCGCCGTAGTCTGGAGGTGGGAGACGACTGCCTGGGGCGAGCCCGCCTTCAACAACCAGTCGTCGAGATAGGGGAAGACTGGGACCCCTGATCTGCGCAGATGAGCTGCGACCACCGCCATCACTTTCGTGAACACCCGAGGGGCACTGGTGAGGCCGAAGGGGAGCACAGTAAACTGAAAGTGCTCTTGGCCCACCGTGAACCGCAGGTAACGCCGGTGGGCCGGCAGGACGGGGATATGGAAATATGCGTCCTGCAAGTCCAACGCTACCATCCAGTCTCCAGGGTCTAGGGCAGCTAAAACCTGAGCCAACGTTAGCATCTTGAACCTTTCCTTTCGGAGGAAGGCATTGACGTTCCGGAGGTCCAAGATAGGGTGCAGGCCCCCCTTGCCCTTCTTGGGAACCAGAAAGTAGTGGGAATAACAACCACGACCTACTTCTGGACTCGGAACGCGCTCGACGGCCCCCTTGGCCAAGAGAGCCGAAACTTCCTCGCGGAGAAGATCCAAATGATCCCCCGAGATACGGTGGTGCTGCGGTGGCATGGCTGGAGGGGTCGTCTCGAAGGGGAGGGAGTAGCCCCTTCGGACGATTTGCAGCACCCACCTGTCCGATGTTATGGACCGCCAGTGGAGCAGGTGATGGCGAACTCTGCCGCCCACTGGCGTGGTATGGGCCTGAAAGCTCGGACTAGGAAGGCTTTGAGGCGGATGCTGCCGGGGTGGATGTGGGCTGACCACGTCGGCCTCCATTTCCGCCACGGCGGAAGCCACGTCCGCGACCGCGCGCAGGTTGGTTCTGCGGCTGGTGGCTTTGCGGACGTGAGGAGGCGCCCCTTCCTTGGCCACGAAAGGGGCGAAAAGCGGAGGTGTGCGCCCGCGGAGCCGAGAGGCCCAAGGACTTGGCCGTAGCCCGGGAGTCCTTAAAGCGGTTCAGCGCACTGTCCGCCTTCTCACCAAACAGGCGAGTGCCATCAAAGGGCATGTCCATGAGGGTGTTCTGGACATCCCCGGAAAATGACGTGGACCGCATCCAGGCGTGGCGGCGGAGCGCCACCGTGGTGGAAATCGCCCGACCTAGCGAGTCCGTGGTGTCAAGCCCACATCGTATGGCGTGCCGTGCTGCATCCCTCCCATCGGCCAAAGCCTGGGTAAGACGCGGCCGGACCTCCTCCGGACACAGGGGCAGCACGTCCTCCACCGTATCCCACAGGGAATGGGAATAACGGTCCAAGAGACAGGCGGTATTTAAGGACCGCAGGCCCAAACTAAGGGACGAGAACAGTTTCTTGCCAAACTGCTCGAGTCTCTTGGAATCCCGGTCCGGCGGAGCGGTCGGGAAGGAGGATTGGGAAGTAGAGGCCTGGATAACCAGACTCTCGGGGGTGGGGTGTTGTGACAGGAAACTGGGGTCGCCCGGAGCCGGGCGGTGGCGCCTGGCAACGTTCCTATCCACAGGAGGAACTGTGGAGGGCTTGGACCAGGTGCCCTGCAGAACGTCAGTGAGGGCCTCGTTGAACGGCAGCAGAGGCTCAGTGGAGCTTGCTGAGGTTTGAAGCACCTCAGCGAGGATGTTGGTCCTCACAGCCACGGCAGGCAACTCGAGCCCAAGGGCCTCAGCCGCCTTGCGCAGCACCACGGAAAATGCTGCACCCTCCTCCGAAGCCACGGTCGGAGGAGAAGTGAATCCAGCGTCTGGCGAGGTGTCCAGCCCGCTGGCCTCCCCCAGTTCATCTGCCCAGTCCTGAGAAAGCTGTGACTGAACAGCCAGAGGGTCCTCGAACCCCTCCCAGTCGCCCCCTTCTTCCGATTCCTGATAAACAGGAGGAATGATCGGAACCGGACTGTAGAGATGGTAGGTCTCAAGCGGCGTCGGATGCGGCGTCGGCGGACGCCGTGCCGGCGTCGGGTCCGGATGAGGGCTAAACCGGGGCGTCGGCGTCACAGGCGTCGGTGACGGCGTCGGTGGTTCAGGCGTCGGCGCCGGTGAAGGAGTGACAAGGTCAACCGGCGTCGACTGGGGCCCAGGCAAGGGCCCCGCGGGGACCTGCGGCGTCGACGGCGCCGGGGCCGGAGCCGCCGGCACGCGAGGTCGCCCAGTCGAGTCCGCGGGGCCCGAAGGCGCGCCAGCGGGCGTCGACGGCGGGGCCAGGCTCCTCATGGCCGAGAGGAAGGCACTGATCTCCGCCGGCGCCGCGTCAGCCCCAGGGACCGGAAGGTATGGGGGCGGACGCGGCGCCAGCGGCTCCGCCGGAGCCGCGGGGGTGGAACCACCCGGACCCTCGGCCGAGTCGCGCGACCGGAGTCCGAAGAGCGATGTCGCCGCTTGGACTTCTTAGAGTGTTTGGACTTACCCGACGACTTGGAGCCCGACGATCGATGGTGGCGTCGGCTAGGGCTCCGCGAGCGATCCTTGGACCTCCTCCTGGACCGGGATCGCGCACGACGCGGAGCCGAGTGGCGGAGCTCGAGAAGCTTGCGGGACCGCTCCCGCCTAGCCTTCGAAGTCAGGGCCTGACAGTCGTTGCACGACTCCGCATCGTGGTCGAGGCCTAAGCAGTAGAGGCACCGGCGGTGGTGATCGGTCACCGACATCAGTCGATGACAATCTTCACAAGCCTTGAACCCAGGCATCCTACCGGCACCAGATGTCGACAGACAAGGATCAAAAATGATCAAAAAAGATTTAGTCAAAAAAGACTAAAAGGGGTAGCTCTCCCGGATCTGCGCTTACTGGCGCGGAAAAAAGTAGAACTGACGTCAGCGCGCGAGGGCGGCGTCTAAGTACTCCGACGACGTCATCCCGGCGCACGACGCCGACGACGGACGCGGAGCCGCAGACGACGCCTAGCGACGCGCAAGGGGTATTGCTGACGAAAAATCTTCCGGATCCAGTCTGACGCCTGGGGATATTCTAAGGTGAGGAATCTAACTAACGTGTTTCTTTCAGATGTGATGGTTTGACTAATGTGAAAAGAAGCAACCACTTTGGGAAGAAAAGAGGGTCGAGTTCAAAGGACAACCTTGTCCAGGTGGACTGCTAGAAAAGGAGGTTTTAAAGAAAGAGCCTGAAGTTCACTCACACTGCGAGCAGAGGTGATGTCGACCAGAAAGGCAGTCGTTAAAGTGAGAAGTCTGAGAGGACAAATATGTAGTAGCTCAAAGGGAGCGCACATAAGATAAGTAAGAACCAAGTTCAAGTCCCACTGAGGCATTACGAAGGGAACAGGAGGAAAAAGATGAGTAATGCCCTTAAGAAAGCGATTTACAACAGGGGACTTGAAAAGAGAAGGCTGTTTAGGAAGCCTAAGAAAGGCTGGAATGGCTGAGAGATAGCCCTTAAGAGTGCCCTGAGCAGAGCCCTGCTGGGCCAAAGAAAGGATGAAGAAAAGAATCTCAGAAAGAGGGGCACAAAGGGGACCCACAGCCTTTGCTGCGCACCATGCCACAAATCTGTTCCCTCTGCAGGCTTATACCGTCTTAATGGAGGGACGTTTAGCTGCCAAGATAACATCACAGACTTCGGGAGGAAGGTCGAAGGCTGTCAACTGTCGCTGCTCAATCCCCACGCAAGGAGGTGGAGGCTGGGCAGGTTCGGGTGGAGGATCATTCCCTGATGCTCTGACAGAAGATCCTCCTAAAGAGGCAGTCTGATCAGAGGATCCATGGCCATGTGTAACAGCTCGGAGTACCAGACTCTTTGTGCCCAAGGCGGAACCACAAGAATGACTTGGGCCCGTTCACGCCTGATCTTCTTCAGCACTCTGGGCAGAAGTGGTATAGGCAGAAAGGAGTATAGAAGACTGCAACTGCACTGGTGACGATAAGCATCCCCTTGTAAATTCCAACAAGCAGAATTGATAACATTGCGCATTCTATTCTATTCGGTGGCGAATAGATCTAACCAAGGCTCTCCCCACTGCTGAAATAGACCTTGAACCACCTTTGAGTAAAGACTACGTTCGTGGTCCATCATCATGCACCTGCGGCTGAGTTCATTCTCCCTGGTGTTCAGTGAACCTGCCAGGTGTTGAACCACCAGGGATATGCCCTGATGTTCCTTCCATGACCAGAGACAGAGAACCTCTTGACATAGGGTCAACGACCCCACCCCGCCCTGCTTGTTGCAGTACCACATGGCGGTGGTGGTGTGAATGAACACCTGCACTACTCTTCCCCCGACAGAGGGAAGGAATGCTTTTAGCGCAAGACGGATCACCCGGAGACCCAGAAGGTTGATGTGAAGCCTGGACTCTGCCAGAGACCAGAGGCCTCTGATATACGCCTCTCCCATGTGGCCGCCCCACCCCAGAAGTGATGCATCTGTCACCACTGTGAACTCCGGTTAGGGAAGGGAGAGGTATCTGCTATTGACCCGATCCTGGTTCGTTAGGCACCACTGCAATTATCGTGCAGTGCCCTCCGAGATCTGTACACAATCGGACAGATATCCCTGATGTTGTGCTCACTGGAACTTCAGGTCCCACTGCAGAGCCCGCATATGCCACCTGGCATGATATATCAGCAGGATGCAGGAGGCCATGAGGCCCAGAAGGCTCAGGGTCATTCTGACCGAAACCCGGGATAGAGACTGAAAGATCAGAATCATAGCCCAAATATCCCAGACGCGCTGCTCGGGAGGATAAGCCCGAAACTGCGTCGTGTCCAGAACCGCTCCGATAAAAAAGGCGCTTCTGAGAGGGAATCAGGTGTGACTTCGGCACGTTTATAGTGAACCCCAGCGAGTGCAGGAGGTCTGCCGTAGTCTGGAGGTGGGAGACTACTGCCTGGGGCGAGCCTGCCTTTAACAGCCGATCATCGAGATAGGGAAGGACTGGTACCTGTGATCTTCGCAGATGAGCTGCGACCACCGCCATCACTTTCGTGAACACCCGAGGGGCGCTGGTAAGTCCAAAGGGGAGCACGGTAAACTGAAAGTGCTTGTGGCTTACTGTGAACCACAGGTAACGCCAGTGGGCCGGCAGGACAGGGATGTGAAAATAAGCGTCCTGCAAGTCCATCCAGTCTCCAGGGTCGAGAGCAGACGGGACATGAGCTAGCTTCAACATTTTGAACTTCTCCTCTGAGGAAGTGGTTGATGTTCCTGAGATCCAAGATAAGACACAGGCCTTTGTCCTTCTTGGGCACCAGAAAGTAGTGGGAATAGCAACCAAAACCTACTTCTGGGGCAAGAATTAGCTCGATAGCTCCCTTGGCCAAGAGAGCCGTAAATTCCTGTTGGAGAAGGGCAAATGATCCTCCGACATGCGATGTACTGAGGTGGCATGGATGGAGGGGTAGTCTCGAAGGGGAGGGAGTAGCTCCTTCGGACTATCTGTAAAACCCACCTGTCCAACGTGATGGTGCGACAGTAGGGGGGAGAATGGGGGGGGTGACAGCAAATCCTGCCACCCACTGGTAACTGCTGGCCCTGAAAGGATGAACTAGGAGGGTTTGGAGGCTGCCTCAGAAGGAGGCGCTGGTGGACTGGCCTGCTCGCTGGCCCCCAGACCCACGACGTTGGGTCCCACGTCCCCAGCCGCGCAGGTTCTGAACACCTTGCGCCGGCCTGTGGCTCTGGGAGGAACGTTGCGGGGCACGCCTTCCGTCGCCATGAATAGGGCGAAAAGCAGACTGCGCAGGGCGGGTGGAGAGGCCGAAGAACTTGGCCATAGCCCAGGAGTCCTTGAAGGACTCTAGCGCGTTGTCTGCTTTGTCGCCGAACAGGCGAAGGCCATCAAAAGGCATGTCCAGCAAGGTAGCCAGGACATGCCTAGAAAAACCAGTCTACCTCAGCCAGGCGTATCGTCGAAGGGCTATAGACGTTGAAATCGTCCTCAGTAAGTGAGTCGGCAGTGTCCAGACCACATCTTATGGTAAACTTGGCTGCGTCTCTCCCCTCGGCGACTGCACAGGAGAGCACGGCCCAGGCCTCCTCTGGGCACTGTGGCAGCACCTGTGCGACCGAGTCCCACACAGAATGGGAGTAATGGCCCAACAGACAAGCGGTGTTCACCGACCGCAATCCCAAGCTGAAGGAAAAAAACATTTTCTTCCCAAGATGGTCCAGCTTTTTGGATTCCCTGTCAGGTGGTGTGTTAGGGAATGCGCCTTTGGATGTAGAGGCTTGTCCCACCAAGCTCTCTGGGGTGGGGTGTTGAGAGAGGCAAGTCGGGCCTGGAGCCGGGTGGTGGCATCAGCCAATCATCCTGTCGACAGGAGCCCCTGTGCTGGGCCTCGACCAGGTGCCCAAAAGGATGTCAGTAAGGGCTTCATTGAAAGGTAGCAGGGGTTCCTAAGAGGCCGCTGACGGTTGAAGCACCTCCGTCAGGAGATTCATCCTGAACGGCACCGCATGGAGCTAGAGGTTGAGGACCTTGGCCGCCCTACGCAACACCACTGCGTATGAAGCACCCTCCTCCGAGGCCACAGTAGGAGGAGACAGCATGACTGGGGAGGTATCCAGACCACTGGCTTCCCCCAACTCCTCTCTCCAGTCCGGTTCATCCAACTGGTCAGCTAAAGGGTCTACAGACCCCTCCCAGTCCTCCTAACCCTCCTCTGATTGCCAATCTGGCCTGTAGGGAACACCAGGCTAGAACAGAGGTACAAAAGTACCGCTCGGCGCTGGATCTGATGTCGGTCAACGTCAGTCCGGCTCCGTGTCCAAGTGAGGGAGGAGGCCGGGGTCGACGCTGGCTGGATCCAAGGGGACCCTGTGGCGCTCGGGCCGGAGCCGCTGGAGTTGAAGGCCCTGGGCCCCAACCAGAGTCCGCGCGGCCCGAAGGCGCACCGGCAGAGTCGGGCTGCCCAACAATGGCATGCATTGCTTTGTAGAAACTCCGAATCTGGGCAGGGGTTGCTCCGGCTCCTGGAAAGGGAGGGAAACTCTGAGCCGACCCTTCGGGCTCCGCACGGGGAGCCGCGAATGGGCACCGTCCACATCCCTCGTCGCGTCAGCAGCGTCAGGAGAAGTTGAAGAGTGACGATGCTTCTTCGATGACTTCTTGTGCTCCAACTTACCTGAGGAGTGCGAAGACTTCGATGACGAGTGGTAGAGACTCCGAGACCAGTCCCTCGACCTCCCACGTGACCGCGACCTCGGACTGCAGGCCTCGAGAAACTTTCGGAACCACTTCTGCAAAGACTTTGGATTCATGGTCCGGCAGTCGGAGCATGACTTGGGATCATTGTTGTGCTCCATGCACCACAGGCACACGTGGTGCGGGTCCGTAACCGACATCAGCTTGCAACAGGTGTCGCAAGTCTTGGAGCCGGGCCAAGGACGACTGGACATCACTGTGTGCATCAGGAGTCGATAGACTAAAAAAACTGTGTCGACAAAAGTAACTGGAGGTACCGCTCTCTCCGGAACTGCGCTGGCTGGTGGGGGAAGAGAAAGAACTGACGTCAGGGCGTGAAGGCAGCATCTAAGTAGCTAATGCAACGTCTTCCTGGCTACCACAATGCCAACGACGAACGCGGAGCCGACCGACTTCACCTTTCTACGCGCAGGGGTACTGCCGACGAAAAAATTCTCCAGATCCAGTCGGACGCTTGGGGATAATTCTAAAGGTAAAGAATCTATAACTAATTGTCTCCTTGAGATTTATAAAATAATTTCAAGAAACAGATCTTGTAGGTAAGAAGAAAACAGTTTGCAGAACACACTAAGGAATCTGCGGCTAGACTATGTCTCAACCAGATAAGGTGTTACCGAAACATCAGATAGAAACATCAAGCTGCAGATTCCTTACCTTAGAATAAAATACCATAGCAACACCACTCCTGGATGTGGGTCTGCAAACTGACCTTTCCAAAAATCTGTACAAATAATATATCCACCACTCAAATTACTTTCATATTTTTACTATACTAATTCCTCACTAATCCTTTATAGGTTCCGTAGTAGCGTGCTACTCACCAAATAAGTACTTCGACGCCTCACCAGGGGCAGTAAGTGATATACAAATGCAAATAGAATACAATAACTAACGGGTCTACTGAAAGACAATGAAGAGCAGTGGAGTGAGAAAATCAGGTGAGATGGACAATACACTTCACCATAAGCAACGTAGAAGAATCACAGATAACATTAATTACAGATGGGGAGGCATGGGTAAGTATGACAATGGAAAAACAACGTGTCGAAAGACACTAATACATATGATTTCACATAATACTCAGACCAAGGTTGGAATTGGAACCATGAATAGCTGAAGCCCCAAAGTGTAGGGCCACAGGAAGCATAACAGAACAAAGCTCTGCGTACCAACAGCAATTAAGACTATCTGGGGTGAAACACCGAGAAGAAGGGGGTGAAGCACGGCGGGGCTGTGTAATGGCCGCTGTAGTAAAGTAGAATCTGCTTTCATGCTCACCCCCACTATGTGCTAGTGTAATTCTGTTTTTCTGACTAGTCGGACTGGGATCCTGCTAATCAGGACCCCAGTGACTGTGCTCTCTCCCTAAATTGGACTTGGTAAGTACTTTTGGTACATTACTAATTGGCTACTGGTGCACCCTTTTAAGTCACTAGTATATGGTACTAATGTACCAAGGGCATATGTACACCAGGAATCTCCCATGGAATGCAGCATGTATTGTGCCACACATGAGAGACCACTAAAACTGTGATTAAAGGCCTGCCATTGCAGCCTGTGTGAGCTGGTGCTAGCCCCACTCACAACAGATAAGTTTCCTTATATCGGAAGTCACTGCTCTTAAACCCTACAAGTCACTCCTAAGGTAGGCATTTCAATCCTGAAGGCAGGTTGTTTGGTTATGTGTGTGTAAGGTAGCCCTGCACAAGCAGAACTCCTACAAACCTAGGAGTCGATGCGGTCACCCATTTTAGACAATTAGTGGACATCACGTCAATTACAAGATGTTTAACTATATATTGGCTGAACTGAAACCGGTCATGTTTAGTACCAAACATGTCGGAATCCTACCCAAACACCGATTCCAGTGTTGAGTGCATGAGCCCATGTACTGGGGAGCTGTTCTAGGGAGCCCCATGTATTTTGGGTAACAGCCTTTCAGGGTCTAACAGAAAGCTAGTGCTGCTGCTGACAACAGACGATTCTGCCCTCCTGCTGCTGAGCCAGGTTCGAGCAGGGGAAGGCAGAGCAATAGGTTTCCTGTTATAGGAAGGTGTAACCACCTCCCAGACAGGATTTAGTGTATTGGGCTGGGGGCGCTTGCCACCACCACCAGATTGCTTTGAAGGGCACATTTGGTGACCTCCTTGCATACTCCAGTTAAAACCAGTTCATGGAGCCGTTGGCTCCCGCTCTGGTGCGGAACTGGACAAAAGACAAGGGAGTATCCTCCCCTCTGTCCAGCCACTCCTCTGGGAGGGACCCCTGAATCGTCCCAACCCTTTCCCTAGGGAACTTAAAGGCTTACCTGTGAGTGGCTCTTTGGATTCATTGTGGAACACGATTCAGATCCAAAACCACTTTATTTTCAACTTTGGACTTCGCTTAGGGAACAAAGACTGCATCTGGTAAGACTACTGCTGCTCCGGGTTTCGTCTCCCTGCCAGTCTTCTGTGTCATCTGTGCCTGTGCTCCATACAGGTTCTTCTCCAGGCCTGTGGATATTGAAGACACCCGAAGAAACGTCCCTTGGAGTGCAGGCGTCACTCCCCTGCATCTACAGGCACCGCAACCCAGGTGACCTGTCTGCTGCTCCCACGGACAACCAAAGGCTCAGCAACACAGGTGGTGATTCTGCAACTCCCTCGAGGCCTGCACTGTCTTCTCAACAAGTTTGAAGTCAGTATCCCTCGTCAGAACCGCTGGAGAAGTAACCCTGTGCACCCCGTCGACTAGCTGGTGCCAAGGCTTGTTGACTCTTCTCCAATAATCTTCGGGCTCCAAGAAGCCCCAACTTCAAGCATCTCCTGCTACCAAGATCTTCATTCTCACTGCATTCTCTGCACCATGGGCCTGCATTCTTGGTGAGGTAATGGAGGTCCTCTTTTGACTCCTTTGCCTTCGGCCTGTGGGTCCTCTTGAGGCCAGTGGGCTCTCCTGCTTGTTCAGGTCTGCTCTGGCTCTTCTGCACTTGGCGAGTCCCTCGGACCTTGCTGGTCCGGACACTGCATCGTCTTCGATTTCCTTGTCTGTTGCTGCTGCCAAGGCTTGGTGGTGCTCCCGCCGGACATCGACCCCCTGGTTCTAGACTTCCGACATAAGACAGCTTGTTAACGGCACCTGGTCTTCCACAGCGTCGCCTGGTCCACAAAGCTGCAGCGACAAAGGCACCGTCAACTCTCATGTATCTTCCGCCATCAGTGGTCATTGGTCTTCCGTGCCTCCTGGTCACTCCAGAGTGGCATAAATTGTCCCTACTGCTTGCAGGTACTCCTCGTCAAGAATCCACCCTGGGGTTCCACCAGACTGTCACCTTCTCCGCCAGCAGCATCTTCACTGAAGTCCTCCATTGTGGTCTACGACTGTTTCCGAAGTCACTTCACACCTATGCACCCGGCTTCCCTGGTGCAGGTATCCTGATTCCTGGGGTATCCATGGGTTCGGTGACTATCCAACCTTCTATCTTCCACAGGGTTTCTTCAGGGTCCTCTGGGAAGGATCCTTCTTTAAAAAATAGAATTGCGACTTGCCCATTGACTTGTAATGAGCACACTGTTGTGTTTCTATTCTGCACATGGCCTCTGTGGGGTTCCTGGGTACTTACCTTGTGTGGGTCCTTGGGTCCCCCGGCTCTTCTAAGTCTTCTGTGTCCAGTCTCAACATCAGTCGTGGTTCACATTTCACTTTAATAGTATATGGTTTGGTCTCTCCCTGGAGACCACTGTGTATTTGTGCTGCTTACCCGTTCTACTGTTGCAGTATTGAGTGTATTGCGATTATATCAACGGGTAGGAGATATTGCTATGTGATAGTGAGTGTTTAAAGTAAAAAATACATATTTTTATAATTACACTGTGTGGTTCTTTTTCACTTGACCTACACTATATGGTTAGTACTGGTAAAACAAACTGCTTTACACTCCTTTTGGACTAAGCCTGAAGGCTGCTCTCACCACTTACAGAGCTTTCTACGATTGTCTAAGACCACTACAATCAACATAAGGGTTGTCTGGATAATGCAGGGTGCTTCACATAAGTGTGCACCATATACTAATGCAGCCTCCTATGGCCGCTCTTAAGAGAGGCTCTGCTGGCTGAGCCCATAATTCGTATATAATCCGGCTATAACGGGCTGCATACCTGTTCTTCGTTAGTGTCTGGAATCCAGGTTCTCTTGCCTACTCTGCGGGCATCCTGGTGGCCAAGGGGAGGTCCGGTGGGCAGGGCGCTGACCGCCGTTAACACGTGCCTGTGGCTGGCGTGGTTGGGCCTGCATGGCTAATCTGCGCCCCGGCCTTGCGTTGCTGGGGACGGGGTTAAGGGCGTACTCCCAACTGGATCGCAGAGGTGGCTGTATCCGGCGGCTGATCTCGGTCAGCTCGGACTCACTGTAGGCATGACAGGCCCATGTGGTCTGACTGCTGCCGGAGGGCAGAACTTGCTGCTGGTGTGCTTCGGGCCCTGAGGGAGGTGCACCTGCTGGCAGTCTGGGGTAACGAGGAGCCTGGTGGCGGAGGCTGGAGCCCCGCTGTTTGTGCTGCAGGTAGATCCGGGGCCCTGTCGGCTTGCCATGGGTTCCGCTCCACGGCGGTGGACTGGCTGCCTGGGCCTGTGGTTGCTGGTGTGACGCCTTGGGTGTCACCCACATCTGGAAGGTTGTTGTGACTGCACTTGGCAGGAGCTGTGGGGGCCATTTGGATTGTGTACAGAGCCAATATTCCAGCAGAGACTGGTGCCTGCAGCCCCAATCCGAGGCTCCCCTTTGGCATCTGTGTCGCTCGTTGCGGCTCTGCATCTGGGACATGCTCCTAGGAGGCCTGGTTAAGAAGCTGTGTCACTGATGGCGGTCTCGAGGTACCAGGGGCACCTAGCAAGCATCTAGCATGCCTCATCTGCGACACTACTACAGCGGCATCTGGCGAGTCCATGGAGAAGCCTCTTTGCTGGGATCTCTCCTCTTGGTGGGGGTAGCTTGTTCTCACTGTGGGTTTCTGTGCGCACTGCTGGGCGCTCTGTTCATACCCCGAGGTTGTGTGGATGCTTTTGGGGCAGTGTTTTCCGTCTCTTGCCTGCTCTGTTTGGTCCATCTTGATTAATGTTGTTATTCCTTGGGCTTGCTCCACATATGCACGATTTGCTCTCCCTACACATCAGTTTATACAACAGTGGCTATATAAGAGGGGGAAGCATGATGCTAAGCAGTCTAAAGCACAAGTTACTTACTTGTGTAACGATATATCTGTAAGAGACATTAGTTAATGATAGATTCCTTACCTTAGAATATCCCCAGGCGTCAGACTGGTTCCGGAAAGTTTTCGTCAGCAGTACCCCTGCGCGTCGCTAGGTGTTGTCGTGCAGCTCCGCGTAAGTCGCTGGCGTCGTTGCCGCCGAGATGACAACGTTGAAGCTACTTAGACGCGCCCACACACGCTGATGTCAGTTCTGTACAAAACATTTCCGCGCCAGGAACGCAGAGCCATGCCAGAGACCGACTACTGGTACAATAGAACTAGGGCCCTAAAAGGGATGACCTGAACCCCAGAGAACAGTTAGCAGAACGGTGAGAATAGGCGGGCGGTAAGGAATCTATCACTAACTAATGTCTCTTACAGATATATTGTTACGCAAGTAAGTAACTTGTGCATCTGAAAGAGACACGTTAGTGATAGATTCCTTACCTTAGAATACATACCCAAGCAATACCAACCCCGGTGGTGGGTCTGCGACGTGAGATTACACCAGAAAGTCACACGGAGAACCGAACGGTCAAAGAAGCCGTCTCTCCGGACCGTCAAGGCAATAGTGCTTAGTGAAAGTATGCAACGCGGCCCAAGTGGCTGCCTGACAGATGTCTTGCAGGGGGACACCGCGTCCCAATGCTGTAGTAGCTGCTGTCGCCCTGGTAGAATGGGCGCGCAGCCCAACCGGAGATTCCTATTTAGCCAGAGAGTAACAGGCTTTAATGCACAAGACAACCTATCGGGATATAGTTCGCATGTGCACAGCCCGGCCTTTCTTGGCGCCCACGTAGCCAAAAAAGAGCTGGTCATCCACCCAGAACTGTTGTGTGCGGCTGAGATAGAACGAAAGCGCACGTTTTGGGTCCAGACGGTGGAGCCTCTCCTTCTCTTGAAGGGTGCGGAGGCGGAAAGAAAGTGGGCAGTGACAGTTTGCCCGAGATGAAAGGCAGACACTACTTTTGGTAGAAAGGAGGGATGCGGTCGAAGCACAACCTTGTCCTGATGAATCGCCAGGAAAGGAGTTTTACAGGAAAGAGCCTGGAGCTCACTCACCCGCCGAGCGGAGGTGATGGCCACCAGGAAGACAGTTTTCAAAGTTACTAACTGCAAAGGACAGTTATGAGGAGGCTCAAAGGGAGCGCATATCAAGTACGTGAGAACCAGGTTCAAGTCCCATTGAGGCATCACAAAAGGAATAGGAGGGAAAAGGTGAATAATGCCTTAAATAAATCGATTGACAAATGGGGACTTGAAAAGAGAGGGCTGATCAGGCAGCCTAAGAAAGGCTGAAAGAGCAGAAAGGTAGCCCTTGATCGTGCCCAGAGCAGAGCCCTGCTGGGCCAAAGAGAGAAGGAACAATAGGACCTCAGAAAGAGGATCTACAGCTTTTGCTGTGCACCATGCCACAAATTGTTTCGACGACAGGCGTATACCATTTTAGTGGAGGGATGGCTGGCTGCCAGAATCACATTACAGACTTTAGGAGGCAAGTCAAATGGAATTAGCTGTCACCGCTCAATATCCACGCAGGGAGGTGGAGGCTGGACAGGTTCGGGTGGAGGAATGTCCCCTGTTGCTGTGACAAGAGATCCTTCCGAAGAGGCAGTCGGATCGGGGGATCCACGCTCATACTGAGTAGCTCAGGATACCAAACTCTTCGAGCCTAGTCCGGTGCCACAAGAATGCCTTGGGCCCGGTCGTGTCTGATCTTCAGCAGTCTGGGCAGAAGTGGTATAGGCGTAAAGGCGTACAATAAACCGCAACTCCAATCGCGGCGAAAAGCGTCTCCGAGCGAGTGCCGCCTTGGAATCTCCAACGCGCTGAACTCCTGACATTGCACGTTCTCTTCGGTGGCGAATAGATCTAACCAAGGTTCTCCCCACTGCTGAAAGAGACCCAGTGCCACCTCTGAGTGAAGACGCCATTCGTGATCCAACATGAAGTTGCGGCAGAGTTCGTCCGCCCTGGCGTTCAGGGTACCTTCCAGGTGTTGAACCACCAAGGAAATGCCTTGACGTTCGAGCCACGTCCAGAGACGTAGAGCCTCCTCACATACGGTCCACGACCCCACCACGCCCTGCTTGTTGCAGTACCACATGGCGGTGGTGTTGTCTGAACACCTGCACTACTCTCCCCTTGACAGAGGGAAGGAATGCTTTCAGTGCAAGTAGGATCGCCCTGAGCTCCAAAAGGTTGATATGGAGCTTGGACACAGCCGCAGGCCAGTGGCCTCTGATCTCCGCCTCTCCCATGTGGCCGCCCCATCCCAGGAAGGACGCGTCCATCACTACTGTGTGCTCTGGTTGGGGAAGGGAGAGGGATCTGCTGCTGACCCAACGCTGGTTCATGAGCCACCACTGCAAGTCCTGTGCAGTTCTCTCTGAGATCTGGACATAGTCGGAAAGGTTTCCCCGATGCTGCGCCCACTGGAACTTCAGGTCCCACTGCAGAGCCCGCATATGCCATCTGGCATGATAGATCAGCAGGATGTAGAAGGCCATGAGGCCCAGCAGTCTCAGGGTCTTCCTGACCGAAACCCAGGACCAGGGCCGAAAGATCGGAATAACCCGAATGCACTGGACTCGCTGTTCGGGAGGATAAACCCGAAACTGCGCAGTATCCAGAACCGCGCCGATGAAGAGGAGCTTCTGAGAGGGAATCAGGTGCGACTTCGGCACGTTGATGGAAAACCCCAGCAAATGCAGGAGGTCGGCCGTAGTCTGGAGGTGGGAGACGACTGCCTGGGGCGAGCCTGCCTTCAACAGCCAGTCATCGAGATAGGGAAAGACTGAAACCCCTGATCTGCGCAGATGAGCTGCGACCACCGCTATCACTTTCGTGAACACCTGAGGGGCGCTGGTAAGGCCGAAAGGGAGCACAGTGAACTGAAAGTGCTCGTGGCCCACCGTGAACCGTAGGTAACGCCGGCGGGTCTTGCGGGTCAAGGGCAGACAAGGCCTGAGCAAGCGTGAGCATCTTGAACTTCTCCTTCCCGAGGAAGCGATTGACGTTCCGGAGGTCTAAGATAGGACGCAGACCTTTGTCCTTCTTTGGAACCAAGAAGAAGTGGGAGTAACAACCACGACCTACTTCTGGCATCAGAACGTGCTCGATGGCCCCCTTGGCCAAGGGGCCGCAACTTCCTGCTGGAGAAGTGCCAAGTGATGGCCTGACATGCGGTGGGTCTGAGGTGGCATGGCTGGAGGGGTAGACTCGAAGGTGAGGGAGTAGCCTCTTTGGACTATTTGCAGAACCCACCTGTCCGAGGTGATGGTGCGCCAGTGGGGAGGTGATGGCCAATCCTGCCGCCCACTGACGTCTGGTGGGTTTCAAACACTGAACTAGAAAGGTTTTGAGGCAGCAGGAGCGGTGGTGGATTGACCTGCTAGCTGTCCTCGGGACCCACCACGTCAGGTCCCACGTCCGCAGCTGCGCTGAGACTGCGGCTTCGCAGGCCTGCGGGTCTGAAAGGAACGCGATTGGGCACCTCGACCCTGACCTCGAAAGGAGCGAAAAGCAGACCCCGAGGGAGTGGGCGTGGTGGCGAGACCCAAGGACTGGGCCATAGCCTGAGAGTCCTTAAAGCATTCAAGGGTGCTATCCGTCTGGTCACCAAAGAGGCGTGTGCCACCAAAGAGGCGTGTGCCATCAAAGGGCACGTCCAACAAAGTGTTCTGAACATGCCCGGAGAAGCCAGTTGTTCTGAGCCAAGCGTAACAGTGGAGCGCCACCATTGAGGAAGGTGCCCTGCCAAGTTAATCAGCCATATCAAGTCCACAACGGATAGTGAACATAGCAGTATCTCTCCCCTCGGTAATGGCCTAGGAGAGCACCACCCGAGCTTCCACAGGGCACTGAGGCAGTACCTGTGCCACCGTGTCCCACACAGAATGTGAATAGCGGCCCAACAGGCACCCACTATTCACCGCCCGCAACCCTAAACTGGCAGAAGTGAAAATCTTTTTCCCAAACTGCTACAGTTTCTTAGATTCCTTATCCAGAGGGGCAGAAGGGAATGTGCTCGGCGAGGCAGAGGTCTGGACAACCAGACTCTGAGGTGTTGGGTGTTGTGTGAGAAAGCTGGGGTCGCCCGGCACCGGCGCGCCACACCCTTATCCACAGGAGCCCCCGTGTTGTGTTTGTTCCAGGTGCTCAACAGGACGTCGGTAAGTGTGTCTTTGAAGGGCAGCAGTGGCTCCGCAGAGGAGGATGCTGGCTGCAGTACTTCAGTCAGGAGATTGGTCTTGATAGGTACATAAGGGAGCCCGAGGTTAAGAGCCTCAGCCGCCCTACGCAACACTACAGAAAAAGTCCCAACCTCCTCCATAGCCACTGAAGAGGGGGACAGTGTAACAGGATGTGGAGAGAAATCCAGATCCACTGGACCTTCCGTATCACCTTCCCATTCTGGCTCATCCTCGCATTGAGCTGCGAGAGGGTCTTCAGACCCCTCCCAGTACTCTGCTTCGTCCACCGGTTGTTGAAGAGGCCGGTAAGGACAAGGTGCCCGGGGGAATGGGATAAACTCTCCATCCAAAAACGGAACCGGGGGTAATAGACCAATCCCGGTTCCGCACTGTCCGGCGCTGCCCCCCGCGGTGCCGAGCTCTGTGCAGAGTCCGGAGGCGGTGGTGGCGCCTGAACCGGAGGCGGTGCTGAGGCCGGAGACGGCAGCACCATAGGATATCATGCCTGCGTAGCCGGGGACAAAGGCGGTGACACGGGGGCAGAACCACCCAACGGGTCTGCGGGGCCCGAAGGCGCTCCGGAGGGACCCGATGGGCCAAACAAACAGCTCATGGCCGACAGGAAAGCCTGTATTTCGTCCGGAGTTGCGTGCGGGCCTGGAAAGGGCGGGTAGGCCGCTGGCAACAACGAAGGCTCCATCGGAGCCGTGGGGGAGTGACCGCTTGCCCCTCCACGTGTCCCGCGACCGGTGAGGGGTAGACTAAGAGCGTCGCTTCTTCGACTTTTTATGGCGTCGTGACTTATCTGTCCCCGAGTCCGACGAGCGATGGTGAAGGCTCTGCGACCTGTCCCTAGACCTCCCACAGAAGCGGGACCTCGATCGACGCGGAAACGATTGCCGGACCTCCAATAACTTTCGGGAACGCTCCCGCAAAGCTTTCGGCACCATGGCCCGACAATCAAGGCACACCTCGGGGTCATGGCCGTGCCCCAAGCAGAAGAGAGACACACCGTGCGGGCCCGCTACCGACATGTTCCGACAGCAGGTCCTACAGGACTTAAACCCGGGCATCCCTACTGCACCAGGAGTAGAGTACTTGACAAAATAAGAGAAACCAGTTCTCAGAAACCAAGTTAAAATATTAACTAGGGGTACCGCTCTCTCTCGGATCTGCGCTTGCTGGCCCAGAAAAAGAAATAACTGACATCAGCACGCGTGGGCGCGTCTAAGTAGCTCCGACGACGTAATCTCGGCGGCTACGACGCC
Source organism: Triturus cristatus (assembly GCF_964204655.1). Taxonomy (NCBI): domain Eukaryota; kingdom Metazoa; phylum Chordata; class Amphibia; order Caudata; family Salamandridae; genus Triturus; species Triturus cristatus. The sequence continues at coordinate 909,272,115 of NC_140588.1, forward strand.
AGTGACGTACGCGGAGTCACACACCGACGCCTACCGACGCGCAGGGGTACTGCTGTCGAAATCTTTCCGGATTCAGTCTGAAGCCTGGGGATATTCTAAGGTAAGCAATCTATCACTAACGTGTCTCTTTCAGATCTCCAGTTCAAGAGCAGTTGCCTCACCAGACATGGGGAGTCTAGGTTGTGCTCCAAGTCATCTCTGCAGCACCTTGTGGAGCATCCAACACAAGACGCTGACATCAAGGAGCTCCTGGAGATGAACTCTAGCCTGAGAGCAACTGATACAAAGATGGATGTGTTCACTAGCCAACTTGATCACGTTAAACAGAGCATGAAGGGCAGCTGAACTAACTGCAGCAGCGTGTTTGAGATGCAGACGACTCGCAGGAGGATTGAGGCAGAAACTTTTGAAGATGGACAAAGAGCTGGCAGACATACAGGCTAAAAATAAGAACCTTGGAGGAGGAGCCTAGCGCACAACCAAGATGGCCGCGTAGGTGCGAGGCTCCCGAGGACCTCCGCAACCTCCTACGATTATCCTGAAATTATCCTGCCCTGGATGAGGGGACTATGTTGGTGAACCTGAGCTGAGGTGGCACCCGTTTCCCGCTTCCGAATCGGACCTCGGACACCGGAGTGAGCACCGATTGAGGTTTGCGGCCTTCCCCTCGCCGGACCCCGGATTTGCGCTGTGGGGTGATCCAGTGACAAAGTGAACAACAGCGGCAGGCAGGGCCTGGCGACTCGCGTACCCCGCACTTTCGCTTTCACACCCCCTTGTCGTCTCTGCGAGGTTGGGTCGCGGAGCCCTTGGTGTTGGTGTGGCCTTGCTGGGAGACCCTGCCTGCCTGCAGGCTGTGATCCACCCCGCTGCTCTGAGGGGGCCCCCCCCGGAGCTCGTGGCCCTGCTTTCCTGCCCTACACGACGTGGCTGGTGCGACTGGGAGACTGGTGGCCATGGCCACGAAACAAGATGGAGACCGGGCAAAGACCAAATCGACCCGGCGTGGCGCCGTCCATCAGGCCAACAGTATGGACCGCTATACCCTCCAGAAGGGATCGCCCGATGGACCGCGCAAGTCCCCTGAGAGCCCTCCTGATGCCCCAGACCTGCCCGCAGATCTGACTCTGCGAGATGTCATGGGCGCCATTGCCGAGATGAAGGCCTCGGTGGGCCAGCGGTTTGATACACTGGCGCAGAAGATCGACTCGGTCCTCGTGGATGTTGGCCTGGTGAGGGCCGATCTTTCCAAAACCAACGACCGAGTAGATTCTTTGGCCCACACCGCATCGGGCCTAACGACAGATGTGGCGGCCTTGCAAACAGAGGTGCGCCGTCTTAGTCAGGCGAGTGCGCTTATGGATCGACGCCTGGAGGACTCCGAGAGTCGGGCACGGAGGAACAACATCCGCATTATCGGGGTGCCCGAGGGACGCGAGGAGGCGGCGGCGGATCTCTTTGTGGAGGACCTGATTGCTACCCATCTCCAGCCACGGGGGCTGAGCAAACTCTTCGCTGTGGAGAGGGCCCACAGGTTTCCCGGGGGAAGGCCGAAGGTCGGAGCCCCTCCGAGACCTCTCATCGCCCGGATTTTCAATTTTCGGGACAGAGACGCTATCCTGCAAACCTCCAGACTGCATGGACCGGTCAAGCTTGACAATATGGAGGTTAATTTTTATCCTGATTTCACCCCAGCGGTCCAGAAGCAGAGACTGAGCTTCCTAGGCGTCAAACGCCGTCTTCGGGACCTAAACCTCAAATACGCCATGCTCTTCCCAGCCAAGCTGCGAGTGGAGGTGGATGGTCGCACGCACTTCTTTGATCGTACCGAAGCGGCCGGGGACTGGCTGGATACTCTGCCCGGGGATTGTGATCGGGGGGGCGGCGGGGGGAGACGGCATGCTGGATCGGGACTGAGGGTCTAATATTGGGCCTCACTCTGGACGAAAATGATGCCACTTTCGATTCTGCTTCAGTTTTTGTAAGTTCCCCTCCTATGGAGGTTGTGTTGGGTCTATTGGGGGTTCTCCCTCCTCCTCTAGGGGGTCTAGTTAGATTAACTATATATGGGGCGACAGGCACACTGCACGTTGGGGGGGCTGTTCGGGCTCATGCAGGGGTGCAGGGAGGGGGGAGTTCTGTTGGGGTGGGTGGGTAGGGATGGGGTGTTGTTCGTTTTTATCACAAGGCAAACGTATTTTTGTGTTAGTTCTAAAGTGCTCTCCGGGGGACGAATGATGGCTTCTGTATATGATGGGGAGTAGGGAATTAACTTTGTTGTCTTGGAATGTGAATGGACTGGGGGACAGGATCAAACGAGGTGTGGTCCTGCAGTTTTTGAAGCGAATCTCGCCCGATGTAGTCTTTCTGCAGGAGACACACCACATTGGCAACTCCTTCTGCGCCATGAATCGGCGTGGCTATCGCCTAGTGGCTCACTCGGGCTTCACGTCTGGCTCAAGGGGTGTGGGCATCATGGTGAAGAACTCGCTCCCGTTGGAGATTGATGAGGTGCTCCACGATGACAGGGGACGTTACACGGTCTTGGTGGGAAGACTGGAGGGCAAAGTGGTTGTCTTTGTGTCAGTATACATCCCACCGGGGCTGCAGTCGACCACCTTTGCGGACCTTGGGCGCCTTCTCCTTGGCCTTCCGGGGGGGGCTTTTAGTTGTGGGGGGGGGGGGGGATTTTAATGCGGTGGTATCTGGGACTGTGGATCGTCACCCCCCTAGGGACCTCCCCCGGGCACAGGCGTGGCTACCCGGCCTCTTGGATACATTTGGATTAGTGGACTGCTGGCGTTTAAAACACCCCACGCAGCTGCAGTACACTTTCCACTCGGGAGCCCATGGTAGTCTCTCACGACTAGACTATGTCCTTGTCCCGGCGGCCTATGTTGGGAGGGTGGGAGAGGTGCGCCATTTGCCACGGGGTATTTCGGACCACTCCCCGCTCCTACTGCACTTTGATGTCTTTCCGAGGGGTGAGGGTAGGGTGGTCCCAATCAATCCTTGGTACCTGAGCGACCCCACCATTCGCGCTGAATTGATTAAATCCCTTCAGCGATATTTTGATGAGAATGTGGGGTCCGTGCCTTCGGCTGTACCGCTATGGGAGGCCTTCAAGACAGTACTCCGAGGGGAGGCCCTATTCCTTATTTCCCACGCCCGGAGGCGCGAGCGGGAGGAGGTGACCCGGATGGAGGCTGAAATAGCCGAGTTGGAGGGTAATTTAGAAGGTGGGGTGACGGATGCCGCATTACATGTCCTCCAACTCAAGCAAGCGGCCTATAGGGCCCTCGTCACGGAGGCGGCCAGGGGCCTCAGTAGAGAGCAACAGGGGCGACAGTATGATGTGGGTGATAAGGCTGGTAAACTTATAGCGTGGTTGGACAAAAAAGAGAGAGCGAATCGTGTGGTCCCGCTGATTGAGAAAACGGATGGTGTGTGTGTAACTGAGCCAGAAGAAATCGTCTCCTGTTTCGCAGATTATTTCCGTGGGGTGTATTCCCCGGTGTCTCCCTGCTCGGAAGAGGATTCCCGTGCCCTGCTCAGTGATATCGCGCTGCCGTCCCTTTCCGGGGATGACAGGGTGTCGTTGGACGCCGCTCCCACCTCCGACGAGATCGCCCTCGCCATACGCTCGGTCGCTTCCGGCAAGGCCATGGGTCCGAATGGTCTCCCTATCGAGTTGTACAAGTTGCGACCGGATACGCTGGCACCCCACCTCCGGGCTATGTTCCTGGCGGCACACTCGGTGGGCTCCCTCCCGCTGGACCAGCGTCTGGCTACAATCGTGGTCATCCACAAGGAGGGGAGACCTCGGGACCGGGTTACATCCTATCGGCCCATTTCGCTACTGAATGCGGAGCCCAAGATTCTCGCCAAGGTACTGGCCAATCGGCTGGTCGGCGTGGTGGGCGATTTGGTTCATCAGGACCAGTCTGGCTTTATTCCCCATCGCAACACAGCCCTTAATCTGCGGCGTTTGCACGGTGTGCTCGCACGTGCCCCGTTCATACGGGAGCCGGCCATTTTGGCGTCTTTAGACGCCACCATGGCGTTTGACACGCTTGAATGGCCATATATCTGGGCGATGCTTGCGAAGTTTGGATTTGGCCCAGGGTTCATCAGTTGGGTCAAATTGCTGTATTCGGGCCCATTGGCGCAGGTGGTGGTGAACGGAAGAGTATCGGCTCCGTTCGAGCTGGGCCGGGGCACACGGCAGGGCTGCCCCTTATCGCCGCTCCTCTTTGCACTTGCCTTGGAGCCCCTGGCGGAGTGGCTGCGGTGGGAGCCTTCCATCCGTGGTCTCCGCTGGACCCCTGAGTATGAGGACCGCGTATCCCTATACGCTGATGACATCCTCTTGTACCTAGCTTCCCCACGTAAATCACTCATAGTACTGGTTGATGTTTTGCATTCATTCGGTCGTAACTCCGGTCTGGTCATCAACTGGGCTAAATCGTGTGTGTATGTTCTCTCCGGGGAGGCTCCTATCCTCCCGCGGGGCTGTCCGATCCAGATCGCCCGCAGGGATTTAGGTACCTGGGTGTCTTCATTACTCTGGACCCGGAGGCTCGGTATGATCGGAACTTGCTTCCCCCCCTCCAGCGTTTGAAAGAGGATGTCGCGCGCTGGCGGCGTTTGCCGCTTTCGCCGCTCGGCCGGGCGGCATTGTTTAAAATGATGTCGCTGCCGCGTTTCCTGTACGCGTTGCAGAACACTATGGACCTCGTCCCAGCGCGCTACTTCCGCGAAGTGGAGAGTTTGCAGCGCCGCCTGTTCTGGGACGGGAGGCCACGTATTGCCCTGGCTAAGCTGACGCTCCCATGGTATGACGGGGGGATTGCCCTCCCGGATATTAAACGGTACTATTGGGCCTCCCAGCTAGCTGCGATTAATCAGGGCCTATATGGGCCCGCCTTAAACCCGGCGTTTGAAATGGATAGGATGCTACTTCCAGGTGGTGACCATAATCGAGCGCTCTACTCTAGCGCGCCCGACGCTCGCCTAACGGGCCCCACGCGTGTCATGGTGCGAGTGTGGCACGCGGCCAATGCAGCTATGGGGTGGAAGGACCGTTTGACCCGGGCGTCACCACTATACGCGTCTGAGCGGTTGGGCTCCTTGTGGACCTCGAAGGGCTTTGAGAAGTGGGACTTAATAGGCATTAGCAAAGTGGGGGATCTCTGGACGAGGGGAGGATTTAAAACGTTCGAGATGCTGCAGACGGAATTTCAGTTGCAGGGCAGCGAGTACTTTCGGTATTTGCAGGTCCGGCATGCGCTGGGCTCCGTCTTTCCGGACGTTGCCTCCATCCCGGAGTGTTCCCCCCTGGAGGATAGAGTGCTGGATGGACACGTCCCTGACAGCACGATCTCACTGATCTACAAAAAACTGATCAACGACCGCTCAGACTTGTTGACTGCCCTTCGTGAGGCTTGGGTAGCCGATGGGCTGGAGCTGGACGACGAGGACTGGATCTCCGCGGTGGCCTCCCCGAAAGAAGTGGCCATACCGGCCCGCCTTCGTTTCGTCCAGCTCAAGATACTCCACAGGGTCTACATGACGGGGCCAAAGCTCCTGCGTATGGGCTATGCTGAGGACGGTTTGTGTAAGCGTGGATGTGGTGCGCTGGGGACTTTTCTGCATATCTTGTGGGAGTGCCCGGAGGTGGAGGGGTTCTGGCGTGGTGTGCATGAGGTGCTGCGAGTGGTCACGCATATGGCGCTGTTGCCCGAAGCGAGGAGATGCCTGTTGAATGTGTGGGAGCCTACCGATTACTCGGTGCCGCAGACGTGGTGGGTGACTCTGGGGTATATGGTTGCCAAGCGTGATATTGCCCAACTGTGGGGATCCCAGAGGCCCCCGACTGTCTCGGCCTGGAAGGAACATATGGATTGGTGCATGTTTCGGGAAAAGGTGGTGTATGTGGCGAGAGGTAAGCCTGCGACATGGGTGAAAGTATGGGGCCCCTGGAACGCCTACCGCGGGGGAATCTGTGCTCCACCGTTATTGCCTGATCCGTCGCCGGCCCCGTCCCCTTAGCCAACTCATCCCCCCGGTACCTGGACATTAGGTGTACCCAGCCCTAGTTCTGATCTCTCCCCCCTCTGGAGATTCCTATGGATGGCTAGGATCCCCCCTCTAGGGGAGCACGTGTTGCTATTTCCGATTGAGGATTGCCTTGTGGGTTTGTTTGTATTTGTTGTTCTTTAAGTTTAAAATGGAACCGTATAGTGGGGTCTGGATAGTGTGGCTCGCAACGATGTTACCTCCTGTGCATGCTCAGCCGCAGCACCATGTGTTTTATAAATGTATATCGTATGCTCCTTTCATTGCTAGCGGCCGGCCGGAAGGTTGTAGGCCCATATTTGTATATTTTTGAGTCTTGTAATAAACGGTTTCAAAAATAAATAAATAAATAAATAAGAACCTTGAGGAGCGCTCCAGGCACAACAATCTTAGATTTGTGCCAGAATTCATGATTACCACCAAAATGGAGGACGATGTAGAGAAAATGTTGAAGGATCTGTTCGGAGATGGTCTTTTAAGTGTCTTTATTATGGAACGTGTACACAGCTCGCTTGGTTCCAGACCTCCTCTCAGTGCTCTAGCCCATCCAATTGTGGCACGACATCTGAACTCCCGGGATTGCGATGGTAGAAAGGCTCTATTAAAAAACCAGGGGTCCAGCTAATTATTCTTTCCTGGCTTTACACTGTCGGTACAAACTTCCCGCCGTGAATTTCTGCCTGCTAAATGCATTCTTCATCGGTAAATTCAGGGCTGCGATATGCCCCTGACGGTCCTTCGGCACGTCAATTTCGTATTCTCCCCTGGTTTCCTAATCTCCCCTAGTCCGCGCAAGGACGCGGACCATGGGAGATTAAGAAATTGACGCACCGAAGGACTGTGTCAGGGGCATGACACAGCCCTGAATTTACAGATGACAAACTGGGAATGTTGATGGGGCATATCATTGCCCTTTAAAACGGCGGGCAGGTTACTTAGCTAGACCAAGAAAACAACTGTGACACAGGATTCACCACAAGTATAGGATGGACATCTATATAGTAACAGGACAAACCCACTTCCCGGCCTTTTCTTATTGCTGACCAAAACACCTAGCATTATCTATCTATAAAACCTCCTGCTTCACGATCAGTCAAACATTGTTTCTTGGGACCAGTCAGTCATGTTCTAGAATCCTCAGCAGATATCAAGCCTTAATCTGGCATTTTTTAGGACTTTCGAACTCTTCCCCATCCAATACGGCGAAGGGCTCACGCGTATCCTTGAGTTTACCATCATTCATCAACTTTTGAAGGACCTACATATCTACCTTGTTTAAGCCTTGGAAAAGTTACAGATAAGAGTGTCAGCAGTTTTTGTCTTCACCTACTGTTCCTTCCTGTTCAAACATTCACAATTAATGTATAATCATTTACAAGGTATGCACTTATATATGAAAATGTGTGTGAACCATTAAATTAAATTCTACTTAAGTGCAAAATAGTTTCTCCTGTGATTTGAGCTGCCTATATTGTATTAAAGAATGATGTATTGCAAACAGATACAAATGAAGAGATGAATATTGTGAGTCCCGATGTACATCTTTCTAATCTAACCAACACGAGGATCTGGCTAGATGTTCATGCACCAACACCCTAGGTAGTGGGTTGTTTTGTTACCTTGATTGGCACTGAAACCTATGTTCAATACAATCAATGATAAGACTACGTTACCCACATTAAATATTTCCTGCTCTGAGGTCCGACTTCCTATGCCACCACTACCCTGTTTATATTACAAAGAAGAATAAGACCTGCCAAAACAGGAACACCACTATGGGTGACATGCTATATGGAGCCAACCTACATAGGGGCCCTTAAAAAGGCACACAGATAGGATTCAGTGACAATACAGAACAACCAGCTGAACATGACCAACTCAGCTGAAGAATAGCAATGAAGGTTGAGAGAAGGAAAATAGAGCTGTCTCTGCACTACCCCTACGGTCTCAAAAACACCACAAAGCAGCGTCAGCGTGGACGTAAAATAAATGGAGACCATCAAAAGGCATGCCAACTAAAGTGGATTCGACTGTCTCCGAAAACACACTGGTATGAAGCAAGCTCGCCGATGCAAAGTCACAAAAGAAACCATGGCACGGCCAACAGAATCGTGGGTGTCCATCCCAAACCGAACAACTAATTAAGCAGCCAGCTGCCCATCTGAAATCAACTGGGCCAGATCGTTCAGATTAGCATCAGGGAGCGATGGTAACAGCTGTGCCAATGAATCCCATAATGCATGAGAAAAACAGAGGACGCAAGATGTGTTAATGGAAAGTAACGCAGCACTTGGTAGAGAAAGGAATATGCTACTTACAAATATGCATCTGTTCTTGGCATGTAGAGCTGCAGAACTACACACTATGCATAGACCGCCATCTGGTGTTGGGTCCGGATGTTTGCACTTGTTTTTGTCCTGGAAAGTCGCTGGAAGTCACGAGGTAGTTGACTCCTCCTTAGGATCATAGTGCGCATGGCCATCTGCTTCATCCTCAGATTGTTTTTTGCCAGCAGGGAAATGATGGAGCTTTGTAAGAAACATGAAGATGTCCTTATCTGCTGTATCTAAATAAGATAATACTGGAACAGATAAAGGAAGCCGGGGAGGCAGGAGGGCGTGTGTAGATCTGCAGCTCTACATGCCAAGAACAGATGCATACAGGTAAGTAGCATTTCCCGTTCGAGGCATATGAGCTGCAGATTACACACTATGCATAGATTGTATAGCAGTCCCATTCCTTAGCGGCGGCCACCAGTATCTGTTGCAGTAGTCTGAAATAGGGTTTTGAGTACAGCTTGGCCCACACTAGCTTGTTGTTTTGATTGCACATCTACACAATAGTGTTTTGTGAACGTGTGCGGTGTAGACCATGGAGCTACTTTGCAGGTGTCATCTAATGGAATGTTCCATAAAAATGCCATAGAAGCCCCTATTTTTCTTGTAGAGTGGGCTCTAGGAGGAACAGTTAAAGTACGCTTTGCTTTGTGGTAGCAAATTTGTATGCATTTAACAATCCATCTGGCTATCCCGGGCTTTGATATGGGATTGCCTTTGTGTGGTGGTGAGAAAGAAACGAAAAGTTGTTTAGTTTTTCGAAAAGGTTGTGTTCTCTCAATGTAATAGAGCAATGCTCTTTTAACATCTAAAGTATGAAGAGCTCATTCTGCGACTGTGTGTGGTTGCGAGAAGAATACAGGCAACTCCACAGATTGATTAAGGTGGAAGGGAGAAATGACTTTAGGGAGGAATTTAGGATTAGTTCGGAGAACAACCTTATTGTGATGGATTTGTAAGAATGGTTCCTGAATAGTTAGTGCTTGTAGCTCACTAACTCTTCTTAGAGAAGTTATGGCCACTAGGAAAGCAACCTTCCATGTTAAGAATTGTAGCTCACATTTATGTAGAGGTTCAAAGGGAGGTCCCATTAGTCTTGTGAGAACGATATTTAAATTCCACACAGGTGAGGGTGGAACTCTGGGTGGAATTATCCTTTTGAGTCCTTCCATAAAGGCTTTGATAGCAGGTACCCTGAATAGTGATAAATGTTGTCTATTTTGTCGATAAGTTGCTATGGCAGCAAGGTGTAGCCTAATAGACGTATAGGCTAAGTTGCACCTTTGTAGGTGTAGTAGGTAGCTTATGATGTGTTGTATAGACACATCTAGGGGATTGACGTTATTGTTATGACAATATATCACAAATCTTTTCCACTTGGCTGCGTAGCAGGCTCTAGTGGTAGGGTGTCTAGCTTCCTTAATGACGTTCATACAGTCAGGAGGAAGGGTAAGGTAACCGAATTCTAAGATTTCAGGAGCCAGATCGCATGGTTGAGCTGAGCTGGGTCCGGGTGTCTGATCTCTCCACGGTTCTGGGTTAAGAGGCATGGTGAGAGGTGTAATCTTAGGTGCGGAACTACGGACAGTTCCAGCAATGTAGGGTACCACGGTTGTCTGGCCCAAGTTGGAGTAACTAGAATGAGAGTCAGTGAGTGTTGCCATAGTTTGTGCACCACCAGTGGTATGAGTGGGAGAGGTGGAAAGGCGTACGCAAATCTGCCTGACCAGTTCATCCATATCGCATTGCCTTTGGACAATGGGTGTGGGTATCTGGCGGCGAAGCTTGGGCATTTGGCGTTTTCGTGGGTGGCGAAGAGGTCTATCTGTGGTTGCCCCCACGTTTGAAAGAATGGTTGAAGAACTTGTGGATGGAGTTCCCACTCGTGGATCTGTTGTGTTTGACAACTTAACAGATCGGCTATGGTGTTTTGGACTCCTGGGACATGTTGGGCTAGGAGAAAAATGATTTGAGGTATAGCCCATCTCCATATGTTCTGTGCTAGCTGAGAGAGCTTCAGAGTGTGTCCCGCCTTGTTTTTGTATGTAGTACATGGCGGTCATGTTGTCCATGCGGACTAGGACAGTGTTGCCTGAAATTTGTTTTTGAAATGCTTTTAAGGCTAGGAATATGGCCAGTAATTCCAGGTGATTGATGTGGAATAACTTTTGTTGAGGGTCCACCTGCCTTGCATGGTGTGATGTAATAGGTGAGCTCCCCAGCCGGAGAGCGATGCGTCCGCTGTCATGACAATCTGAGGAACTGGCTCTAGGGACGGTCGCCCTTTGGAAAGGTTTTTGGTGTTCCACCACTGTAGAGAGCGATGAGTGCGACCGTCTACCAACACCAGATCTGTTAGCTGACCTTGAGCCTGGTTGCATTGGCGTGCTAAGCACTCTTGCGTGGGCACTATAAATATGCAAGAGGCCATCATCCCTATGAGCTGCATGAAAACTCGAGCTGGAAGGGTGATGCGGCTGAAATTTGGGTAGGAGAGTGAGAATGCTTGCTATCCTGGCTGGACTGGGATAGACTAGCGCTTTTGAGACGTCTACTGTGGCGCCGAGGTACTGTTTCGTGCGAGAGGGTTGCAGATGAGACCTGGTGTGGTTTATTGTGAACCCCATGTCGTGGAGTAATTGGATAGTCGCGTGAGTGTGATGAACACACTGGGTGTACGAGCCGGCTTTTATGAGCCTGTCGTCGAGGTATGGGAAGACGTGAATGTGTTGTCTCAGATGGGCTGCGACTACCGCTAGGCACTTTGTGAATACCCGTGGTGCTGTTGTGACTCCGAAAGGGAGTACTTTGAATTGATAGTGCTGACCGTCCACTACAAACCTGAGATATTTTCTGTGAGCAGCGTGAATGGGAATATGGAAATAGGCGTCCTTGAGATCTAAGGTGGCTAGGAAGTCGCCCTGTGAAAGTAGAGGGAGGACTTCCTGAAGTGTGACCTTGTGGAATTGGTCTGATTGTATGTATAGGTTTAGTGGGCTGAGGTCTAGAATAGGTCTCAGAGAGCCGTCTTTCTTTGGTATGAGAAAATACAGGGAGTAAACTCCCGTGTTTTGTTGATGCAGGGGAACTAGTTCTATTGCACTTTTTTGTAGTAAGGAAATTACCTCTTGTTTCAGGAGTGACAAATGTTCTGTTGACATTGGACGCTGTTTGGGTGGAATGTTTGGGGGGGGTAGAGGTAAGTTCGAGACAGTAACCTGATTGCACTATTTGCACACCCACCTGTCTGTGGTGATGTTGGTCCAGAAAGGAAGGAACTGCTGCAGTCTTCCCCCAACAGGAGTGGCATGGTCCGGGGGAAGCGGAAGGAAGGCATTGGGCAGGGGTGGAGGCAGAGCGGGTGTTGTTAGTCTTGCCTCTGCCCTTGTTATTGTTGCCTCTGTATCCTCCTCTCTGATAACCTCTGGTGGATTGGATGGGAGCCTGGTAAGAGGTGGATTGGGTATCAGATGAGTATCCCCTGGAGTTGCCCTTGTAGGATGAGCAACAAAAAGAACGTCTGGTAGCTTGCGATTGCAAGGCTCCCATTGATTTGGCTGTGTCTGTGTTCTTTTTCATCTTTTCAAGGGATGCATCAACATCAGGGCCAAAAAGGTGTGGTTAGTCGAATGGTTGGTTGAGGATAGAGCTTTGCACCTCCGGTTTAAAACCGGAAATGTGTAGCCACGCGTGCCTGCGAAGAAGGACGCTTGTGTTTACTGCTCTGGATGCCGTATCTGCCACATCGAGAGCGCACCGGATAGAGGTGTTGGTGATAATTTTACCCTCTTGTATTAGGTCGTTGGCCTTATGTTTGTATTTGTCCGGGAGGTGTTGGAGTAGGGACTCCAACTCATCATAGTGAGCCCTATTGTAACTGGCTAACAGGGCTTGAGTATTTGCGATGCGCCAAATGTTAGCTGCCTGTGACGCCGTTCTTTGCCCAGAGGCGTCAAGGAGTTTAGACTCTTTGTCGGGCGGAGCTGCATCACCTGATGTCTATGAATTAGCTCTTTTCCTAGCATTTGAGACCACCATGGAGTCTAGTGGAACAGGGCCCTTAATGTAAGCTGGGTATGTAGGGGCAGCTTTGTATTTTTTCTCAATTCTAGGATTGATGACTTTAGCCCTGACAGGGTCTTTAAATACTTCTGTAGCGGGTTTAATAACCCCTTTGAGCATGGATAAAGTGGGTGTGGACCTTTGGGTGGTGTAAAGTGTCCATTAAAAAATCCTCTTCGACCGGTTCTGTATGTAGGTCGACCCCGTTGTACTGGGCAGCCCGGTGTATTAGCTGATAAAAACCCATGGTGTCTTCTGGTGGGGAAGGCCTAGAGGGGTAGAGGTCCTCTTGCGGGACATTACGGACATCAGGCGTATTATAGTCATCCCAGGGGTCAGGGGAACCTAGTGGACTGGGGTCATCTAGTGGCAGGTCGTTGTCACCGTCCCCTGTGTCATCATATGTGTCGTCATCGTCTACTGGTGTAGGGGATGGTGGAGGAGGAACCCTAAGAGGTGATGTGGCTATATCCCTCTTTTTAGGTGGTGGAGCTGGTGCAGGCATGTCTAGTGGTCTTTTTCTGGAACTCAGAGTCAATTGACCAGTTTTAGGGTCTTTAAAGTTTTTTGTTGAGGGTCAGGTCGAAAAAGCTCCTCTGAAGCAGGTTGGGTGTCGACTGTGTCAGCATCGAGAGCTTTTTCGGCGCCGGCTGCGGAGCGGTTTTGGGCTTCGAGCTGTGTGGTTTACCAGTCTCTGTGTGCTTCTTCGGTGTCGATGGTTTTTTCCAGCTCCAAAGACTGGGAGTCCGAACTTTTGGGGAGTGGCTTCTTCGTCGGCTCCGAGTGTTTTTTCGGTGCCGGGGAGTCACTGGTTGGTGTCTTCGGTGCAGAGGGCTTCGGGGTGGAAGTAGCAGTCGGTCCCGAGGATGGGTGCGGCATCTTTTTTGGTGCCACTGATGGGGTTTCGGCACCGGTGGCAGGCAGACTCGAGCCCGAGTCGCCGGAAGGCTTGGTAGACTTCTTTGCCGGGCCCGAGGGCGGGACATGGGAAGCAGTCTGTCGTTGTGCACCTGAGCCCGAAGGTGAAGGTGTGACCAAAGCCTTTGTTGTTGTAGGGAGTGGGTCGGGGTCGACGTCTCTACTTACGATCTGTTGAGCTGAAGTCACTTCTTCGACTTCGGTGTCATCGGCTTCGGAGGCGCTGATGAGGCCTTCTTCGACCCGCTCCTCTGGCACATGGACGCCCTCTTGGAAGATGTCGTCGGGGATCGAACTCGACAAGCGAGCCATGGTCCTTCGAGCTAGTCGATCCCGGATGGTCTTCTTCGAGCGGAAAGAGGCACAAGCCTGACAGTCTTTGGTCTCGTGCTCATGAGAGAGGCATAGGTTACACACCTCATGCAGATCGGTGTGGGGAAACTTCGAACCACATCGAAGACACTTTTTGAAAGGCATCCTTTCCATGAGCCAGATGCCAGGGCTCAGGTCGGTCCGAAGGCCTTCTTCGACGACCGGAATCGAAGACTTGTAGAGATGCGAGCCGATTAGGGTTTGCGATCGAGACAATACCGTCGAAAGGGTGAAGGATTGCACGTCGAAACAGGTTCCGAACTGGAGCGCGAGAAACACATCCAAACCCGATGGCGGAAAAAAACAATCTGAGGATGGAGCTGATGCCCATGGGCACTATGATCCTAAGGAGGAGTCACCTATCTCGTGACTTCCAAAGACTTTCCAGGACAAAAACAAGTGCAAACATCCGGACCCAACACCAGATGGCGATCTATGCATTGTATGTAATCTGCAGCTCATATGCCTCGAACATATGCTTCTCACAAGAGTCCTGTCTCCAGGAAGCTCTATCAAGTGGAGTATGAGGCAGGCAATCCAAATCATTAGAAGCCGTAGTGACCTGCACCACGAAACTGCGGCGTGTCGGGTGGCAGAGGAGACAATCTGGGTCTGTGGGATCATGGCGGTGCTTGTGGGTAATACAACAGTTCGTAAGAGCACCATTATCTGGCTTAGACCAGGCCCCCAACAAAACTTCATACAGCGCCTCACACAAGGGCAATACTGGCTCAACACCTAATTTGGCCTGGGTGAATTACTCCAATGAGGGGGTCCGTAGACTTTGCCACTGAAGGAAGAGACAAATCTAAAACTACAGCAACCCTTTCCAACATGTCCGCCAAAGAAGAGCTGTTCTCCGCTGCCAGGCCAGGAGGAGAAAGAAGAAGAAAATAAACAAGGGCCCCCTGTACAATAGTTATGTAATTCCTAGGGCAGGGTACTTTCAAGTGAGGTATAAATCCCTAGGCAAGTCAAGTTAAGCTATCTGTAGTTTGTTGGTAAATATATGCCCAATTAGTGCATTTGATTTTTTGAAATATTGGAGTGCAATTCATATAAGGCAACTAACACTAACTAAATTTAAAAACATTCATTTAATGGCATATTAAAAACAATTCATCATACAACATAAAATGCAATTATTAAAATAATTAAAAATGTTACACTTTTTATCTCATCGCGTAATAATTACACAATACACATTATTTAGTGGCTGGCGAGTAGGTTCTTTCTCGACGCGCGTTTCGACGCAAACTGCGTCTTCATCAGGAGAAGCCACACGTTAACCTATAACATAATGTAATAGTTACACTCCAATATAGGATACTTCACAAGTCAATTTATCTTTAGACCTTCACCGACACCTCTGTGACATAGTAGGTATATTTTTAACTTTCTAATTTGTGCTTTTCATTCTTTTCATCAACAGGCGAAATTGCATTAATCGTCGTATCGTTTAGCTACCTTATTACTTTTTAATCTAGGCAAATTATTCGCCATCCTCTTTTTAAGTGATTAATTCAGAAGTGATGCATGCTTACGTTGTTTGTATTATAGATACGTTTCTCACACTCTGGTAGCTATGCTTCCTTTACTTCGTTACTGGTTTTAGGTACTGGAAGGCAATGATATTTATTTAAGTCAAATATAAGCCTTCACCTATGGTTTGTAGGAATAAATTCTTTTAATGACAACTTACAGTGGTTTGTTCTCTGAATACGATAATCTCTTCTTTCTTTTAAAATTGTACGGTAACCGATAGAATTCTAGGTATACTGAAAACGAAGAGACAAATAATTTGTACATATCCATATTTTTCTGGGTCAAATATACTCATTTCCTGTTGTTAGGTCTCAATAATTTACCTATTTGGGCGTTTTAACGTCGTAAATGATGGCAACGATGGTTTATTTTTGATAAAAAGGCGAATGTCGTCATCAAGGTAAAGCTAAAAGAATAATAAATAAAATGTATAGTGATTTCCAACAGATTTTGTTATGTTTATCTAAATTTAAGAAATGTCATCCGTGATGTCATCAGTGATGTCACTGACCATGTCATGAGTGATGAAATATGTGACATCATCAGCAGTGCATTGCGGGCGCGCGAGTTATAGTTAGCTCAACTAACTATAACAGGCGAATTTCTCGGGTTTTATATGAGTCAAATGTTCAACTAACTATAACGTCCCTGAAACCTATGGTTTTTTAGTGAATTTCTAAGGTTTTTAAAATGCTAATTCCTAACTATAACGTCTGTAAAACCTATGGTTTTTTCAGGGAATTTTGAATGTTTTTTTAAAAGTTAATTTCATATTTTAATGTTTATAAAACCTATATTTTTTCTATTATATTTTTAAATATTTTGGAACTCTATTATACTTCTTGTTTTTAACTTTAAAATCATATAATGTTTTACATCTTCCCCAAAAAATATGTATATTTTTTTTGAGAGGGGGGGGGGGGTGGGAACTGCACTCCCATACCGGTAGCGTACCAAGCTCCATCACGACACGAATCATATCCGCTATATTGCTAAACTCGTAAATGAAGCGCATTTCGTATCCGACGAGTTCATGGCACCGCTTCCCGCATAACATCATATACGCATGAAGTCACCCCAGGGACTACTTTGGTATCCGACGAGTACGCAGTAACAAGCCATGTGTTACGTCATGTACGTATGGGGTCGCGCCTGCTGCGCGTTGCATATTCGACGAGTACACGCTGCCAGGCCCTGTGTTACGTCACAGACGTATAGTATCGCGCCGGGTATGCCATTCCACTATTTTTTGTCTCAAAAGTTTATCTGAATAACTTTAAACAGTATATGAGAGCACGCGAAAATCTAAATTATTTTAAACATTTATATATTTCTAATTGTAATAAACTTACATTATGATAAATATATTTTGTCAAAATCGCATCGGGTGCGGCCACCTGGCGCGCTCGGTGCGCGATTGCCATGTGACCTTAAAAAAAAGCATTTGATTGGTTCATAACATTTCCCATTGTAACAGTTGTACGACTCCACCCCTTTTACTCATTCTCTCTACAGCATTTAATGAGAGACACCTCTTCTGCTTAGAAAACTTTTCAAAAAAGTGTTTTCCTGTATACACATCTTATTCTACACACAACATGCAACGATCATCTCGATCAATATTCATGCTCTGTACATTAGCCTTCCACGTGCGATTGCCATGCATCTCAAACGTTCCATCAAAAAACAAATGTGTTACACGATGCCCCTGGAGTGTGTGTCTGCACATTATTGTGCTGACTTACGGCCTGGGTATTGCTGGCTCTAAGGAGCATCATCAGCCACGGGCAGACAGCACATCCTAGATCACATGCCATCTCATTAACGATAGTTTCTGACCTCCCGACACATGCTTCACTGGTCTAAATTGCACACTCTGCAAGGTCAAAACGGCAAAATAAACACACATAAGTACACTTCCTGGCCAGGCAGGAACTGAACAACGCCCAAGTCCCCGGAATAATTATTCACACCCCTACGCTGGCCTGGCGTACGCAAGCCCAGCCCACTTTGCCTATGTATAAATAGGATAACCACGACGCTACAAGTCCCTCTTCTTCCACACTACCTCAAATGATTTGCCGCATCCACCTCGCATATCACAATGCGCAATAAAAAAACACAAATGGATCCATGAGGTGTACTCCATCCTGGCAATCAACACTCCATCTGAATTGTGAGCACTGCTCCCCGTAGTGTTTGCTCATACAACAATGACAGCAGGTAAGCAGAGCGGCCTGGGTGCACAGGGCCTCCAATTGAGAACGCTGCAGCGAGAGGGGTGGGGTGCTTCAGACTAGCTGCGCAGGTCCGAACAAACGATATTGCCATGTGTTATGATGTGATCTTTGACCTCATTCAGTCACATGTCTGTCTCATTTTAAAGACCTGCTGGACTGTACTGTAGGCCTGAGCCAGCAGGCAGCGCTGCCCTACAGACACCTCTTCAGCGCGGTGATGCGGGAGGGATGGGATGCATCAGCCAGACTGCGCACGTGCGAATAAGCGATATTGCCATGTGTTATCATGTAATCTTTGACCTCATTCAGTCACATGTCTGTCATTTTAAAGACCTGCTATACCATAAGGTAGGCCTGAACCTACGGGCAAGCACTGCCCTACAGACACCTGTTGAGGGCGGTTCTGCGGGAGTGGTGGGGTGCATCACCCTGAGTGCGCATGTGCAGAAAAGCGATGTTGCCGTGCGTAATGATGTGATCTCTGACCTCATTCAGTCACATCGGTCTAATTTTAAGGACCTGCTGGACCGTACTGTAGGCTTGAGCCAGCGGGCAGCGCTGCCCTACAGACATGTGGCATTGGCTTTTAGGACACTGTAGTGAGCTCCTTACTAAGTGTACATGCACACAGGCTCCCGCCACTGCATTACACGTGCACATTATGCTTCTAGCATGCGCTCTGTTCCTTTGTATGTGAACGTTGGCATAACATATTATTTGACCTTGTGTATTTTCGTGCACTCCAACTCCTCTTTGAACCACGATTACCACTAACAGTTGGTAGATCGTACTTCAAAAACGAAGGATGCACAAAACTCCTATTTTCTATCAAGCTTGAAATAAACCTTCATTTACCTCCAGACGTTTCCACCATTAAATTATTTCTCCCTTTTCAGACATTCCATTGATTGCCACAAGAAGGGCGGAGCAGGAGCTGACCCTGCAATGATGCCCTGGCATTCTGACACCTTCCATCATGGTATCAAGACACCGTCCCCGACCGGAGACCTGGTCTATCGTACAAACATACCCCGGACTAGGAGCTTGCACCAACACGTCGTGGGACACATCAGTGGTGGCAGGTGAGCAGTGAAGCCTCGGTGTGCAAGACCTACAATTGAGCACAGTGTGGGGGAAGGGGTTGGGGGGGATGGGGTTGGGGTGCAGCACCCTGGGTGCACAGGTGCATGCAAGCGATTTTACCGTAGCTAATAATGTAGGACTATATTATCAAAACAGCGATAACATTATCACCACTTTAGCGACAGGAAACTGCCGCTAAAGTGACGATAAGGGGTTGATAATATGCCCTTGTAAATTCCCATAGAAGCCCAGGTTCACACCAGAACCTGGGCTTCTAAGGGAATTCACAATGGTATATTATCAACCCCTTATCGCCGCTATGGCGGCAGTTTCATGCCGCTAAAGCGGCGATAATGTTTTCGCCCTTCCTTCATAATATGGCCCATAATCTCTGGCCTCATGAATTTAATTTTAAGGACTTGCTGAACCACACTCTTTCTCGCAGACCCCAGCGTCCTAGACAAACGGGTGACGGAGGGTAAACACTAAGGGCTGGGTGCAATAGGCCGACACTCTGTCTCCTCCTCCCTTTCTTCTTTTAACTCTCCCTCCCCGTCTCCCTTCCATCCACTCCCCCTCCCTTCAATTATCACTATGGTCCTTTCATTCGGACTACCTTTCTTTACCTCTTCCACATAGCACACATACTTATGTTTCATTTTTGTCTTGCAGGTTTCCTACGCTGCTTCCACTGAAGTCCAACCCACGTTTTTTTTATTATACGGTTTTATTAAAGTTACATTTCTATTTATTTCTGTTTTAATAAAGGTTACTTATTTTTTCAAATAAATAACTGAGTGCATGTCTTCTTTTTCTGACGACACTTGTCTATTGTTTATTGTGAAAATCATCTGTTTATAGGAGATTTTAAGGACGACATTATTTAATATTAGAGTGCACCTACCAAACATAATCTGACTATTAGACAAATGAAGCCGGGGTAATTGTACAACTGCAAGAGTTCTATGAGTTTATCACTTTATAACACCATAAGTACTGCCCATGTGATTACAGAACAAATTAGTTACTGCCTAGGACCACCGAGGCTTCAGGGACTGCCGAGGCCCACCCTGCATATGTAAATAAAGACCCGGAGTGTGGTGATCCCCGGACTTCAGCTGGCCTCGAACCCCCGAACAATTAGTAAACAATACCCGGGAAGGTGGCGCTCCCCTAGGCTGCAAAACGTCTCTGTGCCCTTCCGCGCCTAAATTACATGTGACATTAAGATCCCCAGTCCTACAGAGACCCCGTGATATAATAATTGGATTGGCCACGGAACATTACCCCGCGTTTTTTTCTTTTCTCTCCATTTTTACCATCCGCATCCCTTCTATTACAGTGATACGAGGTTTTCCTCCTCTCGCTTCAAGTAGTCGAACAAGTATTTGCTATCACAGGGTGGAAGTAAATGCACCACCCTCTAATAGCAAAGACAAATGTCCAGCGAATGCACACCCCGGGACATTGTATGAGCTGCGCCTTGGAGGTCGCCTTCCCTACTACCATGATGCATTTGTTAGTATAAACGCATACTAACATTACTTACACATGTGTAGTACCGCAACCAGAATGTAGTGAAGAAGCAGAGGAAGCGCAAAATCTAAAAATATAAATCCTACCAGAAGTCGGATGACATAGTTCAATGAGCAGACGACCCAGGCACGAGTAGAAACAGCTACACGAACAAAACGGGTCTTCAGCACAACGCAAGCAATTTTGAAATTTTGCTGAGTGGTGCCTTCCTTTTGCCTTCTCCCACTCGTTGCCAAATGTATGTAGTGAAGAGGCAGACAGCAGTGAATCCAATAAGTAGATTTATTACAAGAAAACAAGACAACTGAAACAACCACCAACAGGAGCAGCCCGCAAAGCAACCAAACAGCAGCACCATGTACAAACTCCGCAAGGTTCCCCTCATGACAGCCCTACATTCTAACATTACATACTGAGGGCCATATTATCAAGGAACGGCGTTAAAATTATCGCCGCTTTGGCGGCAGGAAACTGCCGCTAAAACGGTGATAATGGGCTTGATAATATGCGATAGAGAATTCCAATAGAAGCCCATGTTCTCGTGTTAACATGGGCTTCTATTGGAATTCTCTACGGCATATTATCAAGTCCATTTTCGCGGCAATTTCCTGGCGCTAAAGCGGCGATAATTTTAACGCCGTTCCTTGAGAATATGCCCCTTAGATTCTAGTAGAATTACATACAAACATTCTACTATGACTTTCAATGGAATACTACACAGAGCACATGACTTTACAGCAATGAGCTCATAGTTTCATCCACGAGTCTTGACACCGGTAGGGGTAATACTTTCGCTTCCCACTCCCTATATTGTATAAACGTAAACTAACACTTCTTCCACAAGTTTGCTACAGCGCCCGGAGCACATCACTTTACAGCAATGAGCTCACAATTTAGGCTCACGGTTTAATCCCAGAGCCTTCACACCTGTAGGGATGAGTAGTTCACTTCCCACTCCCTATATACTATAAACGCATACTAACACTACTTACACACATACTACAGCAGCTAGTATCCTACACCGTCCAGACCACATCAGTTTACAGCAATCAACTCGGTTTCATCCCCAAGTCTTCACACCGGTAGGCGTAACTTCTTCGCTTCCCGCTTCCAGTATACTATCAACACACAGTAGCGGTCAGTAGTTCGCTTCCGACTCCCTGTATGTTATAAACGCCTACTAACACTACGTGCACACGTATGCTACAAACACCAGACCACATCACTTTACAGCAATGACCTCACGGTTTAGACTCTCGGTTTCATACCCGAGTGTAGCACCATATCATATCACCACCATGCCACTCTGAGCAACACCGCACTTTCAGACCGTTAACAGTGATAACTACCTACTGGCAAGCGCCAGTGGGTAATCAAGAACAAATTACAATAGTTCCTTGATTCTTTTAGCTTTCAAAAATTCTCTCCATTACGGTCTTTCTACTTTTCCATATAAATAGTTTTTTCAATATTCAAGTACACATCGAAGTCAGAAATACAACATATTCTATCAACACACTTTCCACAACACGGGAGGTTAAAAGTTCATCAATTTTTTTTTCTTACACCTAACGATTTTTTTGCAACATTTTCTCGAACATTCAACGGCACGTGCAGGTTAAAAGTTCACGATTGTTTTAAGTTCGAACAGTGCCTTCCAAATGCAAGTAGCAGGTGTGGTTGAGTTGAACAAATGTTATCCTATAATCTGTACGTGCAAACTGCTTTTTCTTAACCAATCACAAACATACTTTTCCACAAAACGAATGTGCACCTTACTTTTAAAAAACAATGC
The DNA here is from genome assembly GCF_964204655.1 of Triturus cristatus. Classification (NCBI taxonomy): domain Eukaryota; kingdom Metazoa; phylum Chordata; class Amphibia; order Caudata; family Salamandridae; genus Triturus; species Triturus cristatus. Next base: position 909,294,080 of record NC_140588.1, read on the forward strand.
TTTTCATCTCCCAATCAGGTACCGTTTGGTATGCGAAAAGAAACTAGTTCCCCATCTTTAAACAGATCTCTTATTCTACGAAGGAACTGCATGAGCTACAGACATCTTTCCATACCTTCCAGTCATACCTTCAAAATGCTAGTGTGGATCGTAGGACATAGCTATGTTTTCTGGTGCAAGAGGCATGCAGAACAGAGACGTATTGACTTAGAACTAGGTTTACAAAATGTGGACATGAAATGGTTTGGACAGAGAGGATTGAAGTGGCACCAATTGTTGCCTTTGGTTAAAACCTGTTTGCATCTCCAACACCCTGACCTCATGATTGTGCACTGTGGTGGAAACGACCTAGGCACATTGACTGGGGTAGATTTGGAAATGCTTATGAAAGACACCTTGGGACAATTGATGTTACTTTTGCCTCAAACTATCTTTGTATATTCCAATATATGCCAAAGACAGAGGTGGAAATGGTCCAAACAATTTTGTCCTCAGATTGAAAACTCTCGGAAAAAAAAGTCAACAAAGCTGTCTCTGCATACCTCAGAGACCACAAAATGGGGTCCATATACAACAACAACATACGTTTGGATATGGCGGATATATACATAAGTGATGGAGTACACTTCACAGATCAGGGAAACCGAGTTTTCCAGAATAACTGGAAGCTGTGCATCCGCACTTATATGTAGCTCCAACTAATGAACACAAGGGCTCTTTTTAGAGTCACCCTATAACTTACAACTCAGGCCCCCTATTTTAGGGCCATATAACGCCAACTCCCACACCCTCGCCAACATTTATTCTCCACACAGCCATGGCGCAGCGGCCAGACCATCTCACTTTGCAGCACAGACCTCTCGCTTTGATCCCCAGCTCTACCCACCCATAGGGGTGAGTAGTTTGCGCTCTACAAATACCATATTGATTTACCTTCGCACTCCCTATACAACACCACCTAAGCACCATACACAAGCTACAATGTTCTAAACAAAAGATCTTCCAAGTAACTATAACTACATGCTAACACTACTTGCACAGATGTGGTACAGCGGCCAGAGCACATGACTTCACAGCATCTGACACACAGTTTGGGCTCACGCTTTAATTCCCGACTCCGGCAGCAGCTCAGCTTAGCAACATGAGATTCTAGACAATACCTCACATATATTCCGTACCCCAGGACTTTCATACCAGTATGGGTCAGTAGTTCGTCCTAGTAGTTATAAACACATTCGGACACTACTTCCACAACTGTAGTGCAGCAGCCACGGCAAATGACTTCACAGCATAAGACACACAATTTGGGCTCATGCTTTAATCCCCGAGTCCCGCACCAGCTCACCTTACCCGCATCAGACTCTACCCAATACCTCACTTAATTTCCGTAGCCCACCACTTACAAACCGGTAGGGGTAAATACTTCGCTTCGCGCCCCCTCTATAGCACACCCTAAACACCCCACAGAGGTTACAGTGCTCCTACCCTCCTATTTCCCCCTTTTGTCACCTTACTCGCTTCAACGGAATCACAAAATGGCGGCCAACACTTCCTAGTTGCAACCGCTCGCACCGCCATAGGAGCTGATCTCAACAAAGAATTAGTTTTGAACATTTTGCGAAGATTCGTCAATCGGCGCCAAGGTTATTGGGAATAGAATGTTGCCATTTTCCTATGGTAATTAGGTCCTTACTATAACTACCTACTGGCGACTGCCAGTAGGTAATATACACACACACACACACACACACACACACCTACATATATACATACACACACTTTATTTTTTCCCACACTGGTGGTGGTGTAGTTCTAGTTAGGTCAAAAATCTAATAAGGGGGGAGAAAGAGGGAAAGAAAAGCTAGGTCCACCCTCCTGTATCAATCGGGAACCAAAAATATCTGAAATCTCGGAAAAAAGAAACTAGCTACAGAAAAAGTTCTCGCTCAGTTGGAGTCAGAAAAAACCAAGGCTTGAAAGGAAAAATGTCCTTTCTTGAGTCCCATCACTCACCAGGGTTTCCCAACGGTAACATGCTTCATCATAGGGGCCATCCCAACCCGCTTCGGGTTAAGGCGTGCTACGACTTGCGACACTACGTAGGAGCACTGTTTTTTTGAGTGACTATGTGTAATGCAGTGATATGGGTGGAGTGGGTGAGTTAAAAATATCTAACTAGTGGGTAAAATTACTTTAATCTGGCCCCTAGTTGATATATTAAAGAACGGGGTCGGTCTCTAGGGTCCCTGTCTGTAATGGGTCAGGGGTCCCTAGTGGACGTCAACTAGTTTCAAGCTTCCCCAGTGCTCTTCGTCAGGACGAACACAGGGTCCAGCCCTGTGAGTACCACTCGGAAAGTGACCTAAAGTGAGGAAAAAATATTAAATCGCGCTGCAATTATTAGGCAAGCGAGGTTAATACATACGATATATTAATCAGTAGTATCTGTGAATAAAAATCAAGAGAAAAGGGGTTATCACATACAACCTACTCCCATTGGTGTAGGCGAATTTGTTTAGAAAAAACAAAATACATGTTCACTCATTCATTAGTGTGTGCGCGCGCTTTTGCCATGCTTGTTTAAGACGACAAAAAGAAACACGTACTTTCCTAACTTAGCCATACCTAGTAGTGGCGCCGTGAATCAGTGCCTAGGTATAATATTAAAAAAACAGAAAAGAGAAAACAAAAGGTTCACCCCTTGACACAGTATGATGGACATGATGGATAAAAATGGTTAGGTAACTGGTTGTGTGCTTTTCAAAGATCATGTGTTTTGGTGAGGAGCAAGACAAACACTCGTTAATGCCCCGTGTGGTTATTTGCATGGTGTTATCTAAAAACGCGATGTTCATGGAAGCGCGTTTTGCAAGATCTGGGGCTCAAGGACTCCCACTGACGTAATACAAAACAAAATATACAAACACGTAAAATACATATAGGATTTAAAAGACATACTAATTATGAAGCAAAGTTTTGCTTCATGGTCGTCGAGGGGCTGAGAAGTTCGTACTCGAACGCTGAAGGTGAAAAAAATGGGGAAGAAGCAATGTTGAAAGCTTCGTTGTGAAAAGGGGAGGAAACGCGGGTGAGCCGTGGTGGTTGCCGTCGACTGCCCGGTCTGTACCTGTGAAACAGAAAACTTACTTGAAAGAAAATCCTCTCAGATGGGTTTGCCTCTCCTCGAGACCGCATATTGCTGAGTTTGTCATGGGAGGAGGTTTTATGGGTAAAGTTGCTGCCTAGTCGTGTTGGAAGGACTACAGCGGAAACAATAACAAAATGGCCGCCATGATTTGGCTAAGGTGGCGGCCCTCTTGGGAGGGGGCGAAAAAGGAAGTTACGAGAGGCCACAATGGAAACCTGAAAAAAGCTCCATGATAGAGGAAAATTAAAGGAACTAAAAAAACTAGGGGGACAAAGAATAAATGCTAATGATAAAGTAAAATAAGGATAAATAGAAACTAAAAATAAATAATAAATAATAAGGGGGGGGGGAATTACAATACATACATGTAGACAAACGTGGTGTGTGTATTGGCTGAGAATATAATAATGTGATTCACCAGTTTATCGCTCGTTGTCAGTGTTAAAGAGGTATGTTATGTGACGACTGTCTCAAAAGTAGGGGTGCTCAGGAAATTGTTACTTGGTAAAAAGCCCCCATGGTATGCCATTGTTTAGGCCTTGGCTGTCAGTACGCAGTTTGAAAACCCAACTTTGTTCTTTTTCAAGTAGTTTTTTCTCTAAATTGTCACCACTTTTGATGTGTTCAAGAAGGAGTAGTTTCTTACCTGTAACTCCAGTTCTGTAGTAGGGGTATCTCTGTTATAGTCATAATCTATGAATAATCCCCGCCCATGTGCGGGGACCCCGGAGCAATCAAAAATATCTCTTAAGCTGTCCCGCATTTGCAAACCTGCAAAGACACTTAAGAGACAGACAAAATAATACAGCCTAATCACAACAAGGCTGCACTGGCCAGCACTTCCTCTGAAGTGAACACAAAAGCCAAAATAAAGTTGAAATGTCATTTTTATTCACATTTGACATGTTTCTTTATTATCACACACTCCCTTCACCAAAATCCCTTTAAACAATAGAGAGGAAGGGGTGGACAGACAAGCCCTATAGGCTGTCATTATGTGTCTGCTAAAGGGATACCGTGCCTTTAAGAAACTCTCCAGAGACCCCCGGTATCCCAGGATGCACAGCCAACACAAGTTACTTTCAGTTCTTTTTGAAGGTGTATAACAACAGGCCTGATACCGTCAGGTTACTCCACCGGGGAGGAGGGAGGGTCGCTTATGACTATAACAGAGATACCCCTACTACAGAACTGGAGTTACAGGTAAGAAACTACTCCTTCTGTAGTAGGGGATCTCTGTGTATAGTCATGATCTATGAATAGAATGTCAAGCCCATCCCAACCAACAAGAAGCGGTGGAGTAAGACCAACCACCAACAAATCACTGTGCAAACAAATTCCTCAGCGAAGCCTGTCCAACCTGCGCATCTGCCCTAGCATCAGAATCCAGGCAGTAATGCTTTGTAAACGTATGGACTGACTTCCAGGTGGCAGCCTTACAAATGTCAGCAATGGGAACATTCCTAAGCAAAGCGGTAGTAGCTGCCTTGCCTCTAGTCGAATGTGCCGTAGGCTTACCCCCTAATGTTTTATTAGCTTTTTGGTAACAAAGCTGAATACAGGAAACAATCCATCTGGAAATGGACTGCTTTGAGGTAGCTAAACCAGTTCTCACCGAACCATAATTAACAAACAGTTGATCCGACCTGCGGATATCTTTTGTCTTATCCAGGTAAAATTTCAACACCCTACGCACATCAAGTGAATGCAGAGACCTCTCCGCCGGAGAGGAAGGATGCTGAAAAAACGTAGGCAAAGTTATCATCTGATTCCCATGGAAATCTGATATTACCTTAGGCAAAAATTTAGGATGGGTACGCATCACTACTTTAGAAGCATGGAAAACAGTATACGGCTCTTGGCAACACAGAGCCTGAATCTTACTCACCCTCCTGGCCGATGTAATGGCCACAAGGAAGGCAGCCTTCCAAGACAAATGCTGCAACGAAGCCTTATGGATAGGTTCAAAAGGCTCCCTCATCAATCTAGATAACACCACATTCAATTCCCAAGGTGGAGAAGGTCTTCTAACAGGGGGAAACACCTTACGCAAACCCTCCAAAAAATCCTTAATCACAGGGATTTGAAAAAAATGAGGTTTGAGAAGGGCCCTTCCTATACGCAGTCAGAGCTGCGAGATGAACCTTAATAGATTGAAAATTAAGCCCAGACTGAGCTAACTGCAGCAGATAAGGCAAAATAACGTCTTCTTTACAGGATGTAGGGTCAAAGTCCTTCGCCTTGCACCATAAGCAGAATCTCTTCCACTTATAGGCGTAGGAAGTCCTCGTAGACGGTCTCTTAGCCTCTTTCAAGATCTCCATACAGTCCTGAGGCAGGTTCAAGTGTCCATACTGCACTAGCTCAGGAGCCATGCTGCCAAACTCAAGGACGAGAGATTGGGGTGAACCATCTGCCCTCCGAACTTCGTGAGAAGGTGCGGCCGACACGGCAGGCGTCGGTGCGGCAGCACAGACCGGTGAAGAAGGTCGGTGAACCACCATTGCCTCGGCCACTCCGGAGCAATCAGGATCATTCTGGCTCTGGATTGCGACAGCTTGATCAGCACCGCCGGAATCAGGGGAATGGGTGGAAAGGCGTAGAGAAAGCTGTTGGACCAGCTGATCCATAGGGCATTCCCCAGCGTCCCTGGTTGGTAGTACCTGGACGCGAAGTCGCGGCATTTGCTGTTTTCTGCCGTAGCGAACAGATCTATATCCGGAGTGCCCCATTCTGCGAAGACGTCTCTTAGCACGTCGTCGTTTAGCACCCACTCGTGGTTCTCTTGAACGAGTCTGCTGAGCGCGTCTGCTTGGGCATTCTGCACTCCCGGCAGGTGGGTCGCCGTGATCGTCAGATTCCTGGCCACCAGCCAGTTCCAGATCGCCTGTGCCTCCCGAGACAGGGTGCGTGAACGGGAGCCCCCCTGCTTGTTGAGGTAATACAGGTTCGTAGTATTGTCCGTCTGAACCAGCAGGGAGGACGTCCTGAAGGAGGGATGGATCGCCTTCAAGGCCAAGTGTACTGCTCTGAGTTCCAAAAAGTTGATATGGTAAGTCGTCTCCATCTGCGACCATATCCCCTGAATCTGAAGAGGGCCCGAATGCGCTCCCCAGCCCTGGAGAGACGCATCGGTCACTATGGTCTGGACCGGAATGTCCTTGTGAAAAGGAGTCCCCTTGCAGACATTCTCTGGGGAACACCACCATTTCAGAGACTGCCGAGCGTGCTGAGACAACTGGATCTTGTCCTCCCAACGCCCCCGCCTCTGGTCCCATTGATCCTCCAGACATTCCTGCAGGGGCCTCATATGCAGACGTGCATTGGGGGTGAGGAAGATGCAAGAAGCCATCGACCCCAGTAAGGAAGACACCGTCCTCACCGTAGGAGAGCGGGCTGAGATGAGATGCAGAGCCTTCCCACGGATTGATAAGCGTCTCTCCTCCGAAGGACACACGCTTGCGGTCAAGGTATTGACTGAAGCCCCCAAGTACTGGAGACACTGCACAGGGATCGGCACTGACTTCATCATGTTGATGTGCAGCCCCAGACAGTGAAGCAAAGCCGCCGTCCTGTTGAAATGGCACTGGGCTTCCTGATAAGTGGACGCTTTGATCAACCAGTCGTCCAGGTATGGGTACACAAACACCTTGGTCTTCCGCAGGTGTGCCGCGACCACTGCCATGCACTTGGAGAACGTCCGCGGTGCAGACTTCAGGCCAAACGGGAGTACTGAATACTGGTAATGGTTGTTGCCTACCAGAAACCTCAGGAACTTGCGATGCTTTGGTGCGATCGGCACATGAAAGTAAGCGTCCTGCAGATCTATAGCGCACAGCCAGTCTCCTCGATGCAACTGAGGGTAAATCTGATGCAGGGACAACATACGGAACTTTTCTCGGCGGATCCACCTGTTTGCTTGACGCAGATCCAGAATAGGCCTGAACTCGTTCTTGTCTTTTTTTCTTACGAGAAAGAACCGTGAGTAGAGACCTTTTCCTTTTTGCTTCAAAGGAACAGCTTCTATCGCCTTCTTTTTTAACAGAACGTCTGCCTCCCGCTGGAGCTCCCGCACTATGTTGGAGGAGCGCACTGGTGGAATCTGTGGAGGCGAACTGGTGAAACGAAGACAGTAGCCATTGCAAACAATATTCAGCACCCACTTGTCCTGCGTTATTGTCCTCCACTCTGCCAGGTAGTGTTGAATACTTCCCCCCCCACCGGAGCGTGTAACGGATGAGGGGGAAGTAACTTTTCAGGGCTTCGACCCGGCCGGGCCTTTGTTCCCCGCCGAGGACTGATGCTGGCCTCTGCCCCTCTGGCGCTTCTGAAAGGGCTGCCTCTGGTACTGCTGCTGTTGCTGGGGCTGTTGCTGGCGGCCCGACTGACGCCCTTGACCCCTCTGCTTGGTGTAGCGCCTGCCCGAGGACCGGAAGGACCTCCTCTGCTCCTTAGGCCGCTCCAGCCCCACCGCCTTCAGAGTTTCCGCCTCAGCCTTCATGCGGGCCATCTCGTCATCCGCATGTGACCCGAATAGCGTCGTGCCAGAGAATGGTAGATTGGCGATCTTCTGCTGCGCTTCCGGCTTGAGCGGAGTCAGCCGCAGCCAGGAATGCCTCCTCATGTGTATGCCATGGCAGTACCCATGGGCCGCCAGCAGCGACACGTCCCCCGCCGCACTGATGATCTGATTAGAGACCATCATGCCCTCGTTCAGCACCTCTTGAAAATCCTCCCTCTTGTCTCTGGGCAGGGAGGCCGCGAACTGTTGCAGGGAGTCCCAAAGAGACCTGTCATAGCGCCCCAACAGAGTGGAGGCGCTAGCGGCCTTCATCGTAGTGGCCGACGTGGAGCACATCCTCCTCCCCAAGGAGTCCATTTTGCGACTCTCCTTATCCGGGGGAGCCGTGGATGAAGGCGTCGTAGAGTGTTGCTTACGAGCCGCCGCCACGATAACAGAATCCGGTGGGGGATCCACTCTGAGGAACGCCGGATCCGAGTCAGGAGCCCTGTACTTTTTCAACAGTCTCGAGGGCGCCGGCTTCACCACGGCCGGCGTTAAGAACACCTCCATAGCAGGTTCCTCCAACCCTGGGACCAGCGGGAGGAGGGGGCGCGACAGATGTACCTTATGCAAAGTCTCAAAAATCACAGAAGTAGTGGGAATAGGGGTAGTCACTGATATCCCCAACTTCGCAGCCCCTCTCAGCAACACCTCCTGGAACGTGGCAATGTCATCCACTGGAGAGACGCGGGTAGGAGGCGTCTCCGACAGCGAGGGCGAAAACTTGCCAGCCCCAGAAGAGTACGTGCCCCTCGACCCTCTGGAACGAGACCGATACCTCCGTCGACCATGTCCAGAGCGAGTGGAGGATCTGCGCCTACTCCGTGATCGTCTGCGAGGGCGAGAGCGAGATCTCTGCCGGTGAGGAACCCTCGGGGAAGGAGGCGGTGGCTGCGGTGGCGAAGCAGGCAGCTGAGGCACGGGCAGAGGCAGCGGAGGAGGTGGAGGAGGTGGAGGAGGTGGAGGAGGTGGAGGAGGAGGAGGAGGAGGAGGAGGAGGAGGAGGAGGAGGAGGAGGAGGAGGAGGAAGGGCAGGCACCGGTGGAGGCGCCGGTGGAAGGTTGGGCACCGGAGGCAAAGGCGGCCGCTGGGTACGCAGCGGGGTCAGATGATCCGAAGCCCCATCACTTCTAGCCGGAGAGCCCCCATCATTGTCCGGGCTCGCGGCCACTCTCCTCTTCTTGGCGGGCCTGTCCCGCGTGGAAGCCACCGAAGGAGAACGTCCGCGCCTCCCCGATCCCCGACTGGAGATCGTAATCACAGAGGACGTATTCCCCGATGTCTGGGACGTCGAACTGTACGTCGACCTCGTCCGGCGTCTCTTCGCCCTCGACGACGAGCGCCGTCGCGCAGTCGATCGTCGTCTCGACGTCGACCCATGTCTCCTCGACGTCGACCCATGCCTCCTCTGCGTCGAACCCCGCCTCGATCTCCGTCGCCGAGGTGTCTGCCTCGACGTCGACTGCCGCCTCGACATCGACTTCTGGTGTCTCGACGTCGACCGCCGGTGTCTCGGCGTCGACCGCTGGGATCTCGACGTCGACCGCTGGGATCTCGACGTCGACCGCTGGTGTCTCGACGTCGACCGCTGGTGTCTCGGCGTCGACCTGTGTCTCGGCGTCGACGGCGGGCGCCGGGATCTCGGCGTCGACTCCGTCAGCGTCGAGCCGTGGGTAGACGGCGACGGCGGCGAGTGAATTCCATGGGGCTCGGTACGACGTCGATGTGTTGTGGACGTCGACCGTGACACCTGCGACGGCGACCCGGTCCCGGGTCTCGCCGGCCCCTCCCTCGACGTCGAACGCCGAGGCTGCCGCGATCCAGAGCCCTGGATCGACGGCGAATATACCGGTGCCTTCTCTCTCGCCGTCGACGTCGTCGCCTTCGACGTCGAACGCGACCTACCAGCCGGTAGGTGCCGTCTCTGCTCCTTGCTCTGCCCGGAGGTCCCTCCAGGGGCTGAAGCATGGGCGGAGGAGGGGGAATGGGACCCTCCATGCCCTGAAGTCCCACCGGTCCTCTGCAACTCCTGTCCCTGAAGGCGAGTCTTCTCCCTGTCCCTCAGGGTCCTTTTCGAAAAGGTGCTGCAGATGTCACAGGCAGCCGGGACATGTGAGGGCGACAAGCAGAGGATACACACATCATGTGGGTCCGTCTTAGCCTTCTTCCTCCCACACTCAGGGCATTTATCGAATAAAGCCATGCTGAGAGTGGGCCAAAACTGCTCCAGATTGCAGGCAGTAGTAGACAAAGGCTTTAGACGTCGAATGAAACCACTATTAATCCAAAAAATCCGATTTTAATCAATTAAACCACCCAAAAGGGTAGAGCTCAAGCTCCAGAGTCCTGCTAGCAGGAGCCGGAAAAAAGAACTGAAAGTAACTTGTGTTGGCTGTGCATCCTGGGATACCGGGGGTCTCTGGAGAGTTTCTTAAAGGCACGGTATCCCTTTAGCAGACACATAATGACAGCCTATAGGGCTGGTCTGTCCACCCCTTCCTCTCTATTGTTTAAAGGGATTTTGGTGAAGGGAGTGTGTGATAATAAAGAAACATGTCAAATGTGAATAAAAATGACATTTCAACTTTATTTTGGCTTTTGTGTTCACTTCAGAGGAAGTGCTGGCCAGTGCAGCCTTGTTGTGATTAGGCTGTATTATTTTGTCTGTCTCTTAAGTGTCTTTGCAGGTTTGCAAATGCGGGACAGCTTAAGAGATATTTTTGATTGCTCCGGGGTCCCCGCACATGGGCGGGGATTATTCATAGATTATGACTATACACAGAGATCCCCTACTACAGAACCACCCATTTCATGTTGTTGGGTGTGTATTGTTTTTCAATGTAGTGTGATGTCATTTGTGTTGTTGCCCGCTTGCACCGGATATTACTGCGGTGCTCAACAATCCTAGTGCTCACTTTTCGTGTGGTCATACCCACGTAGTGAAGGTTACAGGTACAGGTGATAAGGTATTCCACCCCTGAAGTGTTGCAAATTGTGAAACTGCGCAACTCCCAGGTCATTTGGTTGTTGAATGTCACCTTTTTGGTTGCAGTCAGGTGACATACACTGCAGTTGCTGCATGGGTAGTGTACATCGGGTAGTGCGTGCAAGGTTCTTTGACCATCCGATCTTACATTGTCTTTAGGACGTGTGTGGACAAAAAAGTTTCGTAAATTTTTGCCTTTGTCTGTGGCTAAACATAGGTCTTGGTATGTCTAACTTTGTACTGTTTAGTGTCCACCAGTATTTGATGATTTTGGTTACTTTATTTGAAGCAATATTGAAGGTGGTGATGCATATTGGTCTCTTGTCCTGCATCGTAGTTTCTTTTTGTCTATGTTCTAGAAGTGCCTCCCTGTTGTTGTTTGCAGCTCGTTTTCTTGCTGTTGTGATCAAGGGTTTAGGGTATTGTCTTGCTTCTAGTTTTTTTGATAGGTCCTTAGCTTGTGTGTGGTAGTCTTCTCTCTCCGTACAGTTACGTCGTAGACACAGAAATTGTCCTAAGGGGAGGTTGTCTTTCAATTGTCTTGGGTGGAAACTGTCGTAGGTAAGAAGGCAGTTTCTAGCTGTTGGTTTAAAATGCGTTGTCGTTGTAAGGCCCCCTTGCTTGACCAGTATATTTAGGTCTAAGAAGACCAACTTGGACCTACTCATGGTGTAAGTGAATTTTAGAAAGGGGTCCTGGAGGTTCAGCCAACTAATGAAATCTGTGGCTTCAGTTTCATTGCCTTCCCAGATCACAATTACATCATCGATGTAGCATTTTTAGAGCTTTAGGTGTCTGATGTGTGGATTCTGATTGTTGAGAATTTTCTTACTTTCAAGTTGATGGACCCAGAGTCCTGCCACACTCGGCGCAAAGGTGCTCCCCATACTGGTACTGTGCAATTGGCGAAACAGGGTGTCTTCAAACCTAAAGCAATTCTCCGTTCGGGCCAGCCGACAACATTCAAGAAATACGTGCCTGGGTGTATGGTAAACCCATTGATTTTCGAAGAGCACTTCTTCCAGTATTTGTAAGGTTTCCTTGTGTGGGAGGCTGGTGTAAAGACTCTCCACGTCAAGGCCAATGAGAATATCAGTGGTAGGGTTAAATTGCAGATCTTGTAGGAGGCAAAGGACAGCTTTGGTGTCCTGTAGGTACGTACTGGTATTTTGTACGATTGGTCTGAGGAAAGCGTCGCCGAATTTGGAGAGTGGTTCGAGTATTGATCCAATGCCTGACACTATTGGTCTGCCTGGTGGTTTTTCAGTGGATTTATGTATTTTTGGAATGGTGTAAAAGTATGGGAATGTTGGGTTGCTTAACTCTAAAAAGTCAGCTTCCTTTTTCGTGATCCAGTTATTTGCTGTGGATTCTTCTACCAGGCAAGCGATTTCCACGAGTAAGCGTTCCGTTGGATCTTGCTTGATCCTTGTGTAGTTCCTTTTGTCCGCTAGTAGTTCGAGGCACACTTCCTGGTATGCAATGGTGTTTTGCAGAACTATGGCTCCGCCTTTGTCTGCTGGTTTGATAGTGATCTGTTTGTTCAAAGTCAGTTGTCGTATAGCCTTGTGTTCATTTCTGCTGGTGTTGTGATAGGTTTTTATGGACCTTGGGTCTAAATCGGACACTTCCTTCAGGACTGCTTTCTCGAAAGCTAGTAACTCCACGGGGAGACTGGCCGCTGGTGGTGTAAAGGTAGATTTTTTGTAGAGACCTGTGTCGCTCTCAGTATTGTTGCTAGGTGGTTTGTTTTTTAACTCATTGAGTTCACAGCAGAGCCGAAATGTGTCCATGTTTGGAGTAGGGACAAAGCTGAGTCCTTTTTCAAGAACAGATATCTGAGTCAGAGTCCGGTCGGTATCTGACAGAGTAACCACTAAGCTGTTTGAACGCTGGTTGTTGGGTTGTCTGGAGGGCCCATGCACCTGGTGTCACTCCTCGCTGATTCCAGGGGTTGTGCCCATTGTACCTGTTGGCTTCTCCTGGTTTTTCCTCTTTGGGGTCCTTTGCCTCTCCCTAAAAAAGAATGGTTTTGTTGCTCATTAGTTTGTGCTTGATCCCAGTAACCTTGTGGTTGTAGCTGTTGGTATGCTTGATGGTGGAAGGGCGTGGGCCATAAACGAAAGGTGATGGGCCGCCATATGGTGGAGGTCCCTGGTATGTTGGCCAGCCATAGTTTGATCCCCCTCGGTTCCCGAAGCGCCCTCCACGTGATCGTCTGGTTCTATTTTTGTTGTTGTGGTTGTAGCTTTCATCAGAGTGGTCTGAGCCAGTGTCAGATCCATCGCTGTCCGTGTTGTATCCAGGGTTTCTCCCAGATGGGATATGACCCTCTTTTGTATATGGGTAAACTTTTTCGTGTGAGAAAGATTTCAGATCCTTTTTGTATTTGGTGTACTTGGTATCCTTCAAGCTCATTTCAAAATCCGTCATGGATTTATTCAATTCTTCTAGACGTTTCTTCAACTCAAACGCTTTCGAAAGTTCTTAGGCGGATTTCCAAGGTTTGTATTTCTCCTTTCATTTCTTCAGACAGTCGTGCAGCTGTCTTAATGATGAGGACCAGCTAGTCCCTAGTGCAATGCCACGAGATAAGTGACCAATCTTTGTTGAAGGTCTTGTCCTGCTGAAATATGAAAGGTTCATTGCGTACTATTAACCCTTGTGGGGCGGTATTAGATCTCAAATACTCGGTCATCATGATACCATGAACCAAGGTCTTGATTTGGTTCCTTTTAATTTCTGACAGTTCGTCCCAACACTGACTAGATTCATCAGAATCTGTGTGTGATGTCCCTGCTAAAGGAAGCATTGATGCGATAATCCTCTCAACAACTTCTTCTGAGAAAGTGAGTCCAGTTATTTCAGTCATGTTCAAGTAGTGTCAGAGGGGTAAATGACTATATAAAATGTATATTGACTCCCACAGCTGGGTGCGGTAAATTACAAAAATCAAAAAAGGGGGGAGAAAGAGGGAAAGAAAAGCTAGGTCCACCCTCCTGTATCAATCGTGAACCAAAAATATCCGAAATATTGGAAAAAAGAACCTAGTTACAGGAAAAGTTTTCTCGCTCAGTTGGAGTCAGAAAAAACCAAGGCTTGAAAGGAAAAATGTCCTTTCTTGAGTCCTCACTCACCAGGGTTTCCCCACGGTGACATGCTTCATCATAGGGGCCATCCCAACCCGCTGCGGGTTGAGGCGTGCTACGACTTGCGACACTACGTAGGAGCACTGTTTCTTTGAGTGACTATGTGTAGTGCAGTGATATGAGTGGAGTGGGAGAGTTAAAAATATCTAACTAGTGGGTAAAATTACCTAGTTGCTTCTTCCCCATTTTTTTCACCTTCAGCGTTCGAGTACGAACTTCTCAGCCACTCGACGATCATGAAGCACATCTTTGCTTCATAATTAGTATGTCTTTTAAACCCTATATGTATTTTACGTGTTTGTATGTCTTGTTTTGTATTACGTCAGTGGGAGTCCTTGAGCCCCAGATCTTGCAAAACGCGCTTCCATTAACATCGCGTTTATAGATAACACCACGCAAATAACCACACGGGGCATTAACAAGTGTTTGTCTTGTTCCTCACCAAAACGCATGATCTTTGAAAAGCACGCAACCAGTTACCTAACCATTTTTATCCATCATGTCCATCATACAGTGTCATGGGGTGAACCTTTTGTTTTGTCTTTTCTATTTTTTAATATTATACCTAGGCACTGATTCACGGCGCCACTACTAGGTATGGCTCAGTTAGGAAAGTACGTGTTTGTTTTTGTCTTCTTAAACAAGCATGGCAAAAGCGCGCACACTAATGAATGAGTGAACATGTATTTTGTTTTTTTCTTAACAAATTCGCCTACACCAATGGGAGTAGGTTGTATGTGATAACCCCTTTTCTCTTGATTTCTATTCACAGATACTACTGATAAATATATCGTATGTATTAACCTCGCTTGCCTAATAATTGCAGCACGATTTAATATTTTTTCGTCACTTTAAGTCACTTTAGGAGTGGTACTCACAGGGCTGGACCCTGTGTTTGTCCTGACGAAGAGCACTGGGGAAGCTCGAAACTAGTTGACGTCCACTAGGGACCCTTGACCCATTACAGACAGGGACCCTAGAGACCGACCCCGTTCTTTAATATATCAACTAGGGGCCCGATTAAAGTAAAAAGGGGAGGAAACGCGGGTGAGCCGTGGTGGTTGCCGCCGACTGCCCAATCTGTACCTGTGAAACAGAAAACTACTTACTTGAAAGGAAATCCTCTCAGATGGGTTAGCCTCTCATGAGCACCCCTACTTTTGAGACAGTCGTCACATAACATACCTCTTTAACACTGACAACGAGCGATAAACAAGCGAATCGCATTATTATATTCTCAGCCAATACACACACCACGTTTGTCTATATGTATGTATTGTAATCCGCCCCTTATTATTTATTTTTAGCTTCTATTTATCCTTCTTTTACTTTATCATTAGCATTTATTCTTTTTCCCCCTAGTTATTTTTAGTTCCTTTAATTTTCCTCTATCATGGAGCTTTTTTCAGGTTTCCATTGTGGCCTCTCGTTACTATCCTTTTTCGCCCCCTCTCAAGAGGGCCGCCACCTTAGTCAAATCATGGCGGCCATCTAGTTATTGTTTCAGCTCTATTCCTTCCAACACGACTAGGCGGCAACTTTACTCATAAAACCTTCTCCTGTGACAAACTCAGCAATATGCGGTCTCGAGGAGAGGCGAACCCATCTGAGAGGATTTCCTTTCAAGTAAGTAGTTTTCTGGTTCACAGGTACAGACCGGGCAGTCGGCGGCAACCACCACGACTCACCCACGTTTCCTCCCCTTTTCACAACGAAGCTTTCAACATTGCTTCTTCCCCATTTTTTTCACCTTCAGCGTTCGAGTACGAACTTCTCAGCCCCTCGACGACCATTTTTCACAACTTTGCTTCATAATTAGTATGTCTTTTAAATCCTATATGTATTTTACGTGTTTGTATGTTTTGTTTTGTATTACGTCAGTGGGAGTCCCTGAGCCCCAGATCTTGCAAAACGTGCTTCCATTAACATCGCGTTTTTAGATTACACCACGCAAATAACCACACGGGGCATTAATGAGTGTTTGTCTTGCTCCTCACCAAAACGCATGGTCTTTGAAAAGCACGCAACCAGTTACCTAACCATTTTTATCCATCATGTCCATCATACAGTGTCACGGGGTGAACCTTTTGTTTTGTCTTTTCTATTTTTTAATATTATACCTAGGCACTGATTTACGGTGCCACTACTAGGTATGGCTAAGTTAGGAAAGTACGCGTTTCTTTTTGTCTTCTTAAACAAGCATGGCAAAAACAAGCATGGCAAAAACTAGGGACCCCTGACCCATTACAGACAGGGTCCCTAGAGACCGACCCCGCTTTTAATATATCAACTAGGGGCCCGATTAAAGTAATTTTACCCACTAATTAGATATTTTTAACTCACCCACTCCATCCATATCACTACACTACACATAGTCACTCAAAAAAAACAGTGCTCCTACGTAGTGTCGCAAGTCGTAGCACGCCTCAACCCGCAGCGGGTTGGGATGGCCCCTATGATGAAGCATGTCACCGTGGGGAAACCCTGGTGAGTGAGGGGACTCAAGAAAGGACATTTTTCCTTTCAAGCCTTGGTATTTTCTGACTGCAACTGAGCGAGAAAACTTTTTCTGTAGCTAGGTTCTTTTTTCCGAGATTTCGGATATTTTTGGTTCACGTTCTAGTTAGGTCCGCATTTCCATAAGAATTTTTTTTTTTATTGCGCTAATAAGTTAGGTACTGTTTGACAAAGCTTCACAAAAAAAAGTTCACTTCATACCTATCCATACAAGAAACAAGCATTTGCATTGCAATAGGTCTCGCAATTGCGAGATTTTGAGCTACTGGAATTGTAAATGACAATGCCTTTTTTTAATGGATTTAAAAAACCTTGAATCATTTGCAATTTCAATAGGTCAAAGTTTGGAAAATGTAAGACCTATTGCATTACAGAGAGCGCGGTGTCCCTGAAGTGGGCACTGCGCTCCATTTTAAAGTAAAAAAATATAAAGCTGAAACAGTGCGCAGTGTCCCTGAAGCAGGCGGCGCGCTTAGCATTAAAGTAAAAAAAAAAAAAAAAAAAGAGCTGAAAGTGTAGTGTCCCTGAAGCAGGCGCCGCAATCAGTTAAAAGTTTAAAAATCAAGAAGAGGCTGCCATTGTCCCACGAGTGCTGTGGGGGCAGCCACTTTAAAAGTAAATGCGCGCATAGTGTTCCATACAAGAAGCGGCTGCCAATGTCCCGTAAGTGCTGTGCGGGCGTGCTGCAAATAGAAGAAGCAGCCACCACTGTACCCAATATTCATTAAACAAAATAGTGCTTGCTGACTTAAAAAGCAGATTGTGTAACAAGACAAGTAAAAGGTTCAGTCATTATGGGAGGTTACAAATGCAGATAATGCAGTAGCAAGGAGGGACTAACAAGCCTATTCACAAATGAAGCAACGATTTAACAAGGACAGTAACAGGGGCCAATTAAAAGATGGGGGTAGAAATGGGCGCAGCTCATATGCCATACCTCAATACAGCATGCCTCGCAGCAGCGCATGCACTGCCCACGCTCGACCTAAAAAGGTGGGAGAGCTGGAGCAGGGGGGTCCCTTAACAATGATTTCCAATGTTAACCCCTTCGACGCTCATGACGGAACGGTTCCGTCATGAGCGTCGGTTGAGCTGTGCTCATGACGGAACCGTTCCGTCATGAGCCCGCCCGCGCAAGCAGCAGTCAGCACCGCGGGGGAATCCGCCCCGCATGGAAGGGGTTAATTTCCATTTTAAACTTTGGGAAGCGATCCAGAAAAAAAGTCAAATGAAATACAACAAAGAGAGCGTGCTTTTTATTATTTGTATTTGCAATTCCTTTCAGTAGTTTGAGAAACTCGAGCTTAAGGAACACCTCGGTGGTCATAAAGGGGTTAACATGTTCGGTGTATCTGGATTGCTGGTGTCCAGATGAGCCCTTATTGGGCACTGGAAAGGGGACTAGTTAATCCTGATTGGCTTACCATACGTATTGTGACAGCCACAACATGACTCTGGGACATGGTCCTCATTGAAATGCGTTGTATAGACGGTCTAGTTTTGAGGT
This sequence comes from Triturus cristatus, assembly GCF_964204655.1. NCBI lineage: Eukaryota > Metazoa > Chordata > Amphibia > Caudata > Salamandridae > Triturus > Triturus cristatus. The sequence continues at coordinate 909,311,950 of NC_140588.1, forward strand.
TCCCAGAAAGGAGCTCATTTAAAGGGCGATGGCAGAACTCAGTCTCAATATAAATACATTTGCCGGTGGTACGATACTAATTTTAGAAATTGTGGCGTGTTCTAAGATTATTTCACCCTGTGAAAAATGCTGATTCACTGGGATAATTAACCATTCATGGTTTTCTCACATAGATTATAGAAGGTGCTTCAGAATCTAAAATAAGAGCACAATTTCTAAGTTCACACTATGTTCCTCACCCATGCAAGAGCAAAGTTTGATATTCTGAGTATAACATGCATTTCCAACAGAAGTAGCATACTGCTAGTTGATTCTCCAGTGTTCTACGGGAGCTTCCCACAGTGTTCTAATAAACAATTAGAGTGCTAACCTTCTGTATTAATGGCACACCCAAAGCCATCTTGAAGAAATCAAAGCTGTAAAACATTTCCTTTAGAAGCAAATTGAGGTGGTTTCTTTTGTCGTAGAAATTATGGTTAGCACTCAAGAAAACGAAAATTAAAACCAACATTTTCTATGAGTTCTCAAATATCTTTCTCAACCATAAGTACAATATTTTGACATGTAGACTGAAACATATACTTCCAACACAAGCTGTAGTCTGTCGTTTAACTCCCTAATAATCAATGTCAGTTTCCCACAGTGTCTTAATGAACACTAGAGCACTATCCTTCTGTATGTTTGAAAGAAGTGTGGCACACTTGATATAATCAAAGTTGTAAACCTGAAAACATTCCCTTCAGGGGCTAACACAGTAAATTGAAAACAATGAGTATATGTTTGCCATAGAATGTACGATCAATGCTCTGGAAAGCTAAAATGAGGTCACAATTTCTGCAAGTTTTCAAATATCTTCCTCATCCATTTCAGTAAAAGATTCTAACATGTAGAGTCAAACAAGTACTCCCCAACTTCAGCAGTAGTGTGTCAGTTAACTATCTAGTAATCAACTGCAGTTTTACCACGGGGTTCTATTGATCTGCAAAAGTGATAACATTTTGTACTCAAGACCAAAGTGAAGCAGTCTTGAAAGCCATTTTGTTTTAATAGGAGCTGTTGAATTTAAAGACTTTCCTGAAGAGCAAGCGAAGCAATTAAGCATTGAGATGTTAATGCAGGCATGAAACCAAAGTATTAAAAATGTGTGGGAAATATGGGGTTTTAGTCATTTGAGGCATAATGTATTATAAAGTGGCTAAAAATAGTTAAAGGAATGTGTGCATAAACACAGCAACCCCTTTTCCATCTGTTTACTCAGCCTAATCGCCTTCTTGTCTCTTAACAGCTCTCGGATTATAAAAAAGTAACATTTTGGTAGTCAAATACATAAATAAATTGATTCACTAAACAACGGTTAAAGTGATGTTATAGGTAGGTATGTTGATAAGATTTTAGCTTATATTAAACAAATCATAGAAAATCATTACAAAAAACATAGGTTAAATTGATGTTACTGCGAGGTGCTGAAGTAAGGTAAAAATGTACATTTAAAAACCCTCTGAAATTCAACAGCTATAGTTTACTTAGCTAACTATAACTTGCACACCTGCCATGTAATGATCACTCATGACATGATAAATTGGTTTTTACCTTATATCAACACCCAACTATGTCACGCTAAATCTGTGTGAGTGTGGGGGCAGCAACATTCCAGAGAGAAAGGAAGGCCGTGGGTCGGAACTGTCCGAGACCCCCCTTTGCGGCACAACAGACTGTGACGAATCATTCATGCCTGCTGCTCCGGAGCCCACTTAGGGTAAAGACAATGCTTTTATATTTTGAATCCATCACAGGACCTACTATAGGAAGAATGTTTTGTTCTCAGAGACTACTAAGTCCAGGACTACGAAGTCCAACCTGCATTGCGCGCACTGAGCGCGAATAAATATTGAAATGAGAACCACCTGTGTTTTTCAAATTGCATATGACCTTCGAGAAAGAGGCAGGAAGCCTCGAAACGCGTCAGGTCGGTGACAGGTATCAGAGCAGCAATGCAGGATATTGTCAATGTGTGAATGCCGGATGGTACAGCCTGTTGAGAGTCCGCCCCTAAATGCTTGGATGCTTTGATGGATTATTACTACACGGTCAATCCTACCGTGGGGGGCAGCAACATTCCAGAGAGAAAGGAAGGCCGTGGGTCGGAACTGTCCGAGACCCCCCTTTGCGGCACAACAGACTGTGACGAATCATTCCTGCCTGCTGCTCCGGAGCCCACTTAGGGTAAAGACAATGCTTTTATATTTTGAAATCATCACAGGACCTACTATAGGAAGAATGTTTTGTTCTCAGAGACTACTAAGTCCAGGACTACGAAGTCCAACCTGCAATGCGCGCACTGAGCGCGAATAAATATTGAAATGAGAACCACCTGTGTTTTTCAAATTGCATATGACCTTCGAGAAAGAGGCAGGAAGCCTCGAAACGCGTCAGGTCGGTGACAGGTATCAGAGCAGCAATGCAGGATATTGTCAATGTGTGAATGCCGGATTGTACAGCCTGTTGAGAGTGCGCCCCTAAATGCTTGGATGCTTTGATGGATATTATAAATATATATATATTCACTGAAAAAACCATAGGTTTCACACACGTTATAGTTAGGAATTAGCATTTAAAAAACCTTGCAAATTCAGTGAAAAAACCATAGGTTTCACACATGTTATAGTTAGCTGGACATTTTACTGATAAAAAACCAATGAAATTCCCCCGTTATAGTTAGTGCAGGCAACTATAACTCACGCGACCGCAATCCTCTGCTGATGCCAATACTGTATTTAGACACTTATTTGCCCATGTCTTCTTCCATTAAATTTTAGCTATACATATATTACAAATATTTTTTTTTCATAAAGACACATATGTCATCAGCAGAGGATTGCGGTCGCGTGAGTTATAGTTGCCTGCACTAACTATAACGGGGGAATTTCATTGGTTTTTTTATCAGTAAAATGTCCAGCTAACTATAACATGTGTGAAACCTATGGTTTTTTCACTGAATTTGCAAGGTTTTTTAAATGCTAATTCCTAACTATAACGTGTGTGAAACCTATGGTTTTTTCAGTGAATTTGTACGTTTTTTTAAATGCTAAGTTACTTTACGCCATTCGTGGCGTGCGCGCCCACTTAACGCAGTTCGCTCCGTGCGCGCACCGTGCGCTTCGCGCACCGTGCGCGCACAGTGAGCACGCGGTGCGCTTCGCGCACTGCGCGCCCACTTTACGCAGTTAGTGCCGTGCACGCACGGTGGGCACGCGGTGCGCTACGTGCACCGCGTGCCCACGTTACGCTAGATGGGCCATGTACGCACGATGCGCTTCGCGCACCGTGCGCACATGGAGGACATATGATGCGCTTCGTTGTGAAAGGTAATATTTTAATTTTTGGGTAAAAATATATGCCATGCTCAAATGGTGCCCTTCGGGCACCATTTGCACATGGGTGGGGAAAGTATGGATGTTTTTTATTTTTAATAATTTTTACCGTACGCGTACGGTAAGCGTAATCTGCGAAATTATCGAAAAAATTAAAATTCCGTTTTTGGCCTTGGGGGATCTTTGGGGACTCCCTCAACATGGCTAGCTGCTTAGGAGCTGTCTAAACAGCCCCTTTACATGTTTTTGGCCTTTGTTTTTTAACCCCCTCTCAGAGTGCGAGAGAGAAAATGGCGGCCGCCACTTCCTGGTTTCCACCGATTCGAATGTTTACTAAGATCTAACAGCCAATCAGATTCGCGCTCGCGCATGGCACCGTACGCGTACGGTAAGCTTACCGTAAGCGCACCGTAAGCTGCCACAGATATATATATTGATTTAAATGCTATTTTCTCAGGAACTACTGAACAGATTTACACCAGACCTACAAAAGGCACTTCCTTGACCTGAGGACTACCTCTCTGCCAAATTTCAAGTAACTCTGTTCAGCCGTTCGGGCTGTAGCTGTGTCTAAAGGTCCTATGGAAAAATGCATGGGAAAAACGCGTTTTGGGACCCCCCTTCTTTCAGGGTAGGAGCGGAGCGTAGCGCCCCATTAGTTTTGAAAATTTCGCGAGGATTCGGCGACCGGCGCCAAAGTTATTCCAAATAGAATGTTGCGGTTTTCCTATGGAAACAGGGTCCTAACTATAACTACCTACTGGCGACCGCCAGTAGGTAATATATATATATATATATATATATATATATTACCTCCTGGCGGTCGCCAGTAGGTAGTTATAGTTAGGACCACGTTTCCATAGGAAATCCGCAACATTCTATTTTGAATAACTTTGGCGCCGGTCGACGAATCCTCGCGAATTTTTCAAAATAGGTGGGGCGCTACGCTCCGCTCCTACCCTGAAAGTCTCGGGGGGATTCGTGAAGCGGGGGCTGAGATAAAATGGGGGTCCCAAAACGCGTTTTTCCCATGCATTTTTCCATAGGACCTTTAGACAGGGCTACAGCCCGAACGGCTGAACAGAATTACTAGAAATTTGGCAGAGAGGTAGTCCTCAGGTCAAGGAAGTGCCTTTTGTAGGTTTGGTGTAAATCTGTTCAGTAGATTCTGAGAAAATAGCCTTTAAATCAATATATATATCTGAGCCAGCTTACGGTGCGCTTACGGTACGCTTACCGTACGCGTACGGTGGCGTGCGCGAGCGCGATTCTGATTGGCTCTTAGATCTTAGTAAACATTCGAATCGGCCGAAACCAGGAAGCGGCGGCCGCCACTTTCTCTCTCGCACTGAGAGTGATGTTTAAAATATAAAGCACAAAAACATGTAAAGGGGCTGTTTAGTCAGCTCCCACACACATAGCAATGTTGAGGGAGTCCCCAAAGATCCCCCAAGGCCAAAAACGGAATTTTTATTTTTTTGCTAATTTCGCCGATTACGCTTACCGTACGCGTACGGTAAAAAATTATAAAAAAAAAAAAATTATCCACACTCTCCCCACCCCATGTGCAATCGAAGCACGAACTGCACCAATTGTGCATTGCTTATTAACATTTGAGTTAAACTAAAATATTTTAAAAAAAAATATTTAAAAAAAAAATTATCCACACTCTCTCCACCCCGTTTGCAAATGGTGCCCGAAGGGCACCCTTTGTGCATGGCTTATAACATATACGAAAAATTTAAATATTACCTTTCAAAACGAAGTGCATCATATGTCCTCCATGTGCGCACGGTGCGCGAAGCGCATCGTGCGTACATGGCCCATCTAGCGTAACGTGGGCACGCGGTGCGCGTAGCGCACCGCGTGCCCACCGTGCGTGCACGGCACTAACTGCGTAAAGTGGGCGCGCGGTGCGCGAAGCGCACCGTGCGCGCACGGAACGAACTGCGTTAAGTGGGCGCGCACGCCACGAATGGCGTAAAGTAACTTAGCATTTAAAAAACCTTGCAAATTCACTGAAAAAAACATAGGTTTCACACATGTTATAGTTAGCGGAAATTTTACTGATAAAAAAACAATGAAATTCCCCCGTTATAGTTAGTGCAGGCAACTAAAACTCACGCGACCGCAATCTTCTGCTGATGACATATGTGTCTTTATGAAAAAAAAATATTTGTAATATATGTATAGCTAAAAATGTATGGAAGAAGACATGGGCAAATAAGTGTCTAAATACAGTATTAGCATCAGCAGAGGATTGCGGTCGCGTGAGTTATAGTTGCCTGCACTAACTATAACGGGGGAATTTCATTGGTTTTTTTATCAGTAAAATTTCCGCTAACTATAACATGTGTGAAACCTATGGTTTTTTCAGTGAATAAAAATATATATATATATATATATATATATACACACACACACACACATACATATATATATTACCGTGTGAGCATCTGTTCGTGGCATGTAGTACTGTCTGTAGATTCACATGCTGTGCATATTCCTGCCATCTAATGTTGGGGTCAGATATGTAGCAGGTAATGCACAAGGGCCATCAATTCTATAGTTAGATCGTTTTCCCACATGGCAGAAGAGGAATGAGATAGAGCATGAGAATGAGTAAAGATGTCCCCGCAACAGAAAAAGTAAAAATTAAAGAGAAAGAAAATATCTGAAACATCCAAAGGCTTCTGGGGAGGAGCAGGTGAATCTACAGCACTACATGCCATGAACAAATGATTAAAGAGTAACATTTTCTGTTCCGGCATGTGTAACTGCAGATACACATGCTGTGCATAGAATGGAAAGCAGTTCCTTGATAAGGTAGTGACTAGCCAGAGAATTTTTCAGAAGATTAAAATAGTGTACGTAGGACAGCCTGGTCCATTTGGGCCTGCTACCTCGCTAGGACATCCACACAATAGTGTTTGGTGAATGTGTGTGGTGTGAACCAGGTGGCTGCTTTACAGAAATCCGCTATTGAAATGTTGCCTAGGAAAGACATTAAAGCTGCTGTTTTACATGTATTAAGCAGCCTTGGCAGAGTAACGAGCGGACTTTTGGCTTTGGCAAAGCAGGTGTGAATGCGCTTGACTAGCAAGCAAGCTATTCCTGTTTTTGAAATGGCCCTTCCCATGTGCAAGTTTTAAAAGGCTACAAATAACTGTTGGGTTTTACAAAATTGTTTTATCCCATCTAGGTCGTACAGGAGGGCCTTCTTTATGTCTAATGTGTGAATTCTCTTTCTGCTACTGAGTTTGGACGCGAGAAGAACACTGGTAGTCCGATTGTCTGGTTAAGTTGAAAATAAGAGATCATCTTGGGTAGAAACTTTGGAATAAATTTAAGGACTACTCTGTCAACAATACCTTCAAAAAAGGCTCCTCTAACCTGAGTGCTTGGATCTCGCGAACATGTCTGAGGCAAGTGATTGCAAATGAGAAAGCCACCTTCCAGGCTCCAAATTGTAGAGGGCAAGAATGAAGGGGCTCAAAGTAGGGCCCCATGAATCTAGTGAGGACTACATGGAGGTTCCCAGATGAAACTGGGGGCATCCTGGGAGGGATAACACTCGAGCCCTTCCATATAAGCTTTAATAACAGAGAGGAGTACTCCCTGTTCTGTAAGTATGCTGCCACTGCAGCTAAATTTAAACAAGTTGATCTGTCAGCTATGTCTGAGCGTTGCAAATGCAACCGCTAATTTACCAACGTCTTGCACTTTTTTTTTTTTAGTGGGTCACTGTGTTTGGGTAGACAGTAGCGGATGAACCTCTTCTACTTTGCTGCATAGCATGCTCTAGTATTAGGGCGGGGACCTCCCGGGAGAATGTCCAGGATTGCGAACCAAGGTTGCTTGGCCCACATGGGAGACACTAAGATTAGTGTAAGGGAGGTTTGCCACAGCTCTAGAATCACAAACTGAACAAATGGGAGAGGCAGAAATACCTAGACAAATATCCCTGATAAGTTCCATAGTGCACAGCCCATGGACTGTGGAGACCTAGAGGTGAAGCTTGAGCATTTGGCTTTTTCGACAGTTGCACACAGGTCTATGTCAGGAAACCCCCAACACAGAAAATAGGGGAGCAGTACTTCTGGGTGGAGTTCCACTCGTGAACTTATAGCTGCATCCTGCTGAGCAGGTTTGCAAAGTCACTGTGTGCTCCTGGAAGATTCTTAGCTAGGAGGTTAAACTTGTCGTGGATCACACAGCACCAAATGTCCTTTAACAGTCCCGACAGCTGGGAGTAGTGCGTGCCCAATTTCTGCAGGTAGTGCATGGCAGTCATGTTGTTCCTTTTGATCAGGACTGTCTTGATACCAACATGGCAGAAAAAGGCCTTAGGGGCCAAGTGAACAGCCAACAACTCCAGATAGTTTATTTGAAAGGTCTGTTGGAAAAGAGTCCACAAACCCTGAACAGTGATGACTTGAAAAGGCCCCCCCCCCCCCCAACCCATGAGAGAGGTGTGGTGATGATCACTTGGGGAACTGGGTTAGGAAAAGATTGCCCGCAACAAATTGTTGCTGTTCCACCATTGCAGAGAGCGATAGGTGCTTCTGTTTATAAACACTAGATCTTCCCATAGACCCTTCGCTTCTGACCCCTGTTGAACAGATATGTGCAGTCTGGCATGGGGAATAATGGTGATAGAAGAAGCCATCATGCAGGCACATCACTGTGCGCACAGTTAACAGTTGACCTGGCTGAAAATGAGGCAGCAAGGACTGAAAGGCTAGGACTCCAGCAGGACTGGGGTAAGCTTTTCCATTGACTGAATTCAGTCCTGCCCTTAGAAGGGTTGAACTTGTAGTGGCTGAAGTTAGGATTTGTCCACATTGATGGTGAAGCCCCAATTGTGAAGGAAGTCTAAAGTGATCTGCGTAGTAGACACTGTGTTTTGCTTGTACTCATTATCAGCCAGTAGTCGAGATACAGGAAGATGTGGACGTCGCTTCCCTGGAGATGAGCGGCAACAACTGCCAGCCATTTATTGAAAACCCTGGGCGTGGAGTTGACACTGAAGGGCAGAACCTTGAATTGAAAGTGCTGTCGACTTACAATGATTCTGAGGTAGTGACTAAGTGCAGGGTGGATCAGGATATGTAAATAGATGTCCTTCAAGTTGATAGCGGCCATAAAGTTGCCTTGTCGCATTAGTGGTAAGACGTATTGAGCATTATCAAGTGGAAATGCTCCGACAGGATGTACTTGAGGGGTCGAAGGTTTAAGATGAGCCTAAGGGACCCGTCTTTCTTGGGGATTAGGAAGTACAGGGAGTACATCCCTTTGCCGCGTTGTTGAGGTGGCACTGGATCCCTTGAGAAAAAGGGCATCTGCCTCCTCTTGGAGGAGCTGCTAGCATGGTGGGTAAGGGAGTGTTTGTGTGGTGGGATTTCTGGTGGTGAAGCAGTGAGCTCCAGGCAGTAACTGTGCTCCACAATGGCCAGGACTGGTTGGGAGGTGATGTTTTGCCATTGTGGAAAGAACCCCTGCAAAAGTTCCCTGACAGGGATAGTGTGGTTGGAAGGAAGTCACTGCTTGGCTGGGAGGGAGTCACTGCTTGGTAGGGGCGTCTCCCTTAACCATTTCACGTCCACCCCTGCCTTTGGTATTTTCCATTTATGTGCCCCTGGACTATCCTTGGCATGCTTGGGCTTTCTGCTGTCTGACAGGAGAAGGAATCCTCGGGGTAGGTAACTTTTGCGCTGCCACAAGACTGTGTGTGGTGAAAAGTGGAGCGAAAAGATGAGGATTGGAGAGCTCCCATCCGTTTGGGTGTATTGGTGTCCTTTATGTTGTCCAGCAATGATCAACTGGTAGGTCGAAGAGGTGCTCCCCATCAAACGGCATGTTGATCAGCAGCTATTGGAATTCAGGCTTAAAGCCAGAGAAACAAAGCCAAGCATGCCTGTGGATAAGGATGCTGTATTTGATTCTGGGATCTGCAAGACAACAGAATCCATTGAAACTAATATTTCTGGTAGAGATTTTCAGGCAGAGGTTTGGAAGTCCAAGTGACCCATAATAGGGATAACCACTGCTGCATAGAAGAACAATTAATATAGGACCTGAACGTGACTGGCAAGATTGCTATTAAACCAGTTGCAACTAAATAACTGTTTGTGGCCAAGGCTGCTCAAAATAATATTTTGAACTTGAAGAATTCTGTCACCCAAAGTAGCATTATTTATGACCCAACCGCTTATTAATAGCTTAGATTTCATACAAGTACACAATCAACTGTGATAACATATGTACAGAAAATCAGAAAAAGAATCTAAAGATGATGCAATAGGGCCAACAAATATGCATATCAGTTTCATCAAAAGGTGTCATTGATTAACAAACTGAAAACAAACCGTTTCTTTCATCTGGATTTGATTGATCTTTATCCTGAAGAGCTTATGTTTGAAATCGTCATTGCAGGTGAATTTATCTCCATCTTCAATATCCTTACTTTTGGGAGTTTTCGTTAACACTCGGGCTTTGCCACAAGCTAAAGATTGCAGCGTTCTTCTTAGTTCTCCATCCTCTGCAGGGGAAACATGCATTAGCATTTCAATTGTCAACGTACATATGGAACAACTGTATCTGATACACACCTATTCCTGTAGCCAGTTTTATCTCCTCTAAAGTGAACTCCTCTCCTTCATTAAACATAAGCAGCACCAATGTTTGGAACAAAGACACCTGAAGCTCCTTTTTCCCCTGTTGGAAAAACAAATTGAGAAAGTAAATGAATATATTGTTTTTCAAACCGGAACACCAGTCTCTTTTACTCTGTTTATTTAAATCTTTCAGACTTACTCCAAACTTAAAAGTTGTAAACCATGTACTTTACTAAAATAAAATAGTTTTAATTTTGTTAGGTTTGAGCGGGCCAATAACATACACAGTTTTAGGTAAAAGGGGTAAACAGTTTACAATGTTGAATACAAGCTGGTAGAGGCAAAACTCCAATTGTTTGTGAAATGAATATGATCTGAATCTAAAATGTAATTATGGAGAAGTGAGACCAGCTAACATCTGTGTAACACCCTAAAGACCTGCAGGCCTGGGGTTTTATCAAGGCTGTATATGTATTAATATTCATATAGTTGGTTGGAACAACAGTACAAATAAAACACACATACAATAAAATATATTCGTGATAAATACTGAAGAAGTTACTTACCTTCAGTAACAATATATCTGTGAGAGACAAAGATTAGTTATAGATTCCTTACCTTCAAATTACCACAAGGTGTCAGACTGGATCCAGAGAATGTTTTCGTCAGTAGTACTTCTGCGCGTCGAAAGGTGGCGTCGGTAGGCTATGCGTTCGTCGTTGGCATCGTGGTCAGCAGGATGACGACGCAGCAGCCCTCGCGTGCCGACGTCAGTTCTTATACACGACATTCCACGCCAGAAGCGCAGAGCCATGCAAGACACGGACCACTGGTGCACAAAACTAGGGCCCTGGAAGTAAGTCCTTAACCCTAGAAGTCAGTTCGCAGAATGGGGCAGATGGGTGGGGCGGTAAGGAATCTATAACTAATCTATGTCTCTTACAGATGTATTGTTACTGAAGGTAAGTAACTTGTTCATCTGAAAGAGACAGTTATAGATTTCATACCTTTAGGGTAGATACCCCAGTAATACCAACCCCGGAGCTGGGTCTTCGAACTAAGTTCACACCAGAACGTCCTGGAGAACAGAACGGCCAAAGAAGCCGTCCCTCTGGACTTGGCTGTCCAGGCAGTAGTGCTTTGTAAATGTGTGCAGAGATGCCCACGTAGCTGCCTGACAGATGTCATTGAGAGGAACACCACGTCCCACAGCAATAGTAGCTGCCGTTGTCGTGGTGGAATGGGCGTGCAGCCCCACTGGAGGCTCCTTCTTTACCAAGGAATAACAAGCTTTGATGCACGAAACGACCAACCTAGAGATGGTCCGTTTGTGCACGGCCCCACCTTTTTTGGCACCCACGTAGCCAACAAAGAGCTGGTCATCCACCCGGAATTGTTTGGTGCGATCCAAATAAAAAGAAAGCGCACGTTTTGGATCCAGACGGTGGAGCCTCTTCTCCTCAGAGGGATGCGGAAAGAAGGTGGACAAAGTGATGGTTTGAGCAATGTGAAAAGTAGTAACAACTTTGGGAAGAAAAGAGGGTCGAGTTCAAAGGACAACCTTGTCCGGGTGAACTGCTACATAAGAAGGTTTTGAAAAAAGAGCCTGGAGTTCACTCACCCTGCGAGCAGAGTTGATGGCAACCAGAAAGGCAGTCTTTAAAGTGAGAAGTCAAAGAGGACACATATGTAGCAGCTCAAAAAGGAGGCATTACGAATGGAACAGGGGGAAAAACATGAGTAATGCCCTTAAAGCGATTTACAACAGGGGACTTGAAAAGAGAAGGCTGTTCCGGAAGCCTAAGAAAGGCTGGAATGGCTGAGAGATAGCCCATAAGAGTGCCCAGAGCAAAGCCCTACTGGGCCAAAGAAAGGAGGGACAAGAGAACCTCAAACAGGGCCAGAAAGAGAATCCACAGCCATTTCTGTGCACCGTGCCACAAATCTGTTCCATCTGCAGGCGTATACAGTCTTAATGGAGGGACGCTTGGCTGCCAAGATAACATCACAGACTTCGGGAGGAAGGTCGAAGGATGTCAACTGTCGCCGCTCAATCTCCACGCAAGGAGGTGGAGGACCGTCCCCTGCTGCTGCGATAGAAGATCCTCCCGAAGAGTCAGTCTGATCGGAGGATCGATGGCCATATGTAGCTGCTCAAAATACCAGACTATTCATGCCCATTCCAGAGCCACAAGTATGACTTGGTCCCAGTCGCGCTTGACCTTCTTCAGCACTCTGGGCAGAAGTGGAATAGGCGGAAAGGCGTACAGAAGACCGCAACTCCAATCGAGACGAAAAGCATCACCTAGCCAGTGCCATCTTGAAAATTCCAATGCGCAGAATTGCTGACATTGCGCGTTCTCTTCGGTGGTGCATAGATCTAACCAAGGATCTCTCCACTACTGAAGGAGACCTTGCACTACCTCCGAGTGAAGACACCATTCGTGATCCATCATGTACCTGCGGTTGAGTTCGTCCACCCTGGCACACAGTGAACCTGCCAGGTGTTGAACCACCAGAGATATGCCCTGATGTTCCAGCCATGTCCAGAGACAGAGAGCCTCTTGACATAGGGTCCACGACCCCAACAGCTCTGTTTGTTGCAGTACCACATGGCAGTAGTGTTGTCCGTGAACACCTGCTCTACTCTCCCTTTGACAGAAGGAAGGAATGCCTTTAGTGCAAGACAGATCGCCCGAAGCTGGAGAAGGTTGATGTGGAGACCGGACTCCGCCAGAGACCAGAGACCTCTGATCTCCGCCTCTCCCATGTGGCCGTCTCACCCCAGAAGTGATGCATCTGTCACCACTGTGAACTCTGGTTGGGGAAGGAAGAGGGATCTGCCGTTGACCCAATCCTGGTTCGTTAGCCACCGCTGCAGTTGGTGTGCAGTGCCCTCCGAGATCTGGAAGCAATCGGAAAGATTCCCCTGATGCTGTGCCCACTGGAACTTCAGGTCCCACTGCAGAGCCCGCATATGCCACCTGGCATAGTCCAGCAGCAGGATGCAGGAGGCCATGAGGACCAGTAGCCTCAGGGTCAGTCGGACCGAAACCCGGGATAGAGGCTGAATATCCTGGACTCGCTGCTCGGGAGGATAAGCCCGAAACTGCGCTGTGTCCAGAAGCGCTCCGATAAAAAGGAGGTTCTGAGAGGGAATCAGGTGTGAATTCGGCACATTGATGGTGAATCCCAGCAAATGCAGGAGATCGGCTGTTGTCTGGATATGGGAGACGACAGCCTGGGGCGAGCCCGCCTTCAACAGCCAGTCGTCGAGATAGATGGAGACTGGAACCCCTGATCTGCATAGATGAGCTGCTACCATCGCTATCACCTTCGTGAACACTCGAGGGGCGCTAGTAAAGCCAAAGGGGAGCACGGTAAACTGAAAGTGCTCGTGGCCTACTGTGGCCTCGTAGGTAACGCCGGTGGGCCGGCAGGACGGGGATGTGGAAAAAAGCATCCTGCTAGTCCAACGCTACCAACCAGTCTCCTGGATCGAGGGCAGACAGGACCTGAGCCAGTGTCAACATTTTGAACTTCTCCTTCCGGAGGAAGTGGTTTACCTTCCTGAGATCAATGATAGGACGCAGGCCCTTGTCCTTCTTGGGCACCTGAAAGTAGTGGGAATAGCAACCACAACCTACTTCTGGCATAGGAACTCGCTGAATGGCTCCCTTGGCCAAGAGATCTGTAACTTCCTGCTGGAGAAGGGCCAGGTGATCCTCCGACATGCAATGGAATTGAGGTGACATGGATGGAGGAGTAATCTCGAAGGGGAGGGAGTAGCCCCTTCGGATTATCTGCAAAACCCACCTGTCCCGACTTGATGTTGAGATAGTGGGGGAGGTGATGGCGAATCCTGCCGCCCACTGGCGATTGATGGGCCTGAAAGGCAGGACTAGGAGGGTTTGGTGGCTGCTGCAGAGGGGGCGCTGGTGGACAGGCCTGCCCGCTGGCCCCCTGACCCACAGCGGTGGGATCCACATCCCCGACCATGCAGAGGCTGGACAGCTTGCACAGGCCTGAGGCTCTGGGTGGAATGTGGCGTGGCACCCCTTCCATAGCCACGAAAGATGGGGAAAAGCAGACTGCGCTGAGCGGGAGGTAGAAGCGAGGCCTAAGGATCTGGCCGTAGCCCTAGAATCCTGAGAGCGCTCAAGCACGTTGTCTGCCTTGTCGCCAAACAGGCGACGGCCATCAAAGGGCATGAACAAAAGCATTGCTTGGACATCACCAGAGAAGCCAGTGGACCTCAACCAGGTGTAGTGTCTCAGTGCTACTGATGTGAAAATCGTCCTGCCCAGTGAGTTGGCGGTATCCAGCCCACACCGGATGGCGAACTTCGCTGCATCTCTCCTTTCGGCAACAACACAGAAGAGCACGGCCCGGGCCTCCTCTGGGCAAAGTGACAGCACCTGCGCAACTGTGTCCCACACCGAGTGGGAGTAACGGCCCAATAGACATGTGGTGTTCACCAACCGCAGTCCCAACCTGGAGGAAGAAATTATCTTCTTTCCAAGGTGGTTCAGCTTCTTGGATTCCCTATGAGGTGGTGCGTTAGGGAATGTGCCTTTGGACGTTGAGGCTTGGACTAACAAGCTCATCCGGGTAGGATAGGAAGAAAGGAAAATGGGGTCGCCCAGGGCCGGGCGCTGGCGTTGGGCAATCATCTTTTCCACAGGAGCCCCTGTGTTGGGATTGGGCCAAGGTCCCAAAAGGATGTCCGTAAGGGCCTCATTGAACGGCAGCAGGGGCTCCGAAGAGGCCGTTGCCAGCTGAAGCACCTCAGTCAGGAGGTTAGTCCTGACCACCACCGTAGGCAGCTCAAGGTTTAAGGCCTCGGCTGCCCTATGCAACACCACTGCGCAAGTCGCACCCTCCTCCGTAGCCACGGTAGGGGGAGAAAGCATGCCAAGGTCTGGGGAGGTATCCAGACCACTGGCGTCAACCAACTCCTCTCTCCAGTCTGGTTCCTACAACTGGTCTGCAAGAGGATCCACATACCCCTTCCAGTCCTCACCCTCTCCTGGTAGCCACTCAGGGTGGTAGGAAATATCAGGTGAGAACAGGGGTACGAAAGTGCTGGTCGGTCCCTGACCAGACATTGGACGTCGGTCCGGCTCTGTGTCCTCAACGAGGGGGGAGGGGGGAGGCCGGGGCCGCCGCCGCCTGGGGACACAACCGGCGTCGGAGGCAGCGGGGGTGTCGTCACTGGATTCGTTGCTGGAGGAGGTGTCACGAGGTCGACCGGCACCGATCCGGATCCAAGCCTGGATCCTTGGGGACCCTGCAGTGCCAGAGCCGAAGGCATCAAAAGCCTAAAGCCCCAGCCGAGACCATGGAGCCGAGGGCACACCGGCAGAGTCTGGCTGCCCGAAGATAGAGTGCAAGGCTTCGTAAAAGCTTCAAAGCTGGGCAGGGGTCGCTCTGGCTCCCGGAATGGGAGAGAAGGCCGGAGTCGACCAAAGAGGCTTCGTGGGCGGAGCCGGACTACCAACTGCTTCTTGCATCGCATCGGCTGACGGACGGGAAGAACGCAAAGAGCGACAATGCTTCTTGGCCTTCTTCTTGTGCTTCGACTTAACCGAAGACAAAAGACTTCAATGACGAGTGGTGATGGTGGCTCAGCGACCGGTCCCGCGACGACCTTCTCGACCGGGACCTCTGATGACACGGAGCGGACTGCCGGGCCTTGAGAAGCTTTTGGGACCGCTCCTGAAAAGACTTCGGGTTCATGGCCTGGCAGTCGGAGCACGACTTTGGGTACTGGTCGCGCTCCAGGCATTAAAGGCACACGAGGTGCGGGTCTGTAACCGACATGAATTTGTGCAGCAGGAGTCGATCGACTCAAAAAAGGTGTCGACAAAAGTTGCAAAAACAATCAAAAAGTGACTCGGGGTACTGCTCTCTCCAGATCTGAGCTGGCTGGCGCGGAGAAAGAAAGAACTGACATCAGCACACGAGGGCGGCGTCTAGGCTAACGACGAACGCGGAATCTACCAACGCCACCTATCGACACACAGAGGTACTGCTGAAGAGAAAATTCTCCAGATCCAGTCTGACGCCTGGGGATAATTCTAAGGTGAGGAATCCATAACTAACTTTCAGATATGCAATCTTTGGAATAAAATTCCTATTCTGTTAAAAAACAATCAACATAATTTGACATGTTTCAGAAAACAATCGAAATCTTGGCTTTTTGCACTATAGTATTAGTTCTAGGCTGCACTGAAATTATTGATTTCTTGTTATTTATACTCTTTCTTTGTCGCTTACTTTGCATATACTAGCACCAACATGTACTTGGGCATTTGTTGCGCTTTATAAATATCAATGTCACATCCAACCACTAGAAGTGATGCTATGGTAATATCATTAGAGCTATATAGCACCCATCCCGGTGCATGGTCAGTTCCCCAACTTTTTTCCCCTTCTGTCTTTTAGAATGGGAACGTGGGTGGGACTGGTGGAAAGTGCAGCTAGATTAGAGTATGCACTAGAAAGATGGTTACTGAAGGCAAGCAGCTTTCTTCTGATGGATACTTGTACCTGCAAATTACTCACCTGCTAAATAGAGTCCAAGGAGTCAGGATAGTCAGACGAGGAAATTCTAGAGCACCAAAAGCATACAATAAACATCCCTTCTCACAACTGTATCCATGTAATAAGGATTGGCGAAGGTGTGCTTCAGATTGGAGAGTCCTCAAGGGATACATGTTAAGTTTGGTTCATCAAGCGACAATTTCACCTGCAGAGCAGTATGTCTTAGTCAAAGAACAATGAACATCAGCTGATCTGAAAGGATGCAGGTATAGGCTTTGGATGCAGGAGTGCAGAAACTGCCCCTCACAGACATGGAGAAGCAGTCTGCCCTGAAATGTAGAGAGAGACATGGTGCTGTGTATGTCTGTGTAACACACTGTTCTCAGAATATTCAGGTTGATGAAAATGGTTCAGGTCCAGTCCTGAAGATCTTCCTCAGAACCAAAGGACTCAAGGGTAGGGAAGGAAAGGCAGTGCAAAGTTCTACTTGATCAAATTGTGTCCCCAGACCTGTGCATAATAGACACTGCTGTGAGAAGCAAAGGATTTCACCTAAAGGGTACCTCAGAGGGCAAAGATGTGCAGTACTATCTCCTGATAGAGACCACACTGGTCAGTAAGATGACTTTAACTGAGACTGTCAACTCTGATGGTCAGGAAGCAAGACAGATGGTTGGTGACTAGCTAGATCCCATGCCAGTGCACTCATGTCCATTGCTTGAATGCTTCTTGACTGATACCCATCCCCTCCCTATTTGTTACAGTACCATAAAGCAGTCATATTGTTGGTCAAGATCTGGACAGACTGACTGCGAAGGGAAGAGAGCAAAGCCTTGAGCACAAGCCAAACTGACTTCAGTTTGAGTAAACTGATGTGCATTACCTGCTACTCTGGAGAACACAGACCTCCACTATCCAGTTCCACCAGATGAGCACCCCACCCGAGGGTGAATCCGTCACCAATGTGGTCACAGTTAGTGGATGGTAGGAGGAAATTCCTTGGGCCATGTGTTCCTCCACAGCCACCAAGTCCGGTATGCTGCAATGTCCCAAGAGATCACAATGGCATCCGACTGATCTCCCCCATGATGTAACCATTACTTGCAGAGGCACCACTGGGAAGACCTCCTGTGCCAGCATACATACATGACCGGAAGTATGTAGTAAGCCCATAGACCTAACAAAGAACCATTAGGACAGGTTTCCAAACTCCCCTCTCAACTCATCAAAATCAAATTCCAAATGTCTGACCAACTGGGGAAGAGGTATAGCTCAAAGCGATGTTTCCAGTCCTGCCCCCATTAACAAGAGGTCTGAGAGGGCTCTAGGTGAGATATGGGAAATCTGAAGTCAAAATGGAGGGATGCTATCGCCTGCAGCTTCTACTTCACTAACTGTGGTGAACCAGTTTTGAGCAGCCGATTGTTTAGGTATGGAAACAGAAAGCCTATCAGCCTTTCTTTCACACCCACTGTAATAACCTTTCTGATGAGAGGTGCAGATTACAGTCGGAATGGGAGGACTGCAAACTGGTAGTGAGTAGACCAGACCAAGAAGCACAGGCACTTCCTGTGTGAATGAAGGATAGGAATGTGGAAAGACGAGTCCTGCAATTTGATAACCACATCCAGTCTTGTTTCTAGCATCAGAAGAACAGGAGCCAGGGAAAACATATTCAACCTTTTATTGGAATTGTAATAGTTAAATAATGTGACCACTGCCCTCTTTTGAAAGTACAGAGTAGCACCCCTCCCTACTTATCTGCTCTGGGGCCAATTCTATTGCTCCTTTCAGCAGCAGGGCTGCCCCCTCCTGCTGCAGGAACCATAGATGCGGCTTTAACTGAAGGTACTGGAGAGTGGTGAAGGAGGGGGGGGGGGGGTCTCAGGAAGGGGCTCTGGGGAGGAGCTGATTAAAGGGGTTGGGCATAGTTTCTTTAGACAATTTTAAGTCCCATTTGTCATAGGTTTTGGTCCTCAAAGCCTGCAGAAAGTAAGATTCATCCTTCAACTAGCTACCTCCAAGGGAGACGTTAAGTCTACATGTCCCCTGGAAATTAGAGTGAATAAGTGCCTCCTCAGGGCTCCAGTTGACCCCCACTACTCAGGCACCAGAATCTATTGTATCAAGGCCCACTCTGATAATTTGGAGTAGGGCATTCTTGTCATCCCTCGCAACCTCTATGAAGTGGTCCCCAAGTTGATTCTGGAGGTTTGAGAGTACCAATATGGTAATCTTACACAAAGCATGTGTATCTGGCAAGAAGGCAGATCGAATTCATAGATTTTAGAGCCATATTGCTGGCAGAGAACATCTTTTTACCAATCACCTCCAACCTTTTGGATTCCCTCTAGAGAGAGGCTGTAAGGAATGAGAAGTGGGTTTGCTCACCGCAGGAGTAAGCGTGTAAAATTAAGCATTCCAGAGAGGGATGAGAAGAGAGAAATGCGGAGTTTCCTGGTGCCATACTTTAGTTCTTTGTTATTAGTCCATTGACTGCCAGAGCTGAAGTGGCTTATCCCATGCAGCTTTAAGGGGTCCGAGCAGAGCTTCATTAAAAGGCAAGAGTGACTCAGATGAAGAGGACATAGGCTGAAGCACCTAAGTCAATAGATCAGCCTTGGTCTCCACAGTTGGTAAAGGTAGCTTCAAGAGTTCTGCAATCTTCCTAATCATTTTGCTAAAGGAAGCCACTTCTGAGGAGGTTGATCCACTTTGGTACTCCATTACCGTTTCTGGCAACATATCCATGACAACAGCAGGGTGCAATACCAGATAATGAGCAGAATTGGAGGAGGGTGGCTGCAGAACTTTTCCCACCTCACTGCTGTCATTGTAGTCAAGTTTATTTTTATACAAGACCCAAGTAAAACTAGAACAAATCTTGCTGAGCTTGCCAGTAGCGTTGGAGTAGAATATGAAACAGGATCAGGTAGAGAAATGTATTATTATTATGCCTAGACTCCTTTACAAGCATGGCCTTACCCAAGGTCGTATGGACTATGGCTTTTGTTTCTGGGAACTCCTGTGGCATGGCCGGCGTTTTTGGAAGCGCCAGGTCAGACATGGCACCAGAGAACCTCCTAGGGCTGGAATAAAGCCAGTCAAAGCCAGAGGCTGCCCAAGGGTGAATCTATGGGGTTGTATGGCACTGAAGGGGAACCCACTGCTGGAAACCCAAAAGGAACTCAAAAATACACATAGGGACGTGCAGCCTGCCTGAAAAGTGCCACCGTGGTGCTAAGTAACTTAGATGTCTTGTAACCTGGCGCCAGGAACTCCAGACTGAACTGTAAAAGGATCAGGTGACAAGGGGTCCAGGGCTTCCCCCCCGCGTTAGATACCGGAGGAGAAAGGCACTGCTAGAGTAGACTCTTCGGGAAGAGGCATGGCCAATGTTGGAGTCTGTCCACGTGACCCACATATCAACCTTTTCTTTTTTTTGTCCTTTGACTTCATCAAAGAGAAGTGTGACTTTGAGGGTGACCCCCCCCCCCCCCCCCCCCCCCAAAAACGCAGGGTGAATGGTGTGAATGGTGTCGTGACCTATGCTTGTCATGAGCTGTGACAAATTTGGCATTGTGATCTTTGACAGCTTTGGGGAGCATGAAGCAGCATTCATCGAATGACCCCGAGTCGGGCTTAGACAACGAGCATCACAAGCAGACAATGTGAGGGTCTGAAATGGACAATTGTCAACTGCAGACATGACAGGGTTTGGAGCCTTACTTTCTAGGAGGTGTGGTCTCTCGCACTGCACCGAAACATTTCTGAAAAATGTATCTTCGTGGAAAAGCCATCTAAAATCACTGGGGTTCTGCTTCGGATCAATGTTGAGGGCATGGAAAAAGTGAATCCAATAGGTGAGTCACAATGGCCGTTATATGGCTCTAGTGACATCACCATGGTGTTGCATCCAGTGCAGAGAATGAGCCAGCGCCCCCCTTTAACGGCATAGGAGTGTTATGCAAGGTTTCAGGAACCAGTCTGGCACCCGGGTGAGAAAACAAAATAATAAAAAGATCACTTCCCGGTTCTGTCCCCTCGCACACTTTTTTTTTTTTTTCTGCTTTCAAATAGCTCTATACAGCATCTATTTTAGTATGTACACCGACACTTCTGTCCAACCCGCTCCTCTGAGCCCATTCACGTTTTAACAGATAAATTCTTTTCTCATGGTGAGGCCAACAGTCCGAGAATAGCAAGCCTCTAGGCCTTGGGAGGAGAATAGACAGACCTCCGAGCTAAAGAGACAGGAACTGATCCCAGACATGTTGCATAAAGAGAAGGGTCCCTCTGACCTCGCTCCGACGCAGGAAACTGCCAAGGAAACATAAACCAGACATAAGTGTTTTAGATGAGATTACTTTCTGACCTCGCGCAAGGCTCTTGCTTCAGCTACAAAAAATGTCCTGCACTGTTTTATTTTTAGTATGTTAAGGAGGGGTCCACCCAGAGTGTGTGCAGGAAAATGTATATATATTTTACTCTGTGAATAAAGAAGCAGACCAATCCTGAACCTTGCACGGTGATGCCGTTTGTTCTGCCTTGACTCGAGTTACTGTATGAAAGTCCTTGTTTTAACTCGAACGCCACGGACTCCCCGGCTCATTATTTTATCATTATAGAAATTCTGCCTGGCGTAAATATAGATTTATTTACCACATTTACTGGCGCCTGAACAGGGACACTCCCCCTTCCCCACGCGCCGGCGATGTAGGCCCGGTCTTTGTCCCTTCCAGACCCTCCCGACGGACTTCACGTGCACGAAAGCGTGGTGTTCCCGTTAACTCCCTCGGCAGAGGGGGAGGAGACGAACTGCGGCTGGACATCCACACGAGGCGGTGAAGAAGTTGGCGGAGTGTCCCGACCCAGAGCCCGACCTGTGAGATCGTCGAGTCCGAGGTTTTCGGAGTCCCACCCCTACTGCGCAGCGTCAAGAACCTGACGACCAGGTCTTCAAGTCCTGCTTCTCGGTGAGTACACCTAAGAATGCATAAAGACGGGCTCTATGAACGAGCACGGTAAAGACGAGTCCAGTTTTGTTTAAGTGGGTTAGGTAAAAAGTTGCACCGCGATTCTGGTGTATAAAGATATCAAGTTTATTGATTAAGTTTAAGTGTATTGTTAAGTATCGTTTTGTAGACATGCCGTTGTTTTCACGCCTACATAAACTAGGTACCAAGAAGGGGTTGTTGGAACATTCAGTTCCACTTCCCCCTCGAGACACGCCCGGACATTTTATGTACACAAAGCATGGAATTAGTGCAATATTGTTTATGGAATTATGGGTTGATTACACCAAGGGGTTAGAGAACAAGTATAGGTGGCCTGAGACCGGTACGTTTGACATGGAATGTATAATGAAACTAGAGGAGCAACTATGGCAGAAGGTGAGACCGGCTCAAGATGAGTCTATAGAAATGTGGCGCAAAGAAGCACATAGGCGGGTACAGAAACAAATTAGTAAACTGGAGAAAAGTAGGGTAATGTCAGAAGGGGCAAAACAAAAGAAATTGCAGGATGTAGGAGCCACGGTTCAAAAAGAACAAGACCGTCACCAGAATGCTCTCATCACAGGGCTTTATCCCGTGCTAACAGACTTACCCACGGAGAGGGATTTTTCCAACCCCCCAATAAAGACCGAAATAACTGTGCCCTCTGCCCCGGTTGATAGTTTCATCGAAAACTATTTAATGACCTCGCCTCCCCAGTATGTAGAGACTCCTACCCCCCCAGCCGTAATACACCAAGCGCTACAAATCGATCAACAAGATCAGTCAACACCGCCACCTGAGCCATCAGAGGCAGCAGGGGGACATTTAGCGTTGCCCGCACAAGCTAACATAAGTGCCTACGAAGAAAGTCCTGGCACTGGTCAAATGGCGGACATTTCACGACAACTGGTTCAGGCAGAATATGAACTAAGAGACGTAGTGAACAAAAAGAAACTGCTGGACGATATTTATGAACACGTCCGTACGGGTGAAAACCCGAATGCGATACAAACTGCTATGCAAAATAGAAGCATCGATCACAAATAAAATATCCATATATTTACATCATGCCTTCTGTTACGTCTGTTATCTGACGACGAGAATATGGGAAGAAAACAGGGACTATGGGACTTGCACCGCGCTATTGTGGCTTGGGATCACAAGTCAAGACAGGGACAGAAACAGTGCACACAAACTGGTAGAGGAAATAGCGGCTGTACATACCGAACTGGAAAGGTTACTAAAATCAGAGGAAGCTGACAATACTGGCTTCGTCGTCCGACCGGTCTATAAAAATACATGCACAGACAGAAAGGGTATAAAGTATAGATCAGCAAGAACAGAAAAGGTAGGGTCATCACCTGAGGAACTGTACCAAGCAACGGTCATGGCATTGGACGAGTGGCTGGACACCGAGCCACCGCTCACCAATGAGGAACAGGAGATAGCACGGTCAGCCACACAATGGGTGGCCCAGGCTAAAGTATATGGTCCAGACATAATAGCACAATTGTACTCGAGTCTAGCCCCGCTCCAGCAGCGACTGGCCAGTATCTATATGGTTCAACATCTGGCTACGTTGTATGAATACCGAGGCTGCCCTCAGGATAGGTTACACGAATTTGTAGACGACTGCGTGAGCCGTAGGTTCATGTCTAAACCGGACGAGTTCCTCAACATATTTCTGGATCTTAGACATAGATATCACATGTACGTTGCCGATATTGCTGAACCATTTGTTTTTGACCGTGGAAACTACCCAATGCGGGAAGTACACCCCCGGGTGGGACCAGACAATACCATCGAAAGGGTTCATGTGTACCAACCCCTGTCAAAAATTGACCTGATACAGTTAAAGAAAATGGTCCCTCCCCATGAAAAGGACCCAGTTGGTTTCCATAGGGAGCTAAGAGATATCCTGGCAATGGGAAATTACACGTATAGTGACGTACAAACACTGCTGCGTATGATACTGCCACAAGGGGTGTTTGAGAAATTAAAAGCACAGGATTGGGAAGTAGGTACAAAACATCTACGGTGGGCGGAGGTAGAAGCAGAAGAGAATACCCGCCCGGTGGGGGGAGGCCTTACGGATAAGGAAAAAGACTTACCGTCCCTACTCATAGCAGTCTTACCCCGTCTATTGGCCACTAAAAAGGAAGATTGGGGAACGATCTCGGCATGTAAACAGAAACCGGACGAGGATCCTAGTGATTATTAGGCCCGTTTAGAACAATGCTTTTCAGTAAACAGCGGTCTCTCTACGACCAGTGAAGCATACCCCCACCTTCTTGTGACAAAATTAAAAGAGAACGCCCTGCCGGCTCTTAAAAATAGAGTATTAAAAGTAGAGAGTACGTGGCAGGCAGGTACTCTAAGTCAGGTATTACAGATGCTCCAGTATCATCACAACAGAATATGCGATGAACAAGACAATGAGAAGAAACGTATGAAAGATACTAAAATGAAAATATTAGTTGCACAGTCCACGGCTGTAAGCACCCCAGATAGAAAAACGGGTACGACAAAGGGTGTCTGTAACTACTGTAAGAAAGAAGGTCATTTTGTTCGTGAATGTCCTGTCTTAAAGCATAATATTGCAACAGGGAAATCACAGCCACGGCAATACCCACCAAAAGACTTGCCGCCACCACCACCACCCCCGCTGCCGACTCAAATGTACCAGCAGGATCAGGACCAGTACCCTGAACTTCCCGCATTTACATGAAGCTGCCTAGAGAGAGAAAAGGACTTGCCCCTAATTCCTGTACCGGTGGATCAAAAGGGTTCGTATGTTAAAGCAATTGTTCTAGGACAAGATAGGAAATTTCTCCTGGATACGGGGGCAAGTAAAACAACCATAAAGTATCACGAGGTCCCGGAGGTGCCTCTCTCTGGTTCACATAGTATATCTCTGGGATTCTCGGGCCAACCAGTCATAAGTAAAGAATCAGAACCCCAACAATTGACGGTCGGCCCACTGACACGAACAACAAAGTTAGTTCTCACAGACACATGCCCTGAAAACTTGTTAGGAATACAGACATTGAAAGAATTGGGAGCGGTTATCTGCTGCTCCCCCGAGGGTGTTCGTTTATTTCTACGTGATTTTAAGGGTCACTTTGTGGCAAAAGCATTGGACGAACGCCTACTGCACTTACCAGAACACCTCTGGGCAAAGGGACCAACGGATGTAGGTTACATAGAAATAGCGCCATATAAAGTGACGCTGAGGGCAGGAGCGTTATTACCTAGGCTGCGTCAGTATAAGATTCCACCGGCAGCGGAACAAGGGTTGATTGAGATAATACAGGATCTGATGGACAGGGGTGTAGTGAAGGAAACGGGTTCTAATATCTGTAACAGCCCCGTGCTTCCTGTTCTTAAAAGAACAGACCCAACGGCATCCCCAGTGTACAGATTAGTGGTAGACTTGAGAGAACTGAACAAATGTGTGATTCCCCAATATCCTGTCGTGCCGGACATTTCATCATTACTGACTGCTATTGATCACCAAGCTACACATTTTACTGTCATCGATTTGAAGAACGCATTTTTCAGTGTCCCTATCCATGAAGACAGTCAGTACCTTTTTGGTTTCACTTTAAAAGGTCGTAGTTTCCAGCTGACGAGAGCTCCACAGGGGTATACTGAAAGTCCTAGTACATATAGTCAAGCATTGAAAAGACAGCTAGACACCATCACTATGCCTCAACATACAGCCCTATTACAGTACGTCGATGACATCCTGATCACAGCAAGATTGGAGGGGTTGTGTGAGCAGGCCTCCCTTCTGGTGTTGGGTTTTCTGGCAAATAACGGACACAAGGTATCACTTTCCAAATTACAGTTCTGTGGACAGCAAGTGGTATACTTGGGACACGTGCTGTCCAAGGACGGTAGGCAACTCACCACAGAGAGAGTGCAGGCCATTGTCCGAATCCCTCAACCTCGAACACAGAAGGAAGTCCGAGGCATCATAGGTTTAAAATCATACTGTAGGCAATGGATCCCACAATATGCACACATAGCCAAGCCTCTTATTCAGTTAACGACCCAAGCTGCGAAATCCACTGACACCTTGCCCTGGACCTCCGAACACACGCAAGCTTTTGAGGCGTTAAAGCAAGCCCTCTGTGAAGCCCCAGTCTTAGCTACCCCTGATTACGACAAACCATTTACATTGTTCGTTACAGAACGAAACGGTACAGCACTCTCAGTCCTCACACAGGAGCAGGCAGGAAAGAACAGGCCCTGTGCATACTTTTCCAGTACGCTTGATCCAGTAGCCCAGGCCTTACCTGCATGCTTAAAATCAGTGGCAGGAACAGCTTTGGCGATAAGACAATCGGACAGTATAGTATTAGGCCATCCCCTCATTGTTCAGGTTCCCCATTCAGTAGAGGTCCTGTTGAATAGAACACAGACACAGCATCTGACCATAGCACGACTGACAGGATACGAACTCACGTTGTTTCAGCCTCACATAACCATAAAACGATGTAACGTGTTGAACCCTGCCACTCTCCTACCCGAGACAGTACAGATTGAGGACATCCATGACTGTGCCCAGACAGTCAAGATCTGACAGACGTACCACTCCCCGTAGTTGATAACACTCTCTATGTGGATGGCTCATGCTTAAGGACAGACAAGGGACAGCTAGCTGCTGCTTATGCCATAACTACTGAGACCAAAGTGGTAGAATCGCACAAGATAGAAATACTGTCCGCACAAGCGGCAGAATTAGTTGCCCTAATACGTGCCTGTGAATGGGCAAAAGGCTTGAAGGTGAACATCTATACAGACTCAGAATACGCCTTTGGCGTGGTCCACAATTTCGGGGTTCTCTGGAAAGAAAGGGGATTCCTGACTTCTCACGGCACCAAAATCCAGCATGCAGCCCTGATACATAAATTACTAGATGTCATACACCTCCCAGACCAGGTGGCTATAATGAAATGCAAAGCACACACCAAAGTAACTTATTCCATCACAAAAGGGAATGACCTGGCTGACAAAACTGCTAAAGAAACAGCATTACAGGCCATCTCAAAATTAAGACTACAACTTCCAGTGTTTCAAGGCCCTGCCCGTACGGTAAAGGACCCTACTCAAGATGTTATGGACATACAGACTCATGCTACCGCTACTGAACTGGAACACTGGAAAGTGTCCGGAGGGGTAGAAACAGATCAGGGATGGATGACAAAAGACAGGGCCCTCTGGTTTTTACCGGACTCTATGGTCCCCGTGATAATTGACACCGCACATAGTCCCGCACATTTGGGAGAAAAAGCCATGCTGGATAGCCTAAGCAATATATGGTATAACAAACAAATGCATGCTGCGGCCAAAAACAAAGTGAAAACATGTATGATCTGTTACCAATTTAATCCCGGGAAAGGCACAGTCACAGAGGGAGGAGGATTCCACCCCCCTGATCATCCCTTTGAAGTCCTACAGATGGATTACATCCAGATGGAAAGATGCAGGGGGTACAAATATGTCCTAGTTGTAGTATGTGCATTGACCCGATGGACAGAGGCCTACCCAGTCCCTGACTATACAGCGGTGACAACAGCCAAACAATTAGTGAGAGAATTTTTTCCTAGATACTGGTTGCCACGTGTCATTTACTCTGACAATGGCCAGCCCTTCTCTTCTGAACTGATGAAGCATGTCTCCCTTTTGTTGGGTTATACTTGGAAGTTCCACTGTGTCAGGCACCCACAGGCAGCAGGCCTGGTGGAAAGACATAACCAAACATTGAAAACGAAGCTGGCAAAAGTATGTGCAGAGAAGGGTACTGACTGGATCACAGCTCTTCCCGTTGCCCTGTTTTACATGAGAATGGTAGCGCATTCAAGGTCAGGCCTGTCTCCCTATGAAGTCGTGTTCGGGAGACCCCCAAACATGTGGGGAACATCTATGCCGAAGAAGATAACTGATGTTGACAGTACTATGCTTGCAGATTATTTGGCTTCCTTGATGTCTGCACTCCTCTCTTGTCGTTCACAGGTTCCAGCAGCTTTCCCAGACAAAACCAAGCCCGAGGATCACACCATAACTCCAGGAGACTGGGTCCTCGTTCGGAATTTTGACAGATCAAGACACCTCGAGCCCAGGTGGAAGGAGCCAAAATTGGTCCTATTGACCACCAGGACAGCGGTCAAGGTTGAAGGTCGAAGGTCGAAAAGGATGGCTGCATGCAAGTCACTGTAAAAAATTCTTTGGGGATATTAATACCTATGAGAAGAACAAATACTTAGACATAGACCCAAAAGACATATTACCACCGTTACTGGAGAGAACACCACAGCAAGAATATACTTCCAAGTTAAGGCCTAGACATAAGATCTGATATTCTGGTTAATTAAGTCCACTGGGTACGTCCTGTGGTGAAGCGGCTGGAATAAGGATCTCAAATATCCAGGCCAAAAAGACTATGATGAAACAAAAGTATTGTAAAATGCTACACCAAAGATATTCTGTTTTTTTAGTATTATTATTTGTTGTCCTTTTTGCTACAAGCTTGGGGTGGATCCTACACTTGGCATACCCCCCCGTTTTGTCAAAAACGTTAAACAGCACTACAATGCACTCCCATGTAGAACTTCCTACGCATCTTGCAGACAGGCGCCTAGAATTTCCCAACAACACTTTCCTTTCTATGTTACACCATCACCAACTATCGATTAACACCACTGACTGTTGGGTCTGTGGACGAATGCCACATTCGGTTAGCAGAGGTGTCCCATTGTTCTCATACCCCTTTTCTATGGTGGGTTCCTGTTTGGCTTGGAAACTCATGTTACACGAGGGACAGCGGACGGGAAGAATAAAAGATGCCGTCATCGCTTCCTTTACTCGACAAGTCTGGCGTAATACTTCAGAAACCAGGGCCTACCCTTTTTGTTATAGTTCCGATCATGACACATACTCTCTTCCCTACACTGAGGAGGAGGAAATGATTACCATTAATAACAACAGTGACACGGTATTTGTAGGTATGAAAAGAGTAAAAAGGAATCTAACACCATCCTTCGTATGGGTGAAACCCCAAAAAGGAGCCCTGTGTATAACGGGCATAGGGGATAAGCCGGTGGGGGAAAGTTCTTGTCTAGTTCATAGGAGTCTGAACACCACGATGTCCCCCTATCTGGTGCTATCAACTAATTCTTATTTTATTTGCGGAGACAAAGCCTATGTGCGGTTACCCACTGGATGGAGTGGCTCCTATTATATAGCCTTCTTGTTACCTCCCACCTAAACTGCCCCGGCAGATTACCATCTGATTGACCCCCTGTCCACCATAAGAAGGCGGCGAAGGTGGGTCATAGATGCAGAAGATACTGCACGACAAGAGGCAGGAGATTTTATTAAGGGCTTCAGTCCCTTCTGGGGAGCCATGATTAATAGCCGGCACATAAGACAATTAACACGTGTGCTGAAAAACACTATCGATGAGACGGCCAGTGCGCTGGGCAACATCACTGCTGAAATGGCCGCCGAAAGACTCATAACCTTACAAAATCGTATGATTTTAGACATCATGCTAGCAGACCGCGGGGGGGGGGGGGGGGGGGGCATGCAAATTGATCAGTTCTAGCTGCTGCATTTATATTCCTGATGACGCACCCACGGTATATGCAGCAATTTCCCGACTTCATGTAATTTCAAAGGGCCTCGACCAGGCCACAGGCTCTTGGTCCCTGATGGACTGGCTATGGAGCCTTATTCTACAGTGGGGATGGAAAGTGCTGACCGTACTTGGGCTGGTCCTTGCTCTCCTAATATCATGTTGCCTTTGTGTCCAATGCGGGCCCGCCTTAAGCGGTCTCTGTGCTACATGTCTCGTCCCAAAACCAATTAATAGAACAAGAGAAAATGAGAAAATGATGCTGCAAGCCCATGTGGACGGTCTCATGGCCATGGAAGTGGCCTAAAAATACAATTAAGTCGCGCTTGGGGACAAGGAGGGAATGAGAAAACAAAATAATAAAAAGATCACTTCCCGGTTCTGTCCCCTCGCACACTTTTTTTTTTTTTGTGCTGCTTTCAAATAGCTCTATACAGCATCTATTTTAGTATGTACACCGACACTTCTGTCCAGCCCGCTCCTCTGAGCCCATTCACGTTTTAACAGATAAATAATTTTCTCATGGTGAGGCCAACAGTCCGAGAATAGCAAGCCTCTAGGCCTTGGGAGGAGAATAGACAGACCTCCGAGCTAAAGAGACAGGAACTGATCCCAGACATGTTGCATAAAGAATAAGGGTCCCTCTGACCTCGCTCCGACGCAGGAAACTGCCAAAGAAACATAAACCAGACATAAGTGTTTTAGATAAGATTACTTTCTGACCTCGCGCAAGGCTGTTGCTTCAGCTACAAAGAATGTCCTGCACTGTTTTATTTTTAGTATGTAATGGAGGGGTCCACCCAGAGCGTGTGCAGGAAAATGTATATATATTGTACTCTGTGAATAAAGAAGCAGACCATCCTGAACCTTGCACGGTGATGCCGTTTGTTCTCCCTTGACTCGAGTTACTGTATTAAAGTCCTTGTTTTAACTCGAACGCCACGGACTCCCCGACTCATTATTTGATCATAATAGAAACTCTGCCTGGCGTAAATATAGATTTATTTACCACACAGGGATATTTAATATGTGAGGAGTCTGCAAGTAAACATTGCCATCTGAAAGAAAGTACCTGACATATGCAGCTCTGTTCCGTCACTTCTACAGTAGTATAACATAGCTTCAGAATCCTACAGGGGCACCTACAGGTGTGCAACAGCACTGCTGAAAAAGATAGATTAAACCAGTCTGGCGCCTGGGAATATTTTAAAGACGAGGAATCTGCACAAAGAAGTATCCATCAGAGCACGGATTTTTGTGCTCTGATGAAACTGGCCAAAGTCATTAAAAAGGCTATTAAAAAGGTGCGGGATGTTTGAGTTGAAAAGGGGCACCAATTTAAGACATATTTAATCGGACTACACTGGAGGACATTAGCATAGATCACAAGTATAGTTATTGCTGCTCATGTTCCACTGTGCTGTGCCATAATAGGCTCATCTAAAGGTCATCTGATATGCATGAGCACTGTACTATTATTGAAGCCCAAAAGCAAACTTTCAGTGTGTGCCGATATAAAGAACTGAAATTCCGAAACAGAGGCAGTCCTGAAGAACACTCTTTTAAAGCGGACTATGCACAAACATGTCCCCTCAAAAGAGCAAAAAACAAGGCTTGAAAGTAAAACGAACAAAAATGTATTGCTGCATACATAAAAACAAACGTAAGTAAATAAATGAAAATGTTGTAAGTATATCCAGTTCAGAGGAAAATCATTAAAGGCCAAAACTAAAGCTCAGTAAAGTTAAAGGGTGTCTGAACATGTAGATTTTATAAGCTACAGGTTCAAAATAGTTGGCAAACTAAAGGCGACAGACAATGTAGCAGAAAGGTGCACAACCACTTATGAGTTAAACA
Source organism: Triturus cristatus (assembly GCF_964204655.1). NCBI lineage: Eukaryota > Metazoa > Chordata > Amphibia > Caudata > Salamandridae > Triturus > Triturus cristatus. Next base: position 909,342,980 of record NC_140588.1, read on the forward strand.
AAGAAAGAAAGTAACCAGTCACCTGTATTAGGACATATTCTTTACATTATAGGTTTTTAAAAAAAAAAAGAAAAAGTAAGAAGCTGTGGTGAGTTTTATCACCCAAACCCCCACCACCCCCAAAATAATTGTGCCCACTCGATCATACAAAATTAAATTAAATATCTTTCAGTATTCCTATATTTCCTATTGCTAAAAACTAAGGTAATGCCTGAAATAAAGTATGGTTCTTAACTGGATATGATGTGTGTAGACATGTAAATCAGAACAATGAATATCCAGGATCATCTTAACAAAATGTTGCAAAGGTAAATGGAAGGCAGGAAAATAGGTGAAACTTCTTGAACATCAAGGAAATAGATTGCATACTGGCTCCAAAACACAATTATTACAAAGTAACTTGCCTCTTTAAACTCTGCTTTCAATACACAGTGTCCTAATGTTGACTGCCACTGGAGCTTTCTACCACTGTGCTTCCCTAGATAGAAGGTCTTAAAAATCTCCTGGAGTTTTACCATCTAAAAGAAAACAGAAAAATTGTGATAATTTGTTGCTTAACCATTTTTTTTTTATTGTTTCAAAGGTACTTACTTTCTATTTTGTGTTTAACCCCTTGTGTGCGCACGACGTCTCCCGGCCGTCGTGCATTACGGTGGGCGTGTGCGCAAGACAGCCGGGAGCCGTCGTGTTCGCGAACGCCGTTTATTTCTCCCGCACAGCGGGAGAAATAAACCCGCACGCAAGGGGTTAAGCATTTAAAACATTCCATGCAATTCATCCAGAAAACATGGACATATAGAACATAAGTGCACAGGTATGACAGAATCTTTACCATATATTCAGACTAAAAGTTTATAAAAAATCCCTACAACTTACATCTTTGCTACACTTTCTTAGTCACTCGTATGCATAATAAGGAATATGCTACTTACCAGTAGGCATCTGTTCTTGGCATGTAGAGCTGCAGATCTACACACTGTGCATAGATCGTCATCTGGTGTTGGGCCCGGATGTTTGCACTTGTTTTTGTCTTGTAAAGTCTTTGGAAGTCACAAGGTATGTGACTCCTTTGGATCATAGTGCGCATGGGCATCGGCTCCATCCTCAGATTGTTTTTCGCCAGTAGGGAAAGGATGGAGCTCAGTAAGAAACAGGAAAGATGCCCATGTGTGGTGTATCTAATTAAGATATTACTTGTACAGATAAAGGTAGCCGGGTGGGCGTGTGTAGATCTGCAGCTCTACATGCCAAGAACAGATGCATACTGGTAAGTAGCATATTCCGTTCGAGGCATATGAGCTGCAGATTACACACTGTGCATAGATTGTAAAGCAGTATCCACTCCTAGCGGCGACCACCAGTATCTGTTGCAGTAGTTTGAAGTAGTGTTTTGAGTACAGCCTGGCCCACAATAGCCTGTTTAGTTTGCACATCAACACAATAGTGTTTTGTGAATGTGTGCGGTGTAGACCATGTAGCTGCTCTGCAGATATTATCTAAAGGAATGTTCCCTAAAAATGCCATTGAAGCCCCTATCTTTCGTGTAGAGTGGGCTTTAGGAGGAACAGATAATGTACGTTTCGCTTTATGGTAACAAATCTGTATGCATTTGACAATCCACCTAGCTATCCTAGATTTTGATATGGGGTTGCCTTTGTGTGGTGGTGAGAAAGACACGAATAGTTGTTTGGTCTTACGAAAGGGTTTTATTCTCTCTATGTAGTATAGTAGTGCTCTTTTGACATCTAAGGTGTGAAGAGCTCTTTCTGCGACTGTTTGTGGCTGCGAGAAGAATACAGGCAGCTCTACAGATTGATTGAGGTGGGAAGGAGAAATGACTTTAGTGAGGAATTTAGGATTAGTTCGGAGAACAACTTTATTAAGATGCATCTGGAGAAAGGGTTCTTGAATGGTTAGTGCTTTTAGTTCACTAACTCTTCGTAGAGAAGTAATGGCTACGAGGAAAGCTGTTTTCCATGTTAAGAATTTTAGCTCACATTTATGTAAAGGTTCAAATGGAGGCCCCATTAGTCTTGTGAGAACGATGTTTAAATTCCACACAGGGGAGGGTGGTATTCTGGGGGGAATTTTCTCTCGAGTCCCTCCATAAAGGCCTTTATGGCAGGTACTCTGAAAAGTGAGAGATGCTGTCTATTTTGTAGATATGCTGCTATGGCATCGAGATGCAATCTGATAGAGGTATAGGCTAGGTTGCATCTTTGGAGGTGTAGTAAGTAGCCTATGATGTGTTGGATAGACACATATAGGGGATTAGTGTCGTTATGGCAGTATACTATGAACCTCTTCCACTTTGCCGCATAGCATGCTCTAGTGGTAGGCCGTCTAGCTTCTTTGATGACGTTCATACGGTCAGGAGGAAGGTCAAGGTAACCAAATTCTAGGATTTCAGGAGCCAGAACGCTAGGTTGAGCTGAGCCGGGTCTGGTTGTTGGATCTCTCCATGGTTCTGGGTTAAGAGGCGTGGAGAGAGGTGTAGTTTTTGGTGCAGAATTACTGAGAGTTCCAGCGGTGTGGAGTACCATGGCTGTCTGGCCCAAGTTGGAGCAACTAGGATGAACGTTAATGATTGTTGCTGCAGTTTGCGCACCACTAGCGGAATGAGTGGGAGAGGTGGAAAAGCGTACGCAAATCTGCCTGACCAGTTCATCCATATCGCATTGCCTTTGGACAATGGGTGAAGATACCTGGCAGCGAAGTTTGGGCATTTGGCATTTTCTTGGGTGGCGAAGAGGTCTATCTGTTGTTGCCCCAAAATCTGAAAAAACGGTTGAAGAACTTGTGGATGAAGTTCCTACTCGTGGATTTGTTCTGTTTGACAGCTTAAGAGATCGGCTATTGTGTTTTGGACTCCTGGGACATGTTGGTCTAGGAGAAAAATGTTCTGAGGTATAGCCCACCTCCATATGCTCTGTGCAAGTTGAGACAGCTGCAGAGAGTGTGTCCCGCCTTGTTTTTGGATATAATACATGGCTGTCATGTTGTCAGTGTGGACTAAGACAGTCTTGCCTGATTTGTTTCTTCAATGCTTTTAAGGCTAGGAATATGGCTAGTAAGTGGTTGATGTGGAGTAACTTTTGTTGAGGTGTCCACCTGCCCTGCATGGTGTGAGTGATGTAGTAGGTGAGCTCCCCTGCCGGAGAGTGATGCGTCCGCTGTCATGACTATTTGAGGAACTGGCTCGAGGAACGGTCGTCCTTTGGAAAGGTTCTTGGTGTTCCTCCACTGCAGAGAGCGATGGTCACTGCAGAGAATAGAAATGGTATGGTGTAACCTGTCTGAACAATTCCCAAGACGCATCTGTCAGATGAGATGGATCAGCACCCTGAGAGGAATTGTTGTAGCGTCAATATGTTTGGATTTCCTGTCCGGATGATCGGCCAGAAATGAGTTAGGGTACTCCTTGTTGGTGGAGGCCAGGACCATAAGGCTCTCTGGGGTGGGGTGAGTGACATACTAAATCCAGATAACCAGATGCCAGTCTATGATGTCTGGGCAACTGCATGTTCAAATGTGGGCAAGTTTTGGAAATGCCTTTTTTGTGTGGTCATTCCCACATCTTTGGACTGAATCTGCTGTTTTTCATTTTTACTCAGAGTGCACTGAGGCCGGCTAACCAGACCTGTGTCTGTGCCCTTACCCTTTAGCAGGTATGTCGAATTGGCTCATACCCAATTAGCTAAGCTAACTTACCGGAAAGTCCTTTACAAATAAGACCCAGGGCATGTAAGTTAGACAGTCACACTCAGGGATTGCAGCACTGGTTGTGCCACCCTGGGAGAGACAGGAGTAAAATAAGACTCCAGGCCTGCCATTTGCAGGCTGGAAGTGTAGTTAAAACGGTTGGCCTGACTGTCATTTAAAGCAAGGGCAAAGCCAGACTTCCCAATGGTATATGTCTCAGTCACCCCCATCGCAGGCCCTTCTAGTCCTAAGGCAGGGTGCAAAATATCCCAAGGACAGAACATGTTTTTTACACTTTCTGGTAGTAAAGAACAAGTTACTTACCGTCGGTAACGATATATCTGGAAGAGACATAGATTAGTTATGGATTCCTCACCTTAGAATTACCCCCAAGCGTTAGACTGATAGGTGGCGTCAGTCGACTCCGCATTAGTCGTTGGCGTGGTTGCCGTTGCAGCATCTACTTAGACGTCGCCCTCGTGCGCAGTCTTCAGTTCTTTACACGACATTCCACACCAAAAGCGCAGAGCCATGCAATACACTGACCACTGGTGCATGAAAACTAGGGCCCTGAAAGGGAGTTCCTTATTCTAGAAGTCAGTTGGCAGAACGGGGAGGACGGGGAGGATGGGTGGGGCGGTGAGGAATCCATAACTAATCTATGTCTCTTACAGATATATCGTTACCGAAGGTAAGTAACTTGTTCAGCTGAAAGAGACAATTAGTTATGGATTCCTCACCTTAGAATAGATACCCCAGCAATACCAACCCCGGAGGAGGGTCTGCGATCCAAGTTCACACCAGAGTGTCCTGGGGTACCGAACGGCCAAAGAAGTCGTCGCACAAGTTATTTACCTTCGGTAACGATAGATCAGTTAGAAACATTAGTAGTGATAGATTCCTTACCTTAGAATTACCCCCAGGCGTCAGACTGGATCTGAAAAGTTTTTGTCAGCAGTAACCCTGTGCGTCGGTAAGCGTCGTCATGCAGCTCCGTGTGCATCGTTCGCGCTGAGATGACATTGCTGGAGCTACTTGGACGCGCCCACGCGTGCTGACGTCAGTTCTGTACACGACTTTCCGCGCCAGGAACGCCGAGCCATGCAAGAAACTGACCACTGGTGCCATGAAATTAGGGCCCTGAAAGGGATGACCTTAACCCTATAAATCAGTTCGCAGAACGGGGAGGAAGGGTGGGGCGGTAAGGAATCTATCACTACTAATGTTTCTTACAGATATATCGTTACCGTAGGTAAGTAACTTGTGCATCTGAAAGAAACACACAGTGAGATTCCTTACCTTAGAATAGATACCCCAGCAATACCAACTCTGGTGGTGGGTTTGCAAACCAAGATCACACCGGAAAATCACACCGGAAAATCCTGGAGAACAGAACGGCCAAAGAAGCCGTCTCTCCGGACTTGGCTGTCCAGGCAATAATGCTTGGTAAACCTGTGCAGTGAGGCCCACGTAGCTGCCTGACAGATGTCATGCAAGGGAACTCCCCATCCCAAAGCAGTAGTGGCTGCAGTCGCCCTAGTAGAATGAGCACGCAGCACTCCTTTTTAGCCAAAGAATAACAAGCCTTTATGCACAGAACGACCCATTGGGGAGATGGTCCGCTTGTGCAGGGTCCGACCATTCTTGGCGCCAACAAAGAGCTGGTCTTCCACCCGGAACTGTTGAGTGCGGTTCAGGTAGAATGAGAGCGCACGTTTTAGGTCCAGATGGTGGAGCCTCTCCCTCTTTCGAGGGATGCGGAGGCGGAAAGAAGGTGGGCAAAGTGATGGTCTGCCCGATGTGAAAGGCAGAAAAGATGAACGAGTCCTTAGAACAACTTTGTCCGGATGGACAGACAGAAAAGGAGGTTTAGAAGAAAGTGCCTGGAGCTCACTCACTCTTCTGGCAGAGGTGATGGCAACCAGGAAAGCAGTCATTAAAGTGAGAAGACGAAGAGGACAGTTGTGAAGTGGCTCAAAGGGAGTACACATTAGATATGTCAGAACCAGGTTCAAATCCCGCTGAGGCATTACAAATGGAACAGGAGGGAAAAGAGGAGTAATGCCTTTCAAGAATCTATTTACAACAGGGGACTTGAAAATGGAAGGTTGGTCTGGAAGCCGTAAAAAGGCTGAAATGGCCGAGAGATAGCCCTTAAAAGTGCCCAGAGCAGAGCCCTGCTGGGCCAAAGAAAGGAGGAATAGAAGGACCTCCGAAAGGGGAAAGGAGATCCACAGCCTTTGCTGAGCACCATGCCGCAAACTTATTTCACCTGCAGGCGTATACCATCTTAGTGGAGGGACGCCTGGCTGCCAAGATTACATCACAAACTATGGAAGGCAGGTCAAAAGACGTCAACTGCCGCCGCTCACATTTCCACGCAAGGAGGTGGAGGCTGGACAGGTTTGGGTGGAAGACCGTCCCCTATTGCTGCGACAAGATCCTCCCGAAGAGGCAGTCGGATCGGGGGATCGATAGCCATGCTGAGTAGCTCGGGATACCATACTCTTTGAGCGCAGTCCAGAGCCAAAAGAATGACTTGGGCCCGGTCGCGCTTGATCTTCTTCAGCACTCTGTGTAGAAGTGGTACAGGCGGAAAAGCGTATAGTAGACTGCAACTCCAATCGCGACGAAAAGCGTCGCCTAGTGAGTGCCGCCTTGGAATTTCCAACGTGCAGAACTGAGGACATTGCGCGTTCTCTTCGGTGGCAAAAAGATCTAACCAAGGCTCTCCCCACTGCTGAAAGAGACCTTGAGCCATGTCCTAGAGCAGATGCCATTTGTGATCCATCATGCACCGGCGGCTGAGTTCGTCCGCCCTGGTGTTCAGAGAACCACCAGGGAAATGCCCTGATGTTCCAGTCATGTCCAGAGACGCAGAGCCTCCTGACATAGGGTCCACGACCCTACCCCGCCCTGTTTGTTGCAGTACCACATGGCGGTGGTGTTGTCTGTGAACACCTGCACTACTCTCCTCTTGACAGATGGAAGGAATACCTTCAGTGCAAGTCGGATCAACCGAAGCTCCAGAAGGATGACATGGAGCCGGGACTCCGCCAGAGACCAGAGTCCTCTGATCTCCGCCTCTCCCATGTGGCCGCCCCATCCCAGAAGTTCTGCCGTTGACCCAATCGCGATTCGTGAGCCACCACTGCAATTGGTGTGCAGTTCCCTCCAAGATCTGGACGTGATCGGACAGGCTGCCCTGATGCTGTGCCCACTGGAACTTCAGTTCCCACTGCAGAGCCCGCATATGCCATCTGGCATGATCCACCAAAAGGATGCAGGAGACTAAAAGGCCCAGTAGCCGGAGGGTCATCCTGACCGAAGCCCGGGATAGAGGCTGAAAGATCGGAATCATAGCCCGAAGATCCCGGACTCGCTGCTCGGGAGGATAAACCCGAAACTGCACCAAATCCAGAACCGCTCCGATGAAGAGGAGCTTCTGAGACTGAATCAGGTGCGACTTCGGCACGTTAATGTAGAACACCAGCAAATGCAGGTCGGCCCTAATCTGGAGGTGGGAGAAGACTGCCTGGGGCGACCCCGCCTTCAACAACCAGTCGTCGAGATAGGGGAAAACCGGAACCCCTGATCTGCGCAGATGAGCTGCGACCACTGCCATCACTTTCGTGAACACCCGAGGGGCGCTGGTAAGGCCATAAGGGAGCACAGTGAACTGAAAGTGCTCAATGAGCTTACCGTGAACCGCAGGTATCGCCGCTGGGCCGGCAGGACGGGGATATGAAAGTAAGCTTATTGCAAGTTGAACGCTACCATCCAGTCTTGAGGGTCTAGGGCAGACAAGACTTGAGCAAGTGTGAGCATCTTGAACTTCTCCTTCCGGAAGAAGCGATGGACGTTCCGAAGGTCTAAGATAGGACACAGGCTTTTGTCCTTCTTGGGGAGCAGAAAGTAGTGGGAATAACAACCACGACCTACTTCTGGCCCAGGAATGCGCTCGATGGGCCCCCTCGGCCAAGAGGGCCGTAACTTCCTGCTGGAGAAGGACCAAGTGATCCTCAGACATGGGATGGAATTGAGGTGGCATGGATGGAGGGGTAGTCTCGAAGGGGCGGGAGTAGCCCCTTTGGACTATCTGCAAAACCCACCTGTCTGACGTGATGTTCAGCCTGTGGGGGAAATGATGGTGAATCCTGCCGCCCACTGGCGATTGATGGGCCTGAAAGGCCGAACTAGGAGGGTTTGGAGGCTGCTGCAAGGGGGGCGCTGGTGGACTGGTCCCCTGACCCACGGCAGTGGGATCCAGTTCCCCGGCTGTGCAGAGGCTGGACAGCTTGCGCAGGCCTGTGGCTCTGGGCAGAACATGGCGGGGCACCCCTTCCGTAGCCACGAAAGGGGCGAAAAGCAGACTGCACAGGGCGGGAGGTGGAAGCGAGGCCCTTAGGATCTGGCCGTAGACCTAGAATCCTTAAAGCGCTTGAGCCCGCTGTCTGCCTTGTTGCCAAACAGGCGACACTCATCAAAGGGCATGTCAAAAAGCGTTGCTTGGACATCACCCGAGAAGCCAGTGGACCTCAACCAGGCGTAGCATCTCCGTGCTACAGACGTGGAAATCGTCCTGCCCAGTGAGTAGGCGGTGTCCTGCCCACACCAGATGGCGAACTTCGCTGTGTCTCTCCCTTCGGTAACATCACGGGAGAGCACAGCCCAGGCCTCCTCGGGCACTGTGGCAGCACCTGCGCAACCGTGTCCCACACCGAGTGGGAGTAACGTCCCAATAGACAAGCGGTGTTCACCGACTACAGTCCCAAGCTGAAGGAAGAAAAACATCTTCCCTAGGTGGTCCAGCTTCTTGGATTCCCTATCAGGTGGTGCGTTAGGGAATGTGCCTTTGGACGTTGAGGCTTTGACTACCAAGCTCTCTGGGGTAGGATGGGAAGATAGGAAAATGGGATCGCCCGGAGCCAGGCGGTGGCGTCGGGCAATCATCCTGTCCACAGGAGCCCCTCTGTTGGGCTTGGACCAAGTGCCCAAAAGGATGTCTGTAAGGGCCTCATTGAACGGCAGCAGGGGCTCCTAAGAGGCCGCTGCCGGCTGAAGCACCTCAGTCAGGAGGTTAGTCCTGGCCGCCACCATAGGAAGCTCGAGGTTTAAGGCCTCGGCTGCCCTACGCAACACCACTGCGTAGGACGCACCCTCCTCTGTAGCCACGGTAGGGGGGATAAAGCATGCCATGGTCTGGGGAGGTGTCCAGAGCACTGGCGTCACCCAATTCCTCCCTCCAGTCGTGGATCCTTGGGGGCCCTGCGGTGCCAGAGCCGAAGCTGCCGGCATCGAAGGCCTAGAGCCCCCAGCTGAGTCTGCTGGACCAGAGGGCGAGCCAGCGGAGTCGGGCTGCCCGAAGATGGAGTGCAAGGCTTCGTAAAAGCTTCAAAGCTGGGCAGGGGTTGCTCTGGCTCCCGGAAAGCGAGTGAAGGCCGGAGTCGACCCAACAGGCTCCACGGGCGGAGCCGGACGACTACCAACCGCTTCCTGTGTCACATAGGCCGATAGACAGGTAGAACACGAAGAGCAACGATTGTTCTTCGCCTTCTTCTTGCGCTTCAACTTACCCGAAGACGAAGACTTCGATGACGAGTGGTGGGGTGGCTACGCAACCTGTCCCGCCACCTCCCTCTTGACCAGGACCTCGAACGGCATGCAGCGGACTGCCGGGCCTCCTGAAGCTTTTGGGACCGCTCCCGCAAAGACTTCGGGTTCATGGCCCGGCAGTCGGAGCAGGACTTTGGGTCGTGGTCAAGCTCCAGGCACCCAAGGCACACGAGGTGCGGGTCCGTAACCGACATCAATTTGTTACAGGAGTCACGGGCCTTGAAGCTGGTCCGAAGTGACATCCCTCCGTGCACCAGGAGTCGATCGACTTAAAAGGTGTCGACAAAAGTCGCAAACAGAGTCAAAAAGTGACTCGAGGTACCGCTCTCTCTCGATGTGCACTGGCTGGCGCGGAAAAAGAAAACTGACGTCAGCTCGCGAGGGCGGCGACTAAGTAGGTACTGCAACATTATTCCGGCGACCAGGATGCCAACAACGAACGCAGAGTCAACCGATGCCACTTATCGACGCGCAGGAGTACTGCTGAAGAAAAAATTCTCCGGATCCAGTCTGACACCTGGGGGTAATTCTTAGGTGAGGAATCCCCAACTAATTCTCTTTCAGATAATGCAAAACTGTTGTTTTTAATGTGGAAAGGCTTGGTTGCCCAATTGGCGAGTACAGAGTTACACACGGAACCCTCAGCTGTGAAACCAAGGTAGGTCATCCAAGGTATCAAACAACTTGTTGCATCAAGGCAGACTTAAGTCCTAAGTCGTACTTAATTTAACAAGTTGCAGTGTGCAACTTTAGCAAAGCTGCCACCTTGGCACAATTAAGTGAAATAATTTGATCTACTATACCTTGCAAATTCTATATCTCCAGAACCCACTAGTAGATCTTTTTTGTTGTGGTGTCTAACAATACATAAAAATACAGTCTATTTTTATAAATTAGTGTCAGATTTCTTTATTGTCTTGCAGATTTACTCTTCAATTGTCTTGGTGCCAGTTAAATGCTTAACACTTGTTCCTCTGTGTAAGCCTAACTGCTCAGCGGCAGAGCTACCTAGGATGGAGCGGAGGGTTTGACACACGAAGCACAAGGGTCCTAAAGGGGTTGGTAAGTATTTTACATGGTGAGGTTGCATAACCACACCATGTAAAACACCCCATTTGCTGACAGCAATGTAATTGGGAATTCCAGCTCCATCTTTTTTTAATGTCGGAATCTGCACAGATGGGAAAACAGCCCCACTGGCAGATAAATGGTGCTACTCAGGTATTTCCTGAGTTGCAGACTGGTGATGGTTGTATTTCAAAGATAACTATTCAGCAGAGACAATAGGAACCATAAAATGTGTTAAATTAGCATCCAGATTAACAAATTACATACCTTCGGTAACAACTTATCTGGTAGAGGCAATATCTAGGCGCAGCTTGCTTACCTTTGAATTTACCCAGGCATCAGACTGGGTCCAGAAGATTTTTCGTAAGCAGTACCCCTGTGCGCCGGTAGGTGGTGTGGTTCGCGCCAGTTGCGTCCGTGCCATCTATACAGGCACCACCTCGGCCACCAGCTACTTTTCACATCAGAATACGGAGCCATGAAGGGAACGGATACTGGTGCGTCCACCCTAGAGCCCTAGAAAGGATCATCTCGGACACTAGAAATCTGTTCGCAGAATGGGGAGGATTAAGTGGGAAGGTATGGAATCTGCGGCTAGATATTGTCTCTAACAGATAAGACGGTACCAAATGTAAGAAACTTGTTCATCTGATGGACACTTCTAGGAGCAGATTGTTTACCTTTGAATAGATACCCAAGCCATACCATTCCTAGTGTTGGCTCTGCGAACAAATTTAAACTAGGAAGTCCTGCAGGACCCAACAGTCGAAGTGCACGTCCCTACGGAACTGACTGTCAAGGCAGTAATGCCGGTAAGCGTGTGCAGGGAAGCCTGCATTATTGCCTGGCAGATCTCCAGGACTGAGATTGCACGTGCTAAAACAGTCATCGCAGCTTTAGGAATGAGCCTGCATGTCTTCAGGAGGCTGCATCTTTGCCAATGCTTAGCAGATCTTGATGCAGAGAATGATCTATCAAGTGATAGTTTCTGCACTGCCCGACCTTTCTTCGCACCAACACACAGCATGAAGAGTTGGTCATCCACTGTGAACTCTTGTGTACAGTCAAGGTAGAACGACAACGCTCTTTATGGGTCCAGATGGTGGAGTTGCTTCTCCTCCTTAGAGGGACGTGGAGGAGCGCAGAAGGTGGGCAAGATGACAGATTGGTCCACATGAAATGATGTCAGCACTTTCAGCAGGCCAGAGGCCCTAGTACGAAGCACCAGTTTGTACAGATAAATTGAAAAGAATGGAGGCCTGAAAGATAAAGTCTACAGCTCACTCACCCCTCCGGGCTGATATAATCTGCCAAAAACGGCTGTTTTGATGGTGAGCAGCTTGAGGGGACAACTGTGAAGATGCTCAAAAGGAGCACACATCAAGAATGTTAGGACCAAATTAAGGTCCTACTGAGGCATAATAAAAGAAAGCAATGCCCTTCAAAAGGATCATGTTACTTACCCTAGTAAGCAACTGTTCTTGCCATGTAGTGCTGTAGATTCACATGCTGTGCATAAGTCTGCCATCTAGTGTTGGGCTCAGATGATTATAAGAATCACAAGGCTGTGTGACCCCCCTCCTCTTGGCAATACTGCGCATGTTCAACGACTCCTTTGCCAGATCGTTTTGCCACTGATAGGTGAGAATGGAGTTATAATATGCATCAGTAATGTGATGTCAAGTATGTAAACTGAAACCTACACATTCTTTTGCGGGAGGAGGGAGGGCGCATGTGAATCTATAGCGCTACATGCCAAGAACAGTTGCTTACTGAGTAACAATCCATTCGAAGGATGTGTGTAGTAGATACACATGCTGTGAATGGACTGGAAAGCAGTACCTCTCCCTAAGCAGTGGGTAATCTGTGGGGGTTGCAGTTGTTTGAAAAAAGAGTTCTTAATACAACTTGGCCAACATTGGCTTGTTGACGAGTAAATACATCCACACAATAATATTTTCTGAAGGAGTGTGGAGAGGACCATGTAGCTGCTTTGCAAATATCAGCAATATGAATATTCCCTAAAAATGCTATAGAAGCCCCTATTCTATGAGTGAATTGAGCTTCGGGGGGAGCAGGTAGAAGTCTTTTAGCTTTAGCATAACAAGCTTGGATATATTTTACTATCCATCTTGATATTCCAGATTTAGAAATAGCATTTCTAATGTGGGGAGATGCAAAAGCAATGAATAATTGCTTAGTCTGTCAAAACAATACATTAAAGCACTTAACATCTAAAGCATGTAAAACCCTCTCTGCAACTGAGTACGGTTGTGAAAAGAAAACAGGCAATTCTATTGCTTGATTGATATGAAAAGGCGAAATGACTTTTGGAAGGAATTGTGAGTTTCTTCTGAGCACCACTTTGTCTCTATGAAGCTGGAAAAAGATATGTTACTTACCTAGTAAGCATCTGTTTTGGGCATGCCGAGCTGTAAATTCACATGCTTTGCATACTCCTGCCATCGAATGTTGGGTTCGGATGCATGCAAATTGTTTTCTTCAAATAAGTCTTTCCTAGTCACGAGGTAAGGGGACTACTCCTTTTGGTGATAGTGCACATAGGTATTGACTTCATAGTTAGATTGTTTTCCCTTAAGACCCTGAGAATGGAGTGAGTGAGTGTAGTACAGAGATGGCCATGCATATCTAACGTAAATAATGAGAACTGCAACAACTACAGGTGCCCAGGGAGGTGGAAGGGTGCATGTGAATCTATAGCTCTACATGCCAAGAACAGATGCCTACTGGACATAATCAGTTTGAGGCATGTGTGTTGTAGATACACATGCTTTTCATAGACTATATAGCAGTATTCTCCCAAAGCGGTAGCTAACTGGTAGGTGTTGCAGTTGTTTAAAAAAGGTTTTTTTGCACAGCTTGCCCTACGTTGGCTTGCTGGTGTGCTAACACATCCACACAGTAGTGTTTAGTAAATGTGTGTGGTGTGGACCATGTTGCTGCTTTACAAATGTCAGCTATAGGAATGTCACCTAAAAAGGCCTTAGACGCTCCTATTTTACGAGCGGAATGTGCTCTAGGAGGTATAGATACATTTATTTTAGCTTTAGCATAGCAAGTTTGAATGCATTTAACAATTCATCTTGAAATACCAGATTAAGAGTTAGGATTACCTTTGTGAGGTGTAGCAAATGCAACAAACAGTTTTGCTTTATGAAAACCTTTTGTCCTTTCAATATAGTTTAACAAGGCTCTTTTGACATCAAGTGTGTGAAGAGCTCTTTCTGCTACTGAATCAGGTTGACGGAAGAACACGGGTAACTCAACTGACTGGTCAATATGAAAAGCAGAAACCACTTTTGAGAGGAATTTTGGATGGTGCGAAGAACTACTCTATCTTTATGAAGCTGGAAGAAGGGTTCTTCTAAGGTTAATGCCTGTGGCTCACTAACTCTCCTTAAATAAGTGATAGCAATTAGGAAGGCAACCGTCCATGAAATAAACTAACAGAATTGTGTAATGGCTCTTAAGGTGGGGCCATGAGTCTTGTAGCCACAATGTTCAGATTTCAAACTGGTGCAGGAGGTACCCTGGGTGATATTACTCTTTTAAGGCTCTCCATAAAGGCCTTAATTACTGGAACCTTAAACAAAGATAAATGTCTGTTTTGCAAATATGTGGCTACTGCTGCAAGGTGCAATCGGATGGATGTGTAGGCGAGCCCAGCATGCTGTAGATGCAAAAGGTAAAAAGGAAAATGTTACTCAGTAAGAATCTATTCGTGGCATGTAGAGCTGTAGATTCACATGCTTTGCATACTCCGGCCATCTAGTGTTGGATCCGGATGTTTGTAAGTTGTTTTTGTTCGAAGAAGTCTTTCCAGTCACGAGGTAGGCGATTCCTCCGTTCGGTGATAGTGCGCATGGGCATAGACTCCATTGTTAGATTGTTTTCCTTCCCGCAGAGGGTGAGAAATGGAGTTAAGAAGTGTAGAATAGAGATGTCCATGCGTATGAATGTAAATTATGAATTACAATCACTACAGGAGACCGGGGAGGTGGGTGGGTGCATGTGAACAACAGCTCTACATGCCAAGAACAGATGCTTTCTGGGTAAGTAACATTTTCCGCTCTAGGCATGTGAGCTGTATATCACATGCTTTGCATAGACTATATAGCAGTAATCTCCCAAAGCGATGGCTAACCTGTAGTGCTCGTAGTTGTTTGAAACGGTGTTTTAAGTACTGCTTGGCCTACATTTCTCTTTCTATGTAGTAGCTCGCCTAACATGAAGTGTATGTAGAGCTGGTTCTGCTACAGAATCAGGTTGAGGAAAGAAAACAGGTAACTTAACTGATAGATTGATATGAAAAGCAGAAACTACTTTAGGGAGGAATTTTGAATTATTACGAAGAACCACTATATCCTTGTGAAGTTGTAAGAAAGGCTCTTGTAAGGGTAATGCCTGGAGTTCACCAACTCTCCTTAGTGCAGTTACTGCTATGAGGAAAGCGAACTTCTATGATAGGAATTGTAGTTGACATTTGTGCAATGGTTCAAAAGGTGGACCCATTAGCCTTGTAAGAACTATGTTTAAATTCCACTCTGGAGCAGGTGGAATCCTTGGAGGTATTACTCTTTTTAATCCCTCCATGAATGCTTTAGCCACTGGTACACTGGTTGTCTGTTTTGTAAGTATGCAGCTACAGCTGCTAGATAGAAATGCAACAAATAAACAATGTTTTGCACAGAAGCATCAAGTGGATTGATATGATTGTTGTTACAATAGACAAAGTGTTGGCGTTGGCGCTGGTCTTATGTTATCATCATTGTCTCATTGTTATGTATATTGTGTTTTTTCCTCATTTTATTATTTTTTGTTTATTGTGAATGTATAGTCAAATGTGCCATATTGGCAGTGTGTTCTATATCAGTATGGTGTGGGGTTTTTTAGACAGGTTGTAATCGTTTTATATATAAACATATTTGTATAGGTTTTCTATATTGGAAAAAAAAGAAAAAAAGAATCAATTGAATGAATTGACATGTTCTAAATAAATGAAGTGACATGTTCTTAATACACTGTTGACTGTGGGGTCCATATTATTACATGGACACATTGCCTAATTTTTAAATAAATAGGTGTAGGAAGCTTTTGTTGTAGTTTATAGGTTTTCTCCCTGTACCTTCCTCACACATGTGAAACAGTCAGGGTCCCTCTATCGTTGTTTATTGAATTTCCACTTTGCTGCATAACATGCTCTAGTAGTAGGCTTTCTAGCCTCTTTGAGAATATTCATAAAGTCTGGTGGTAGTTGCAAATAACCAAACTATGACTTCAGGAGCCAAATCGCTAGGTTTAGTTCTTTGGGATTTGTATGTATGATTTCTCCATGGCTCTGAGTGAGGAGAGAGGGTGTGAGATGTAATTTTTTATTTGAATCTACCTTGAGTTCTAATGGGTTGGTGTAACAAGGTTGACAAGCCCAAGTAGGTGCTACTAGTATCAACGTGAGGCACGTTTGCCTGAGCTTCCGAAACAGAAACGGAATTAGTGGGAGAGGTGGAAAAGGGTAAGCAAATATCCCTGACCAATTAATCCACAGACCATTTTCCTTGGATGCTTGGTGTGGGAACCTGGATGCGAAGTTTGAGCATTTTGCGTTGTACGCAGTGGCGAACAGATCCATTTGTGGAAATCCCCATTTTTGCTGAACAGGTCTGCAATCTGATTGTCTACTCCTGGAATGTGCTCTACTATGAGATACATTTTGTGATGAATCGCCCAGTTCCAAATGCTTTGTGCAAGGCGCGACAGTTGGAGAGAGCGTGTCCCTCCCTGTTTCTGTAAGTAGTACATTGCTGTCATGTGGTCTGTGCAGACTAAGACAGTCTTGTGTACGATTGGGTGAGAAAACCTTTCAGTGCTAGAAACACTGCGAGTAGTTCTAGATAGTTGATGTGAAGGAATTTGTGATTGTCCGACCACAGACCTTGTACTGCGTGATGTTGAAAATGGGCACCCCAACCGGTTAGAGATGCGTTTGCGGTCAATAAAATCTGTGGAATAGGGTCTATAAAGGGCCGCCCTTTTCCTAAGTTTTGAGGGTTCCACATCTGCAGAGAGCGATGGTGCGGCTGTCTACCAACACTAGATTGGTTAATGTACCCTGTGATTGTTTCCACTGACGTGCTAGACATTCCTGCAGAGGAAGCATATGGAGTCTTGCAGGAGGAACAATTGCTATGCAGGAAGCCATCATACCCAGGAGTTGCATGAGGACTCTGGCTGGTAATGATTGATTGGGTTGGAAAAGTAATATTGTGGCTTGAAAATTGTGAATCCTGGCTACATTGGGTGTGGCCAGAGCTTTGACAGTGTTGAAGATAGCTCCTAGATAACACTGTACCTGTGCCGGACACAGGTGAGATTTTGTGCATTTATTGTGAACCCCAACTGATGAAGTAGATGTACTGTGGTCTGAGTGTTTAGTATACAGTTCTGTTAAGTGCTTGCTTTGATAAGCCAGTCGTTCAGGTAAGGAAATACATATATACATTGTCTTCTGAGATGAGCGACTACTAAAGCGAGACATTTGGTGAACACTCTGGGGGCTGTGGTAACGCCAAATGGAAGTACCTTGAATTGGTAATGTTTGAATGCTATCACAAATCTGAGGTATTTGCGATGAGCAAGATGAATTGTAATATGAAAGTAGCCGTCTTTTAGATCTAGAGTAGACATGAAGTCGTTCTGCAGCAACAGGGGAATATTTGTTCAAGAGTGACCATGTGAAAGTGTGATGACAATATGTATTTGTTTACCTCTCTGAGATCTAGAATAGGTCTTAGAGATCTATCCTTTTTGGGGATCAGAAAGTAAAGGGAATAAAACCCTGACCCTTGGTACTGTAGTGGTACTGGTTCTATAGCCCCTTTTTGTAATAAAGAAAGCACCTCTTGCTGAAGTAGGTGCAGATGGTCTGGTGACATTTTGTGGGATCGAGGAGGATTGTTTGGAGGACTGTTGGTAAGCTCCAGGCAGTAGCTATGTTGGTTAATTCCAAGCACCCACTTGTTGGGTGTTATTGATTTCCAAATGGGGAGAAAGTTTTGCAGTCTTCCACTGACAGGTGTGAAATAGTCGGTGGGAAGTGTTGGGAAATCACTACTTGTTTGAGGAAGGGGAAGTGCGGGCTGTGGTGTTTTTACCTCCCCCTAGGACTATTTCCTCTATAACTCCCTCTGTAAAATCCTTTGGTAAAGGAGGATTGAGAACTGCCTTTGAAGGAGGAAGTGCTCTCGTCGGTACTAATAGACTTGGAGTCTCCTCTATAAAAAGAGCACCGAAAGGAACTTCTGTTTGAGGGAGACTGAAGTGCTCCCATTGATTTTGCCAGATCAGTAATTTTCATTTTTTCGAGTGCTAAATCAACATCAGGGCCAAAAAGATGTTTTTGATCAAATGGTATATTTAAGATGGATTGTTTGACTTCAGGCTTGAATCCTCAAATCTGTAACCAAGCATGGCGTCTTAACAAGATGCTAGTGTTTATTTCTCTAGCTGTGTGTCAGCTGCATCTAGAGCGCATCAGATAGAAGCATTGGAAATTAACTTCCCTTCTTGGAATAAGTCCTGAGTTTTTGCCTTATGCTCTTCTGGGAAAAACTGAAGCAATTGCTCCATTTCATCCCAATGGGCCTTATCATACCTTGCTAGTAGGCACTGTGTATTGGCAATATGACAGTGATTAGCTGCTTGTGCTACTACACGTTTTCCCGAAGCATCGATAAGTTTTGATTCTTTATCTGGGGAGGGGCATCCATAATGCTTGAGAATTAGCTCTTTTCCTGGCATTTGATACTACTAGAGAATCAAGTGGTAACTGACCCTTAATAAAAATAGGATCTGTGGGGGAAGGTTTAGATTTTTTGTCCACTCTGGGAGTAAGAATTCTAGCACGGACAGGATCTTTAAAAATAGTGTCCGTATGCTCAACATACCCTTGAACATAGGGAGAGTTTGTTTAGATTCATGTGTAGCTTAAGTGTCAAATAGAAAATCTTCTTCTAGAGACTCTTTATGTAGCTCCACCCAGTGGTATTCTGCTGCCCTGGCAATAAGTAGTTGGTATGATATAGTGTCATCAGGTGGAGATGGCCTAGCATGATAAAGATCAGGATCTTTATCCTGTAGAGGATCAGTAGTGTAATCCTTCCAAGGATCTAGTACTTGTATATCATCATCGTCAGTGTCACCTGTATCAAGTTGAGGTGGAGGAAGAGTGGCTAGGTTTAATATTTAATGGATCAAGCTGTGGTTAAGAGGGAGGAGGTGGAGATTAAAAGTATGGAAAGGGTTAGTGCCTACACTTTTCCTTTTCAAAGGAATTTTGTATGGGCTGTCCTCATTGGAAAGCTTGTGCTTGGATGGTGTTTTGGCATGAATGTGTCATGTATCTGGATGGATGTACAATTTTTTCTGTTTTGGATCCAATCCAGGCGGTACAGTATCTTTATTTGGATCCGGTTGTGCTGCAGGTAAGTCTTTGGATTTAGGCACCAAAGCTTTCAGAGCAGAGCTGGAAAGTCCTGTTGGTGCTGAGGCTTTCAACTCCAAAGGTTTTTTAGGTTTCAAAGATTTTGGTTCTGAAGATTTCAGTGCAGGAACAATCTTGGATTTGGAGACTGAAGGTTTTGGCTCGGAAGTGGGCATTGGCCGGCTCGGTCTCGAGCTGGAAGGCTTTTCGGAGTGTTTCAGTGCCGAGCCATGAGGCGGGGCGTGGGAAACCTCTTCCTGGTGCCGACCTTGGCCTTGAGGCAGAGGTGGTGCCAAAGCCTCAGATTTTTTTTAGGGAGGGAGGGGGGCAGGGGAGAGACTGTGTCTTCAGTACTCACATCCCCTGGTCCCTGCGGCACATCGTCGTCTTCGAGGTCGATCTGTAGGTCGGACCGGGAGTCGGATGGAGCCACAGCCATCTCTTCTTCTGCCGCCGATACCTCTTCCTGCTCAGATTCTTCGCCGAAGAGGTCGGGTTTGACATCCAACCGCTGCTGCTGCATCTCTCGACGTCGTGCCTGACTATCTCGGAGAGTTTTCTTCGACCTGAAAGAGATACTTGCCTGGCAGTATTATACCTTGTGCTCGGAGGACAAGCACAAATTACACACCTGATGAGTGTGCGTGGATATTTCACGGGGATGGGCCGGGAAGGCCGTCCACAGATGTTTTGTTAGAATGTCGAATATTAGAGGTTTGCTTCGAACCGTGAAGATCGAAGCACGATCAAGAACAATACGGTCGAGGTAGAGAGAGATACGCACCGAGGGGGAACCCGAGGATTGATTCCGAAGCACATAAATACCCGTCCGAATGGAGTCGATGCCCATGCGCACTATCACCAAAAGGAGGAGTCACCTACCTCGTGACTGGAAAGACTTCTTCGAACAAAAACAACCTGCAAACATCCACACCCAACACTAGATGGCAGGAGTATGCAAAGCATGTGATCTACAGCTCACATGCCTCGAACATAATATTTTGGATAGAGGCATCTAGCGGATTAATATCGTTGTTACAATATACAACAAATCTTTTCCATTTTGCTGTATAACATGCTCAGGTGGTAGACTTTCTTGCTTCCTTAAGAATAGTCATACAATCTGGTGGTAAATCTAAGTATCCAAACCATGACTTCAGGAGCGAAATCGCTAGACTGAGCTCTTTGGGGTTTGGGTGTCTGATTTCTCCATGGTTCTCAGTGAGAAGTTTGGAAGTGAGATGTTGCTTTTGATGTGGAACCACCAATAGTTCCAAGAGTGTTGTGAACCATGGTTGACGGGCCCACGTGGGAGCCCCTAAAATCTGTCTGAGGGATGTTTGCCTGAGCTTCCGAACCAGAAATGGAAGGAGAGGGAGAGGCGGAAAAGTGTAAGCAAATATCCCTGACCAAGTAATCCATAGGGCATTGCCTTTAGAAGAGGGTGTGGGAAGCTGGAAGCGAAGTTTGGGCATTTTGAGTTGTCCATTGTGGCGATCAGAACTATTCGTGAAAATCCCATCGTTGAAAGTATGGAAGGAGAACTTGGGGATGAAGTTCCCACTTGTGTTATTTGTTGCCGCATCCTGCTGAGGAGGTCGGCAATTTGATTGTTCACTCCTGGAAGGTGCTCTACCAGAAGATTAATTCTGTGATGTATTGCCCAACGCCAAATGGTCTGAGAGAGGTGTGATAGTTGCAGAAAGTGTGTCCCCTCCTGTTTTTGTACATAGTACATAGCTGTCATATTAGTGCTCAATACACAGCTAGGTAGTTGATGTGATGACTTTTCTGTTTATTGTACCATAGTTACCTGAATTGTGAAATTGTGGAGATGGGAACCCCAACCTTTGAGAGATGTGCCTGCAGTTAGCAAGATCTGTGGAACAGGGTCGATGAAGGGCTGCCGTTTTGATAAGTTATTTGTGTTCCACCACTGCAGAGAACGAGGGGTGCGGCTGAATACCAACACTAGATTTGTTAATTGACCCTGAGACTGATTCCACCGACGAGCTAAGAATTCTTGTAGCGGACGAATGAGTAACCTTGCATGAGGTACTATTGCAATGCATGGTGCCATCATTCCTAACAGTTGCATGAAAGTCCTTACTGCTAAGTATTGGTTGGTCTGCAACTGTAGTAACAGAGTTTGAATATTTTGAATTCTGGCTGCATGGGGAGAGGCTAGAGCTATGTGAGTATTTAGAGTCTCTCCCAGATACGACTGCATCTGTGAAGACTGAAGATGAGACTTCTGTGCATTGATCGTTAAACCTATTGTTGGAGTATGTCTAATGTGGTCTGAGTGTGTTGTAAGCACTTTTGGTGTGTGCTGGCTTTGACGAGCCAGTTGTCTAGGTACGGGAAGACATGAATTTGTTGTTGTCTGAGATGCGCTGCCACTACTGCTAGACATTATGTGAATACTCTGGGAGCAGTAGTTACTCCGAACGGGAGTACTTTGAAATGATAGTGTTTTCCTGCTATCACAAATCTGAGATATTTGCGATGTGAAAGTATGCATCTTTCAAGTCCAGTGTAGAAAAAAAATCGCTTTGCTGTAGAAGTGGAAGTATTTGTTGAAGTGTGACCATGTGTACTGATAGTATGTAATGTCCTTAGATCCAAAATTGGTCTTAAGAAGCTGTCCTTTTAAGGGATAAGAAAGTATAGAGAGTAAACTCCTGAACCTTGGTACGGTAACGGAATTGTATCTATGGCTCCTTTTGCTAAAAGTGCTTGCACCTCTTGTTTGAAGAGGTGTACGTGCTCTGACGAGAGTTTGTGTATGAGGTGGAATATTGGGAGGATTGCTAATGAGCTCCAGGCAATAACCATGTTGGACAATGTCCAACACTCATTTGTCTGATGTTATGGATTGCCAAATGGGGAGAAATTGGTGAAGTTGTTCCCCGTCAGGTGTTAAATGATCGGGGGGGAGGAGGTTTGGCAAGTCACTGTTTATTGGGGGAAGGGGAGTTTCGCATTGGCGTGCTCTTACCCCTAACTTTTACAATTTTCCTCTGTACCCTCCTCTATAGAAGCTTCTAGAGGAAGAGGGTTGTGTGTTCAACTTACTTGAGGAAGCGTTTGGGTCGGAGGATGTATTTTTGGACCCTGCCCTATAAAATGAGCGGCAAAATGAGCCTCTGCTTAATGGAGACTGAAGCGCTTCCATGGATTTCGCTACGTCTGTCTTTTTTCATCTTTTCTAAAGCCTCACCTACTCGAGGTCTGAAAAGGTGTTGCTTGTCAAAGGGGGTATTTAAAATAAGACTGCTGGATCTCTGGTTTAAAACCTGAAATCCTAAGCCAGGCATCTCGACGTAAGAGAATGCTGGTGCTAACTACTCTCGCTGCAGTGTCAGCAGGATTAAGAACACATATAATAGAATAATTAGATAGAAGTTTTCCTTCTTGGACCAGCTCTTGGCCTTTTTCTAGTGCTCTTCTGGGAGGTATTGAAGTAATCCTTCCATCTCGCCCTAGTGTGCCCAGTCATACCTAGCTAGTAGGCCTTGCGTGTTGGGAATGCGCCAGTGGTTAACTGCTTGAGCAGCCACCTTTTTACCAGATGCATTAATTAATTTAGACTCCATCTGGGGGAGGTGTATCACCAGAGGTTTGTGAGTTCGTTCTCTTACGAGCGTTAGAAAACTATCAGTGAATCTAAAGGATCTGAGGGTTATGGTGTGTACTTCTTATCAACCCTGGGTGTTAAAAAACGGGCACTAACAGGGTCCTTAAAAATATCATCTGCATGTCTCATCATGCCTTTTAACATAGGGAGACTCTGACTAGTTCTATGTGAAGACCCTAATGTTTCAAATAAAAAAATGTAATCTTAAGTTTCTTTGTGCAGTGTAACTCCATGATAT
The DNA here is from genome assembly GCF_964204655.1 of Triturus cristatus. Lineage (NCBI taxonomy): Eukaryota > Metazoa > Chordata > Amphibia > Caudata > Salamandridae > Triturus > Triturus cristatus. Next base: position 909,365,744 of record NC_140588.1, read on the forward strand.
GTTGCTGCCCTGGAAAGCAGCTCTAGGTAAGAGACATTATCATCTGGAGGTGATGGTTTTGCAGGGTATAGATCTGGATCATTATCCATGGGCAGATCAATATTATAATAATCCCATGGATCTGCTGGCAAAGGGGCATTGTCGTCATTATCATCATCCTCTCCTAAATCCGGCTGTGTATGAGGAGATCCCTGTGCTCTTATGTGTAGTGGATCTGAGCCTGGCAGCTGTGGTAAAGGTAAAGATGGTGGAGGGGATGGCAAAGTACGATGGATATGACTTGTAGCAATGTCCTTTTTAAGAGGAATCTTCTATCCAGTGTTCTCTGAACTAACTTTCCTTTTGTAAGGAGTTTTAGATAAATGTGTCCAGTTTCTGGATTAATGTATTGCCTTTTCTGTTTCGGATCTAACCTGTCCTTCATAATAACTAAGATTGGTTTCGGGGGATCTGGAATATCTTCTTTTGATTTTGGTGCCGAAGTTTTCAGTGCTGTCTCGACTTGATCCCGAGCCGGAAGGCTTGACCGCTTGTTTCGGTGCTGGGCCAGAGGGCGGGGCATTGGAAACCGTCTCGGTGCCAACCAAGGCCTGAAGGCAGCGGTGGTACCGAAGCCTTATGTTTAGTGGAAGATAGTTTATGAGGTACAGGGGGTTTTAGTACTCCTGACACCCTGTCCCACTAGAATTTCTTCGGACTGCAATTCGATTTCTAGGTCGGAATCAGAGTCTACGACCGAGAAGGCCTCCTCTTCTTCCGCAGCTGTTGGTTCAATTTCGGATTCTTCTCCGAAGATATGCGGAGTATGTTGAGTGCTTTGGCGTTTCCTTTCCAAGTCATCAAGCCAGACTATCTCGAAGAGTCTTTTCGGATCGGAACTGAGTGGCACCTAGGACATCATTTAAACAGGGTCCATTTCATCGGCAGAAGACTGGATCGACGCAGCAAGGCCCGAAGGCCACCCACAATGTTTTCGACCGAAGATGAGACTTTCTAGATCGAATGGATACGCGGAGAGAGGGAAACGCGTACGATAATACCGTCGAGGGTACAGTGGATTGCGCACCGAGGGGAACCCGAAAGACGGTTTAGAACCAGAGCGAGAAGTATACATCCGAACCCAATGGCGGAAAGAAAACAATCTAACAATAGAGGCGATGCCCATGCGCACTCTCACCGAAAGGAGCAGTCACCTAACCTCGTGACTAGGAAAGACTTCTTCGAAGAAAAACAACTTGCAAACATCCAGATCCAACACTAGATGGCAGGAGTATGCAAAGCATGTGTATCTACAGCACACATGCCTCGAACATGGTTCTTCGAAGATTAATGCCTAAATCTCACTAACTCTAAGTTAATTATTGTGATTAAAAAGGCAACTTTCCAAGATAATTATTGTAATTGGCAAGAATGCAGTGGCTCAAGTAGTGGTTTCATAAGGCTTGTTAGTACAATGTTTAAGTTCCATGTTGGTACAGGTAGAAGCTTTGGGGGAATGATTCTTTTAAGGCATTCCATAAAGGCTGTAATAACAGGTATTTCAAACAAAGATAAGTGCTGTCTATTTTGCAAATAGGCTGCAATAGCAGCCAAGTGTAAGCGTATTGAAGTATAGGCTAACTCTCTGGTTTGCAAATGCAATAAATAAGTAAGTATTTTCTGTACTTGTGCATTTAGGGGGTTGACCTTTTGCTACTGGCAATATATAAAAAATAGTTTCCATTTAGCAGCAAAACATTGTCTTTTGATAGGTGTGCAAGCTTGTTTAAGAATATCCATACATTGCAGTGGTAAGATTAGGTACCCAAATTCTAAGACCTTGGGAGCCATAACGCAAGGTTCATTTCCTTGGGATTGGGGTGTCTTAGAGTATCCTTGTTCTGTGTGAGAAGGTCCGGGTTGAGGGGAAGCTTCTTGGTGGGACTAGGGAGAGCTCCAGTCGTTTTGTGAACCACAGTTGGTGAGCCCATGTTGGCGCTACGAGTGGATTTTCGAGCCCTGTATCCGGGCACTTTCCTTAGGATCTTGTTCCTTATACTGCATGTTATGTAATCTCTGAAGTATTTTTATCAAAAAGTTACCATAGATTTTACTCCCACACCTCGACATGACCCAGAGGTTGCCAATTCTCACACTTAACAAGGGGATGAATAACCCAGTCAAACGCAGTGCTGTACTGTTCTACTAGGACAAATCGGGTGCCTACTTATGCTTGCTCCAAGAAACACACTTATAGGCAGGGGGACAGCTCTCGCTTATGTTTGAGCCTTTCCACTTCAATTTTTCTCTACTAGCCTCTCAAAAACAGCTGGAGTTGCAATTTTAGTAGCTAGTTTTGGGGCAGGATTGGACCCAAAAGGGCAGAAATAAGGGGCAGGTTACTTACTTACTCCATTTCGGTCAGGGAGTATATGTTTACTCTTGGGCCTAATTACGCCCCCAATGATAGACAAGAACAATTCCTAAGCCAGACGATCGCAGAGGTCTTGCCCTCTTGGGACCGTGAGGTTCTTATAGGGGTAGACCTTAATCTGTTCTTTAATAACACAGATAGACCTGCTCAGCGGCTTGGTCATACCGGGCCTCTGTCTGGGGCATTATGGCTGTGGGAGATGGGTTTGACGGATATTGTTACCCACACTCCAATACACGGCATTATACCTTTTACTCCCACGCCGATAAAACTTATGCTCGACTTGGTTACTTGTTCGGGACCCCTGACATACAAGCTAATGTCATTGCTCCTGAGAAAGAGCCTATCTAAACATGCAGTAGTCTCTCTTACAGTGGCTCTCCCCCGGACTTCTCCACCGTGCCGACATTGGTGGCTCTGAGATATGCTTCTATACCGCACTGACGTGGTCAAACAGATCAAGAAGACCTTTTATAAGACCTTTTGCTCCTCCCACGCTCCTCATTTGACCAGGTAGTTCAACTCATTACAAGGCTCTGATTCAATTCCACCTTCTATATGACAAACATCTATAGGAGTGATTCTGAAATCAGACAAAGATGAACACAAATGTTCCTTTTATAGACCAATATTCCACCTTAACGTAGAATATGAATTATTCATAGGGAACCTGGCTGTGCGTCTTGGTCCACTCCTCCCCTCCACCATTGCTCCAGCTGGCTTGGTTTCACACCCCCAATGCAGCAATAACACAGAAATAATTTCTATTGACAAAGCCTAGCGCTTCACCCAGAAAAGCATGCGTTTGGCTAACGATGCTGCGAAAGCATATGACTGGGTCCAATAGCCCTATCTACGCGAGACTTCTTCATTTTGGAATTGGATCTCGATTTAGCTCTTGGATCCTAAGTAACTATGGCTCGCCCAGTGCCACTGATGGAGTTAGCGGCCACACAAACAAGTTACTTGCCTTCGGTAGTGCTTTTTCTGGTAGATACAGTTTCTGCCTGTGGATTCCTCACCTGTTGAATTACCCCATGCGTAGCATTGCATGGAAACTTTTCTCCATAGCTCTTCCACGTCGACGAGGACGTCACAATGGAATGGATCCGTGTGCGACACCGCGTGCTGCTATCAGAGCAATAAAAATACCTAATCTGCGTGCTGACGTCAGTTCCACCCATTTTTTCCAAGCATTCGAGGCGAATAGGTGAACCGACATTTCACAAGTTTACACAACCAATTAAAACTGGAAATTCTAAAATATAGACATTTCCTAGTGACCAATATCACAATAATAAAATACATAAATTACATGATAATCATTTTTGGGTATTAACAGGGAGGTGGGTGTGTCAGTGAGGAATCCGCAAGCAGGTACTGGAGCCACCAGAAGGAAAATGCTACTTACCGAGTATGCATCTGTTCTTGGCATATAGATCGCCATCTACTGTTGGGTCCGGATGTTGGCAGTTTGTTTTTCTTCTAAGTATTTCCAGACACGAGGTAGATGACTCCTTTCAGTGACAGTGCGCATGGGCATCGACTCCATTGTTAGATTGTTTTCCCGCAGAGGGTGATAATGGAGTTAGTAAGAGTAGCAAGAAGATGTCCATGAATGCATGTATCTAAGTAAGTTATTACTGCAACAGGTATAAGTACCCGGGGTGACAGGCAGGCGCATGACTACAGCTCTATATGCCAAGAACAGATGCATACTGGTAAGTAGCATTTTCCGTTTGAGGCATATGAGCTGTAGATCATATGCTTTTGCATAGACTACATGGCAGTTATCTCCCAAAGCGGTGGCTAACCTGTAGCTGTTGCAGTAGTCTGAATTAGTGTACATAAAACTGCTTGGCCCACTCTAGCTTGCTGTGCTGCCAACACATCCACAGAATAGTGTTTTGTGAATGTGTGAGGTGTAGACCATGTTGCAGCTTTGCAAATATCATCTATGGGTATATTTCCTAGGAATGCCATAGAAGCCTCCAGTTTGCGTGTACAGTGTTGTTTAGGGGGGGAACTGTTAAAGTTCGTTTAGCCTTTGCATAGCATATTTGAATGCACTTGACTATCCACCTTGCAATACCTGATTTTGATATAGGATTGCCTTTGTGTGGTGGAGCAAAAGCAACAAAAAGCTGATTTGTGTTACAGATAGGTTTTGTTCTTTCAATGTAATAAAGTAATGCTCTTTTCAAATCTAATGTGTGTAGTGCACGTTCTGCCACTGAATTTGGTTGAGGGAAGAACACCGACAACTCAACAGATTGATGGTTACGAAAAGCAGAAATGACTTTAGGAAGAAATTTAGGATTGGTCCGAAGAACTACTTTTTTTTGATGCATTTGTAAAAAAGGTTCTTCTATAGTTAATGCCTGAAGTTCACCCACTCTTCTGAGTGATGTGATAGCAACTAGGAAAGCAACTTTCCATGTGAGAAATTGCAGTTCACATCTGTGCAATGGTTCAAAGGGTGGACCCATTAGTCTGGTGACAACAATGGTGAGAATCCACACTGGAGCAGATGGACGTCTCGGGGGAATAACTCTTTTGAGTCCCTCCATAAACGCTTTAATGACAGGTACTCTACAAAGAGATAGATGCTGTCTATTTTGGAAGTATGCAGCTGGAGCAGCTAGATGTAAACGTATGGTCGTGTATGCTCAATTGGAACGTTGTAGATGTAACAAATAGCATATAATGTTTTGGACAGAAGCATCAAGCGGGTTGATGTGTTGTTATTACAGTAAATCACAAACCTCTTCCACTTTACTGCATAGCAGGCTCTTGTGGTAGGACGTCTAGCTTCCTTGATAATGTTCATACAGTCTGGCGGTAGATAGCCAAACTCTAGGACTTCAGATACCAGTTCCCACCGATTGAGTTGAGTTGGGTCTGGATGTCTTATGACTCCATGGCTCTGTGTGAGGAGATTGGGTGTAAAATGTAGTTTTTGATGAGGAACTACTGAGAGTTCCAATAGGGTTGTGAACCATGGTTGACGTGCCCATGTGGAAGCAACTAGGATTGGTGTCAGGGATGCTTGTTTGAGTTTCCGTACCAGTAATGGAATGAGCGAGAGAGGCGGAAAAACATAAGCAAATATCCCTGACCAGTTCATCCTTAGTGCATTGCCGCTGGACAATGGGTGCGGATACCTGTACGCGCTGTTGTGCAAACTGGCCTTTATGAGCCAGTTGTCTAAATATGGGAAGACGTGAACATGTCTTCTTAGGTGGGCTGCGACTACTGCCAAACATTTTGTGAAAACCCTGGGAGCGGTTGTCACTCCGAAGGGAAGGACTTTGAATTGATAATGTTGGCCTGCTACCACAAACCGGAGGTATTTGCCGTGCACTGGGTGTATTGGAATAGGAAAGTAAGCGTCCTTTAAATCCAGAGTGGATAGAAAGTCGCATTGCTGAAGGAGAGGAAGCACTTGTTGGAGTAGTACCATATGAAATTGGTCTGACTTAATGTATAGATTTAGTTCTCTGAGGTCCTCTTTAGGAATTAGGAAGTAGAGGGAGTACACTCCTGTTCCTTGGTATTGTAAAGGGACTGGTTCTATTGCCCCCTTTTCCAACAAAGAAAGAACCTCTTCCTTTAGAAGGGTGAGATGTTCTTGTGACATAAGGTGTGACCTTGGAGGAATATTCGGTGGGGTGCTTGTATGCTCCAGGCAATAACTTAACCGCCAGGCTTCATGTACCCTGTCTTTCCTTGATTTTAGTCAAAAACTACCACTCTCATAATGCTCTGCAACTGCTACAGGACTGTATGCTTTCCCATGCTGCTCTGCTCCAAGATCATGTGACCTCTACAGCTTATCAGCAGTCAGCTCCTAATCTCGGGTGCTTGGCTTTCTTCCTGGCAAGGACCACGCCCTTCCTGTGTGTGCAAACGCTCTGGATTTCCAAACGGCTGAGTTCTGTTGCAAGCGGACCTTGGATCTCAAACCCTAGAAGCATTACCTTGTTGCAGATTTCTCTGACCTCTTGTTCTTCGTATTTGCGATACTCGCTAAGGAGCGTTAGGCCGCTCTCCCTGTTTTGTGCATTCCTGCCTTGTGTCTTGAAGCCGCGCCAAAAGCAGCTTGCCTGTTTTCCCTGAACGCGCTGACATGCGCTGTGTTCTTTTTTTTTTTATTCCCGTTCCTTTGGTTCTTTAAGTCCTTTTCGGACCTACAGGGTGGACAGGCTCTTTGAAACCCTGTGTACTTGGACGAGTTGGCACTAGAACAATTCAAGTTTCCTTTTTTTTTAAAAAAAATTAATTATTTTTTCACCAGCTGACAGCCTCGAGGTTTATTACCCCTCCTCAAACACCGCTAGCCATGCCAGAAAGATTCAATGGGGAGAGTAGCAAGTATGGGGTGTTTATCAAGCAGCCTCTTTTCCGGATGATGCAGACAAGATAGCGTTTATAATCTCTTATTTAAGCGTTAATACTGCTCTTTGGGTGGTACCCCTCGTGGAGAATGATTACCCTATTCTGTATAATCTGCCCCAGTTCAAGGAAAGGATGAGAAGTCTCTTTGCCCGTCACTCCTATATGCAGGCAAGTGACATAGAACTGCTAAACCTCAAACAGGGTTCCAAGGATCTGCTAACCTATATTACCACCTTCAATAGGTTGGTAACTGAGACCCACTGGCCTGATGAAAAGAGGACGTCTCTTTTTTACAGGGGACTAGAGATGAGCTTAAGGACATCTTGTCCCAGATTGCAGACCCACCTGAAGATTGCTCTTCGTTCATAGACCTGGTAGTCAAATTAGACCATCGCTTGACTGAAAGAAAAGGAGAAAAAACCAAAGGAGATTACTCTAGTCTTTTCCTTACCAGAAGCGAAAAGAAAGAGACCAGGGACACCAGTGAGCCTATGCAGATAGGGGGGAGTAAGAGGTCCGTTGACCGCTGAAGAACGTGATAACGTAGAAAATTGAATCTTTGCCTACATTGTGGCAAATGAGGTCATTTCGCTAGAGAATGCCCTGTCAAACCTAAATCTACTCTGAGGAAGCCTACGGCCCGCCAGGGGGCTGCTGAGATGTCGGAAAACCAAAAGACTAGGAGATTACAGCAGTCGCTCTTCCAAGTCATTCTTTGTTGCAGATCTCACAGTTCCTAGCCAATACTCTGTCTCCTGTGCCCAAGCATTTTACCATCACAGTTGTTTTTGTCTTGCCCTCCCAACATCGAAAGTCCATGTCCATACTGTTGGATTCTGGGGCTTCGGGGAACTTCTTAGATATTGTTCTGGTCAAAGCTCTTGGACTGAAATTCATTCCTAAAACTCACCATGAACGAGTAAAAGCAGTTGATGGGACTGAATTGTCCTCTGGGTTGATAAACTATCACACACCTGACCTTGTCATGGTGTGTGACATCGGGCATTCAGAAGTGATTTCATTTGATCTAATTAACACCCCGAATTTTGGTGCCATTCTTGGAGTGCCGTGGTTGCAACTACACAACCCGCACATAGATAGGGTCTCTAGAAAAGTCACGCTGAGGTCTTCCTATTGCATGATGCATTGCTATCAAGAAACCACTCTGTGGCACAACCCTCTGTGCTGTGCGCTACTAAATACTGGCTCCTCTGTGCTGCCCTCTGAGTATCTCAAGTTCGCAGAAGTTTTTGAAGAAGTGAAAGCAGTGTCGCTTCCACCACATCGATCCTACGATTGTAGGATCGATTTAGTACCAGGTGCTGATCTGCCCGTCAGTAGAGTGTATGCTCTCACCGAGCCAGAGACAAAATATCTATATGAGTACCTTCAGGATATGTTGCAGAAGGGGTTTATCCGTAAGTCTACCTCCCCAGTTTCCTTTCCTATTTTTTTTATTCCCAAACGAGGAGGATGATAAAGAGCTTGCCTGGACTATTGTGCCCTGAACAAAGTGACGGTAAAAAATAAATATCCTCTTCCACTCATCTCCAATCTCTTGGATCAGGTGCGCAAGGCTAAGATCTTTACTATTACGGGGGGCTTATCATTTGATCAGAGTTAGAGAAGGAGAAGAGTGGAAGACCGCCTTCCGCACTAAGTTCGGGTTGTATGAGTATTGTGTCATGCCGTTCGGCTTGTGCAATGCCCCAGCGGCTTTTCAGTTCTTCGTGAATGAGATACTCAGGGAATACCTAGACGTCTTTGTTAGTCTATATATACGATATTTTAATTTAGTCCCAGACCAAACAAGAACACGTAGAGCATGTCAAACTGATTTTGCAACGTTTACAGGGCAATCATCTGTTCACCAAGTTAGACAAGTGTCTTTTCCATTCTCTGAGAGTAGACTTCTTGGGTTTTGTTATCTCCCCTGAGGGAATTCATATGTATCCTGCTAAAGTGTCAACTATAACCAATTGGGAGCCCTAATACAGTGAAAGAGGTGCAGTTCTTTTTAGGATTTGCCAACTTTAATAGAAGATTTATTCATCACTTCTCGGAGCTAGTCACTCCCATCACGAGGCTACTAAAAAAGGGAGTGACGTTCGAGTGGGATCACGCCGCAGAATTGGCTTTCCAAGCACTGAAGAAAAGCTTTACTTCTGTACCTGTCATAAGACACGCAGACGAAACCCAACCATATTTCGTGGAAGCCTCTCAGTATGCAGTAGGTGGGGTTTTCTCTCAACGTGATCCGAAATCAGGAACCCTCCATCCAATAGCCTACTTCTCTAGAACCCTTTCGCAGGCGTAACAAAACTACAGCATAGGGGAAGATTGCTCTTGGCCATAAACATGGCATTCCAGGAATGGTGCCATTATTTATTGGGATCCCCTCATACCATTACTATATATTCCGATCATCTCAACCTCAAATTCTTTAGATCGGCTAGAGCACTTACTCCCAGACAGATGAGGTGGGTCTCTTTTTTGTGTGAATATGACTTCATTATCACCTTTCGCCCAGGCACGAAACACGGGAAAGCGGACGCTTTGTCATGCTTGAAAAAAGATCATAAATATACAGTGGAAACCCCTTTGCCTATCATACCTGAAAATAAGATCATAGCCATGAATGAACGCCAGAGTACAGAATCCGACTCCTTCTCCTCGCGGCTACAGCAGGCTTATGCTGCGCTTGATCGTGGTGAGTGGTTGGCAGACCCTTCTAACAAAATAGTGAACTGCATGTTCTATCATGAAGATCGCCTGTTTATCCCTTCACAGGAAACCCGTAACTTGATAATGCAGTGGTGTCACGCTCTACCATTGGCAGGACACCCTGGGGGAGAAAAGACCACACAAACATGCCAGAAATGGTTCTGGTGGAAAGGCAATTTCATCAAAGCCCGTCCTACTTGTGCCCGGCAGAAGTCTGTGCATTGTGCCCCTGCTGGCCTTTGCCTGTTCTTGATAGTCCTTGGTCTTCCATCAGCATGGATGTCATTACAGACCTTCCAGCCATATGAGGATACACAACCATAATGGTTGTGGTGGACATGCTGTCCAAGATGGCTCATTTCATTCCTCTTAATAAACTCCCTAAAGCCAAAGAACTCCCGGAGGTGTTCCTAGAACACGTGGTGCGGCTACATGACTTACCATCTGTAATCATCTCTGATAGGGAACCCCAGTTCATGTTCAGGTTTTGGCAAAGGATATGTCATGCCCTCCATATAGATCACCGCCTCTCTTAGGCTTACCACCCTCAAACGGATGGACAAACCAGACCCTTGAGCAATTTCTTCGATGTTTACTAAGCACTACCACCAGTGATTGGGTCAGGATCTTCCCTTGGCTGAATTCGCATCTAATAATTCCACGCATTCCGCTTCCAAAGTATCGCCAGTTTTCTTCGCTTCCGGATACCATCCTAGATTTCTCCCTCTTCATCTTCCCCCATGTTATCCGATGTTCCAGCTGTCCCCGAACACAACACCCACCTCACTTCCATATGGGAACATGCCAAACAAGAACTACTGAAAGCCAAACAATACAAGAAAACACAAGCAGATAAGCACAGGAGCCCTGCCCCTGACTACAGTGTCGGAGATCAAGTATGGCTATCTACAAGAAACCTCCGTTTATGCAGACACCGAAAATTACACCCCAGATATGTAGGTCCTTTTACAATAACCCAAGTAGTTAACCCGGTAGCAATGAAACTAGATCTCCCCCCGACATGCAGATACACCCTGTTTCCACACTTCCTTGCTTAAGACATATGTCCCTCCTGTATGCCCTGAGCCTCCACCTCCTCCCGTTATTGTTGAAGGGGAACTAGAGAATGAAGTCAGGCGCATTGTTGATTTTCAAAGACACGGGGGTAAATTACAGTACCTTGTTGATTGGGTGGGATATGCCCCAGAAGATAGAACGTGGGAGGGCCACTTGTTGATCCTTAAGACGGAGAACTTCTTGTCGTAGTTGCTCCACTTCTTCAGTCACCATTCTCTATGGCCGCTGCTCGTTCTCCCAACTCGTCCACGTCCTGGCGTATTTCTCTAACCTCCCCTGCCTCTTCCTGTTTGAGTGTTTGAAAGTCTTCATGGAGAGTATTAAAAAGAGTTTCCAGGAATGCTCGGGTGATGGGTATTTCTCCGTCGTCCTGTCCAGATGGCGGCTTCGAGGTGAGGGGAGTGAGGCCTCCCTTGTCACCTGTTGCGGAGCCCTTTACAAGCATGTCCCTCAGAGTGCGGTGACCTTTTTTCCTCATGTTAGCCATGACGACGCCACCCGACGTTTATTCTAGGCTGTCGCTTGTAGGCCTTAGAAGTGTTTCAGTGCTCCCACCAGCCAGAGCACTTCTCCCTCAGCCTCTTGTAATACGTGCTGGGTCGGTACCTGGAGCATGTGTATGTCGCCGCCGGGGCGGGCGTGGTGTGGACACAGTTAAGGAGATTCACAGCTTGGCTGTGCCGGAATGGCGGGGGTAGGGGCCAAGGATGGACCCTGCAGGGGCCGCAACGGAAGTGTCGCTTTTAGGAGGGTCACTCGGGGGCTGGCGCTAGCAAGAACTCTGGCATGCGCCCCTCTGTCCTGAGCGGTTTGCCAGGCAGATGAATGAAGCAGAAAGGGCAGTCTTCTTTGTGGCGGCAGGATGTTCGTTCTCCTCCCGACCAAGTAGGCCTCGACGAATGGGCCTGTTGGGTCTGCCTGTGTGTGTCTGTCCACCCCTCGTTGGCTGATGTGTCTCTACAGAAAGCCCGTTGTAGCTGGGCCGTGGGGTGAGCGTTGCAGCAGCTCCAGCGGTGGATCCCCCAAGGCCCTATTGGCACCCCTTGTATACTGGAGCAGCGCAGGGAAGAGCCCAGTCAACACGGGCCTCCCTGCCCTACTATCGATGTTGCTCCGCGGCCCCCCGAGGGACAACTGTGCTAGGGCAGCAGGAGGCGCTGTCCGGGAAAGGCCCCGAGCAGCGCTCAAGTCTCATGCAGGCCGGGCCCGGGGCACGCTGTGTACGGAGTGCGCCACACACACCCCCGCGCTGTTGGCTTCACTTACATTACATGTCGCGGGGGGAAGAGGGGGGTGCCGATGCGCGCTGGTGTCAGGCGTGTATTGGGCTACTCCCGCCCTGAGATGCGATGGGCAGCAGATCCCAGCTCTTGCAGATGAGGGTTGCCAGAGCCCCGGTGGAGCTTCAGGGAGCACCGTTAAGGTCCTGCTGTGGGACTTCTGTCATCCACTGTGCCTCCCCCGATGCTTGCCGCTTATTCCTCTGCTCCACCAAGCACTCGCCCCAAGCGCCTCTGGGCCTGATATGCGCCGTCGGGGCCCGGCCTAGTCTCGGCTAGGCCTCAAAGCAGCGCCCTCGATTTTCGTGCAACTGGCCCGCCGGGCACGTTCCTTCTGGAAGCCTGTAGCTCTCCCCCATACGTCTCGGCTGCCACTTATTTCCCGCTGGTAGATCGTTGCGGAAGTCTGCTGCCAGGACCTTGACGCTCACTCGATTCGCCACCCGGGCGAGGGTGCTGTCCCAGTCCTCGATGACTCACCGCGTGGGTGATTCGCGGGTTTGATGGCTCGCCAAACCTCCTCCTCTGGTGCCACTGTGTCCCCACGTGCAATACTGCTGATTGCAGCTTAGTTTAGGGGACTTTGCTTATGGGAGAACTAGGGGCGAAGGGCCGCAGCGGGGAGCCTCTCGAGGTTCACGTCCGTTCAGGTCGCCATCTTAGCCACACCCCACAGTTGTGATTTTTAAGGAATATTATTGTATTTTAAAAGTTGGCACTTAGAAACTTTTTCACATAGAATCACCAATGTTATCCTATGGGAGGAAATTCACATAGCAGGTAAGTAGGGTTATCGTTACTTTTTCTAACTCCGTGTTGGATCCTGGATCCAGCACTGGTGCATCTCCTGTAAACAGTTGAAAGAATGCATTTTTGTTATACAGGCGATTTTTTACGATTTGTAAGTTTGCAAAATCTACACGAAGACGAATTTCTGGCAAAAACCAGGCAATGTTATCCTATGGAGGAAAATCAAGTTAGCTGTAAATACGGTTGTAATTACTTTGCAGGGTCAGTACTGGGCACCACGATCCAGCACTGGGATCTCTCCTGATAGCAGGTGAGTAAATTCGTTTTAGTTATTCGGTTGATTTTAGATGAATATTTTAAAGTTTAAAACTCGACACTTAAAAGTACTTCAAAGTGAAACCAGTCAATGTTACCCATAGGAACAAAAGTGAGTTATCAGCTTTTGGGAAAGTACTCGACTGGCAGAGTTAAGGTTCTGGGCATAGACTCAGGGGTCTCCCAGGGGCAGGTAGGTACAGTTGTTACACCCTCAGCGGCACAGGAGCAACTGGGTGCAGAGTGAGTTAGGCCCAATGTTATCCTATGGGAGGCAGGGGGCCTTTGGTTGGTGGCTGCTGGCTAGCAGGCCACGCGGCTGTGGGAGCTGGGCTCCTGGTCACTTACTCAGGGCAAATGGGGAAGTAGATTAGGACAGAGGTTGCACTCCCAGGGGCACTCGGGCAGCTGAGTGCAGGGTGCTTTTGAGCCGTCAGTCGCTCAATGGATTTCAATGGAGAAGCTCAAGGACTAACAAAGGCTGCAAGCTCGGGGACGAAGATTCTTCAGGTGCGACCACCACTTTGAGAGGTAAGTTGGAGGATAGGTAGGCACCCAGGAGCTGGGCACAGGGGTGTCTTTTCGCGTCAGGAAATCTTACCCTCAGCTGGTCGCGGTCGGAGGGGTCCCTGGTTCTGAGGCAGCAGGCGTCATCAGGACCGTCGATGTGGGTCCTTGGTGCCGGATTCGGGGTCAGAGTCGCCGGGGGGACGACCTCGTGGTCTTTGTTCACTCCGGCACAGGCCAGGCCTGGCGGGTGCAGTGTGTGCAGGAGTCGCGGTTCCTGGCTGATGCCAGGGGCTTGTTACTTGCTTTGAGCAGCACCACTGCTTGTGGGAGTCCCAGTTAGTTAGAGTCACAAGGGAGTCAGGTCCTCCGGGGTTTTTGAGGTTAGTGACCACTGGAGACGCTGGAGTTTAGCAGGAGCAGGTTCGAGGGTCGACAGGCCTGTAGGGCTGGGGCCAAATCAGTTGGTGTCTTCCTCTTGTTAGCAGCTGCACGGCAGGTCTGCTTGCTTGTTTCGGAATCTGGATCTGAGGAAGGAAGGTTAGGGGTGCCCCTAAATACTAAATTTAGGGGCATTACAGGTAGGTAAAAGGCAGGGACCAATGGGTCCTCCCTGGGGTGGGTACACCCCCCTATTCTGCCACTCTCCTGTGGGAGGGGGGTAGTAGTCTAAACCTGATTGGGCAGGGTTTCCCATCTTCAAGATGGCGAGAGCCCGGAGATGTGCTTCACCTCGCCTCCCCCACCTGATGGGTGGGGTTGGCAGAGGCTGGCATACCCACTTTCCTTCCTTGGGGTTTCCCACCAGTCTTCCAGCCAGAGTCGGGGTCAGAACCGGTAGGGGCCAGTTGCTGAGTACAGCAAGTGGCCTGGAGAAGCTCACAAAGGCAGCATGCTTCCCCTGCACATCCTGGGGGAGGAGACCTAGCACCTCGCCCAGGATGTGCATTGTTGCAGGCCCAGGAGAGCGGATGGCTCTCTACCCAGGGGTCCAGCAACATGTCTACTGTGTGGCAGCCTAGGCAGCCCCTCAGGCAGGACGTGGATTGTAGGTTAGGTTCAGGGGGCAACTCTAAGTTGCCCTCTGTCGTGCATCTTACATTAAATCCCACACTGGCATCAGTGCGGGTTTAAAGTGCCGAGAAGTTTGATACCAAACTTCTCAGTCTTCAGTGTAGCCATCATGGTGCTGTGGAGTTCATGTTGACGACCTCCCAGCACCATATACTCTTAAATGGCAGCACTGCACTTACAGTGCCCAGGAATGGACCTGGGTACTGTAGGGGCACAGGGCTCATGCACCTGTACCCACACCACTGGCATAGGGCACACAGGGGTGTTGTGGGAATTGCACACAGGGATGTGTGCCATGTTGACTGTTTTGTTCTGCACCAAGACACTCAGCCTGCAAAGGCAGTGTGTGTGTGTGCCAGGGTACAGGGCATCTAAGGGGGGCACAATAAGTGCTGCAGCCCTTAGGGGCCTTCACTGGTCACAAGGCCCTGGGTACCTAGGGTACCATTTACCAGGCACTGACATGTGGCCAGAGATGCCAGTTGGGTATAGGCTTCATGCAGTTTTAGGGAAGGAACATAGGCCCTGGGTACCTGATTGGCAGGAGCCCAGGGCACACTCAGTCAAAGTACATCAGCAATTCAGCAAAAAGTGGGGGCATACCATGCAAGAAAGATGGCACTTTCTCACAACAAGTTGCACGAAACACTCAACCATAACAGCTCCACTGCAGTGTCTCTTGAGATTCTGACCACCTTCGTGAGATCTCCGTTGCGTTTTAACCACTGCCTGCAGAGGCACCATTGGAGGGCCCTCATGTGCCATTGTGCATGGTTGACTAACAGTATACAGGAAGTGAACAGATCGAGTAGGCGTAAGACCTTCAGGACAGGAACAGCCACTCCATCGTGAAAAAGTGGAATCCTCTGCAGAGAGGGGAAGGTCTGACCCACAGTAATGTCCAGCACTGCTCCTATGAATTGGATGCGCGGAGAGGGCACCAGGTGAGATTTGGGTATGTTTATCGAAAAACCCAAGTCGAGCATCAGACGTATTATCTCCTGCAAATGATGCAACACCATTTCTGGCGACTTTGCTTTCAGCAGCAAGTTGTCCAGATAGGGGGGAAACTGGAACCCCGACATTCTGAGATGTGCTGCTACCACCGGCATCACCTTTGAAAAAACCTGAGGTGCTGAAGTAAACCCAAACGGAAGGTCAGCAAACTGGTAGCGTTGGAACCTCACCGTAAAACGGAGATGCATGCATGCAGTAGTGAGTCAGTTTCACTCCTTCTTGAAAAAAAACGTCGAATAAGTTGGTAAATCCAAAGTATTATTTATTTGTTTAAGTGAGAGGCTTGTATTTCAGTTGATCCAATTATTTAAACAAATATATTCATCAGGGTAAAGTGAACAAGCCAATTTTAAAGCGGAGGTGAGCAGCCAACACGTGTTTCGCCCTTATGGCACGGTTTCTGGCCTGGGCTTTCTCAAGGCTTAATATTCAGGACACAGCAAAATGGAAACGCTTCATGTATCATAGTTCAAGGTCACTGTATAATAAAAACGATCCGGCCTTTTCAGGCTCTAGGATTGCAGTCTCGGAAAAATTCCCGGCGCTAGTGTTCCTCACCGCGATCGCGATCGAGGGGGGGGGGGGGTAGGGGGGAGGGGGGGGGGGGGGGGGGGTCAGTAGTCGACATATGAACGCCACATTCCCTGCAAGGCTTAAAACCAGACTTCTTCTGGGTAGCCATGACACTGCTACAATTACAGGCAGAAGCAGCAACTAAGAAACTCCCAGAAATGGAGAGCACTGGAAAGGGAAATGCTACTTACCAGTGTGCATCTGTTCTTGGCATGTAGAGCTGCAGATCTACACACTATGCATAGATCGACATCTGATGTTGGGCCCGGATGTTTGCACTTGTTTTTGTCCTAGAAAGTCTTTGGAAGTCATGAGGTAGGTGACTCCTCCTTAGGATCATAGTGCGCATGGTCATCGGCTCCATACTCAGATTGTTTTTCGCCAGCAGGGAAATGATGGAGCTTTGTAAGAAACCAGAAGATGCCCTTGTATGCTGTATTTAAATAAGATAATACAGATTAAGGAGGCGGGTGGGCATGTGTAGATCTGCAGCTCTACATGCCAAGAACAGATGCATACTGGTAAGTAGCATTTCCCGTTCGAGGCATATGAGCTGCAGATTACACACTAAGCATAGATTGTATAGCAGTCCCCCTCCTTAGCAGCAGCCACCAGTATCTGTTGCAGTAGTCTGAAATAGGGTTTTGAGCACAGCTTGGCCCACACTAGCTTGTTGTTTTGATTGCACATATACACAATAGTGTTTTGTGAACGTGTGCGATGTAGAACATGTAGCTACTCTGCAGATGTCATCTAATGTAATGTTCCCTAAAAATGCCATAGAAGCCCCTATTTTTCTTGTAGAGTGGGCTCTAGGAGGAACAGTTAAAGTACGTTTTGCTTTGTGGTAGCAAATTTGTATGCATTTAACAATCCATCTGGCTATCCCGGACTTTGATATGGGATTGCCTTTGTGTGGTGGTGAGAAAGAAACAAAAAGTTGTTTAGACTTTCGAAAAGGTTGTGTTCTCTCAATGCAATAGAGCAGTGCTCTTTTAACATCTAAAGCATGTAGAACTCTTTCTGCGACTGTGTGTGGTTGCGAGAAGAATACGGGCAACTTCATAGATTGATTAAGGTGGAAGGGAGAAATGACTTTAGGAAGGAATTTAGGATTAGTTCGGAGAACAACCTTATTGTGATGGATTCGTAAGAAAGGTTCCTGAATAGTTAGTGCCTGTAGCTCACTAACTCTTCTTAGAGAAGTTATGGCCACTAGGAAAACAACCTTCCATGTTAAGAATTGTAGCTCACATTTATGTAGAGGTTCAAAGGGAGGTCCCATTAGTCTTGTGAGAACGATATTTAAATTCCACACAGGTGAGGGTGGAACTCTGGGTGGAATTATCCTTTGGAGTCCTTCCATAGAGGCTTTGATGGCAGGTACCCTGAATAGTGATACATGTTGTCTATTTTGTAGATATGCTGCTATGGCAGCAAGTTGTAGCCTAATAGACGCATAGGCTAAGTTGCACCTTTGTAGGTAGCTTATGATGTGTTGGATAGACACATCTAGGGGATTGATGTTATTGTTATGACAATATATCATAAATCGTTTCCACTTGGCTGCGTAGCAGGCTCTAGTGGTAGGGCGTCTAGGTTCCTTACTGATGTTCATACAGTCAGGAGGAAGGTTAAGGTAACCGAATTCTAAGATTTGAGGAGCCAGATCGCAAGGTTGAGCTGAGCTGGATCCGGGTGTCTGATCTCTCGACGGTTCTGGGTTAAGAGGCATGATGAGAGGTGTAATCTTTGGTGCAGAACTACGGACAGTTCCAGCAATGTGGTGTACCACGGTTGTCTGGCCCAAGTTGGAGCAACTAGAATGAGAGTCATTGAGTATTGTCGTAGTTCGCGCACCACCAGTGGTATGAGTGGGAGAGGCGGAAAGGCGTACGCAAATCTGCTTGACCAGTTCATCCATACCGCATTGCCTTTGGCCAATGGGTGTGGGTATCTGGTGGCGAAGCTTGGGCATTTGGCGTTTTCGTGGGTGGCGAAGAGGTCTATCTGTGGTTGCCCCCACATTTGAAAGAATGGTTGAAGAACTTGTGGATGAAGTTCCCACTTGTGGATCTGTTGAGTTTGACGACTTAACAGAACGGCTATGGTATTTTGGACTTCTGGGACATGTTGGATCTCTTAGGTGACCTTGAGCCTGGTTCCATTGGCGTGCTAAGCACTCTTGTATGGGACGCATCTGGAATCTTGCGTGAGGCACTATGAATATGCAAGAGGCTATCATACCTATGAGCTGCATGAACACTCGAGCTGGAAGAGAGTGATGCGGCTGAAATTTGGTGAGGAGAGCGAGAATGCTTGCTATCCTGGCTGGACTGGGATAGGCTAGCGCTTTTGAGGCGTCTATTGTGGCGCCTTGGTACTGTTGCGTGTGAGAGGGTGGCAGATGAGACTTGGTGTGGTTTATTATGAACCCCATGTCGTGGAGTAATTGGATAGTTGCGTGAGTGTGATGAACACACTGGTTGTACGAGCTGGCTTTTATGACCCAGTCGTCGAGATATGGGAAGACGTGAATGTGTTGTCTTCTTAGATGGGCGGCAACTACCGCTAGGCACTTTGTGAATACCCGTGGTGCTGTTGGGACTCCGAAAGGGAGTACTTTGAATTGATAGTGCTGCCCGTCCACTACAAACCTGAGATATTTTCTGTGAGCTGCGTGAATGGGAATATGGAAATAGGCGTCCTTGAGATCTAAGGTAGCGAGGAAGTCGCCCTGTGAAAGTAGAGGGAAAACCTGCTGAAGTGTGACCATGTAGAAATGGTCTGATTGTATGTATAGGTTTAGTGGCCTGAGGTCTAGAATAGGTCTCAGAGAGCCATCTTTCTTTGGTATGAGAAAATACAGGGAGTAAACTCCCGTGTTTTGTTGATGCAGGGGAACTAGTTCTATTGCACTTTTTTGTAGTAAGTAAATTACCTCTTGTTTCAGGAGTGACAAATGTTCTGTTGACATTGGACGCTGTTTGGGTGGAATGTTTGGGGGGGTAGAGGTAAGTTCGAGACAGTAACCTGATTGCACTATTCGTCTCACCTACCTGTCTGTGGTGATGTTGGTCCAGACAGGAAGGAACTGTTGTAGTCTTTCCCCGACCGGAGTGCAATGGTCCAGGGGAAGCGGAGGGAAGTCATTGGGCAGGGGTGGAAGTAGAGCGGGTGCTGTTAGTCTTGCCTCTGCCCTTGTTATTGTTGCCTCTGTATCCTCCTCTCTGATAACCTCTGGAGAAGGTGGATTGGGTGGGAGCCTTGTAAGAGGTGGATTGGTTATCAGACGAGTAGCCCCTGGAGTTGCCCTCATAAGATGAGCGACGAAAAGAACGCCTGGGGCCTTGCGATTGCAAGGCTCCCATTGATTTGGCTGTATCTGTGTCCTTTTTCATCTTTTCAAGGGATGCATTAACATTAGGGCCAAAAAGGTGTTGTTGGTCAAATGGTTGGTTGAGGATAGAGCTTTGCACCTCCGGTTTAAAACCGGAAATGTGTAGCCACGCGTGCCTGCGAAGAAGGACGCTTGTGTTTACTGCTCTGGATGCTGTGTCTGCCACATCGAGAGCGCACCGGATGGAGGTGTTGGTGATAATTTTACCCTCCTGTACGAGGTGGTTGGCCTTATTTTTGTATTTGTCTGGGAGGTGTTGTAGTAGGAACTCCAACTCATCATAGTGAGCCCTATTGTATCTGGCTAACAGGGCCTGAGTGTTTGCGATGCGTCAAATGTTAGCTGCCTGTGACTCTGTTCTTTTGCCAGAGGCATCCAGGAGTTTAGACTCTTTGTCGGGCGGAGCTGCATCACCTGATGTTTGCGAGTTAGCCCTCTTCCTAGCATTTGACACCACCATGGAGTCTAATGGAACAAGGCCCTTAATGTAAGCTGGGTCTGTAGGGGCAGCTTTGTATTTTTTCTCAATTCTAGGATTGATGACTCTAGCTCTAACAGGGTCCTTAAAAAACTCTGTAGCGTGTTTAATAACCCCTTTGAGCATGGTTAAAAGTGGATGTGGACCTTTGGGTGGTGTCAAAATTGTGCATTAAAGAATCCTCTTTGACCGGTTCTGTATGTAGGTCGACCCCGTGGTACTGGGCAGCTCGGTGTACCAGCTGATTAAAAACCATGGAGTATTCTGGTGGGGAAGGCCTAGAGGGGTAGATGTCATCTTGCGGGACATTAGGGACATCAGGCGTATTATAACCATCCCAGGGGTCAGGGGAAGCTGGTGGACTGGGGTTCCCTAGTGGCAGGCCATCCGCACCGTCCCCTGTGTCATCATATGTGTCGTCATCGTCTACTGGTGTAGAGGATGGCGTAGGAGAACGAGGTGGTGGGGGAGGTGGAGGAAGAGGTAGAGGAGGTGGAGGTGGAGAAGTGACTGTAAAAGGTGATCTGGCTATTGACCAGTTTTAGGGTCTTTAGTTAGAGTCTTTTGTTGAGGGTCTGGTCGAAAAAGCTGTTCTGAAGAAGGTTGGGTGTTCGGTGTCGACTGTCGGTATAGAGGGCTTTTTCGGCGCCGGCTCCGGAGCGGTTTTGGGCTTGGAGCCGTGTGATTTACCAGTCTCTTCGGTGCCGAGGGCTTCGGGGTGGAACTAGCGGTCGGCATGGAGGATGGGTGTGACTTCTTTTTCGGTGCCAATGATTGAGCTTTGGCGCCGGTGGCAGGCAGACTCGAGCCCGAGTCGCCGGAAGGCTTGGTAGGCTTCTTTGTCGGGCCCGAGGGCGGGGCATGGGAAGCAGTGTGTCGGTGTGCACCTGAGCCCAAAGGTGAAGGTGTGACCGAAGCCTTTGTTGTTGTAGGGAGTTGGTCGGGGTCGACGTCTCTACTTCCGACCCGTTGAGCCGGAGTCACTTCTTCGACGCCGGAGTCATCGCCTTCGGAGGTGCTGATGAGGCTTTCTTCGACCCACTCCTCTGGCACATCAACGCCCTCTTGGAAGATGTCATCGGGGATCGAACTCAACGAGCGAGCCATGGTCCTTCAAGCTAGTCGATCCCGGATGGTCTTCTTGGAGCAGAAAGAGGCACAAGCTAGGCAGTCTCTGGCCTCGTGCTCTGGAGAGAGGCAGAGGTCACACAACTCATGCAGATCAGTGTCGGGAAACTTTGACCCACATCGAGGACACGTTTTGAAAGGCGTCCTTTCCATGAGCCAGATGCCAAGGCTCAGGTCGGCCCGAAGGCCTTCTTCGACGACCGGAATCGAAGACTTGTAGAGATGCGTGCCGAATAGGGTTTACTATCGAGACAATACCATTGAAAGGGGAAGGATTGCGCGTCTAAACAGGAATCGGTAACGATTCCGAACTGGAGCGCGAGAAACAGATCCGAGCCAGATGTCGGAAAAAAAATATTTGAGGATGGAGCCGATGCCCATGCGCACTATGATCCTAAGGAGGAGTCACCTACCTCGTGACTTCCAAAGACTTTCCAGGACAAAAACAAGTTCAAACATCTGGGCCCAACACCAGATGGCGATCTATGCATAGTGTGTAATCTGCAGCTCATATGCCTCCAACACAAAGTTACGCGTCGACGGTGCGGGAAAAAGGGAACTGACGTCAGCACGCCAACGAGGCCTTCTTGTATCTCAGATGATGTCAAGCCGAGTCGTGTGCGGATCCATTCCATTGGGACGTCCTCGTCGACGTGGCAGATCTATGGAGAAAGGTTTCAGGGAAATGCTGCACATGGGGCAATTCAAAAGGTGAGGAATCTACAGGCAGATGCATCCATCAGAACTCTACTAGGTTTTCCATCTTGAAAGGCAATCTACAGGGATATCCCCCATCACCCTTATTATTTGCACTCTATATGGAGGCATTAGCAAACATGTGAGGGACAACCCCAATATTAAGGAGATCCTTTTTGGAGTGAGGAGTGTAGGAAGCTGGCTCTGTATATAATATACCAAAGTGAGGTATAGTGTGCACAGAGTCCAGTGGAACCCAAAAGGTAGGCAGAGGTAAAGTACATAGCACCTCACTCTCTATTTGTGGTAGTGTGGTCGAGCAGTAAGGCTTTATCAGAGGACAGTGTTAAGCATTTGTTGTACACACTCAGTCAGCAAATTATTTCACACACTCAGACAGAACTTCAGACTAATTGTTTTTATATAAAAATATTCTTTTAGTTATTTTATTTTCTAGAACCAAGCAAGCCTGGCACAGGTAAGAAATAAATACTTTACAGTAGTAATGCAGTTGTAACACAGTTTAATAGCAATTGTATATGCACTTTGTTTTGATTACAGTATTGTTACTGAAAATACAATGCTTTGGAAATACAGTACATATACTTTGTATAGGCTTTTTGAGTAAAACAACCAGTAAATTACTTTTCTTACACAATACAGTATTCCTGGCTACTTAACTGGGACATTTCCTGTAAACAGGAGAGTAAAAGCGTTTTTGTTATTTAGTACAATTTTAAAAGGATTTCTTAGGTTTTCCAACTCTACACTTAGAAACTTTTCATAGAAAAACAGTCAATGTTATCCTATGGAGGAAAATAGTGTTATTGGTTAGCAATGGGCTACTGACCTTAGGGTGACTACACCCTTGGTGGGCTCACACCACGTGGGGGAGCGAGCTTAATCCCTAATCCTGATTGGGAAGTGCCTGCCATCTGCAAGATGGAGGGCACTGAAGAGTGGGCTTCACCTCGCCTCCCCCACCTGAGGGGTAGGGTTGGAAGAGGTAGTCACAGCTTCTGGGCTGTCTAATTTTTCCTGCCGGTCTTCCCGCTGAACAGGAGGGGAGACAGGAAGCGGGCCTGCTCCTAACAGCAGGAGAGGCTAGGAATCGCCTTACAAAGGCTGCCAGGCCTTTGAAGCTCCCCTGCCACAGTTGGCTCTTCCTGGCCTGGGGGAGGTGTGAACACCTCCGCCCAGGAAAGGCTTTGTTTCTGGGCTCAGAAACATGTCTTGTGGTGGCAGGCTGGTGTGTACCAGTCAGGGAACCCACCCAAGGCTGGTCGTTTTTCAGGGGGCATCTCTAAGAAGCCCTCTGAGTGCATTAAATCTCACACTGGCATCAGTGTGGGTTTAATGCACTGAGAAGTTTGATACCAAACTTCCCTGTTTTTAGTAAAGCCACTATGGTGCTGTGGAGTTCGTAATGACAAACTCACATTACTATATACTCTTTATGGCATTACCGCACTTACAATGTCTAAGAATTGGCTTAGACACTGTAGGGCTACAGGGCTCATGCACCTGTTCCCTCACCACTGGTATAGTGCACCCAGCTAGAGGAGTGGCTGACCTATGCCAGGGCTGTGTGTTTGTAGGCATGACACACAGGAATGTGTGCCATGTCAACTCTTTACTTTGTTCTGCACTAAAACACGCAGCCTGCAGAGTGAGTGAGTGAGTGAGTGAGTGAGTGAGTGAGTGAGTGAGTGTGTGTGTGTGTGTGTGTGTGTGTGTGTATATATATATATATATATATTCACTTAAAAAACCATAGGTTTCACACGTTATAGTTAGGTGGATATTTCACTCGTAAAAAAACAATGAAATTCCCCCGTTATAGTTAGTTCAGGTAACTATAACTCGCGCGCCCGCAATCCACTGCTCATGACGTCACATATTACATCACTCATGACATGGTCAGTGGCATCACTCACGACATCACTGATGACATCATCCTTGTGATAGAGTGGCGGTCGCCCGAGTTATAGTTATCTGAACTAACTATAACGGGGGAATTTCATTGGTTTTTTACGAGTGAAATATCTACCTAACTATAACATGTGTGAAACCTATGGTTTTTTAAGTGAATTTGCAAGGTTTTTTAAATGCTAATTCCTAACTATAACGTGTGTGAAACCTATGGTTTTTTCAGTGAATTTGTACGTTTTTTTAAATGCTAATTTATTTATGTATTATTTTTTTATATATTTATTTTACAATAAACTACGTATAATTTTTTTGGGGGTTTTCACCGTGCGCGAACCCCGCGATTTTGAAATTTAAAAAAAAAAAAAAAAAATCTGCCTTCAGGGTCCTTCTGGGACACCCTGACAAAGGCTAGGGGTCAGAAACTCTCTACCCTGCCCCCTTTTCACGTTCGCCACCTTCCTTTTTCACTCTCGCACTGAAAACAAACAAAATGGCGGCCGACACTTCCTGATTTCGACCGATTCGAACATTGACTAACATGTAACCACCAATCAGAATTACGCTCGCGCACGTTAGGGTGCTCGCACGGTGCGCGCTTATAGATATTTATATGCTTTTAAATGCTATTTTCTCAGGAACTACTGAACAGATTGACACCAGACTTGCAAAAGGCACTTCCCTGACCTGAGGACTACCTCTCTGCCAAATTTCAAGTAATTCTGTTCAGCCGTTCGGGCTGTACCTTCGACTAAAGGTCCTATGGAAAAATGCATGGGGAAAACGTGTTTTGGGACCCCCCTTTTTTTCTCGGACCCCGCTTGACGAATCACCCGAGACTTTCAGGGTAGGAGCTGAACGGAGCGCCCCATTAGTTTTGAAAATTTCGCGAGGATTCGTCAACCGGCACCAAAGTTATTCAAAATAGAATTTTCTGATTTCCTATGGAAACTCGGTCCTAACTATAACTATCTACTGGCGACCGCCAGAGGTCCCAATTGGGGGTACAAGGTACAATTTTGGTGAAAGAACACAGGCCCTGGGAACCTGATTGGCAGGGACCCAGGGCACATCAAGTCAAAGTGCATCAGTAGTCTGGCAAAAAGTGGGGGGGTTACTGCAACAGAAACCCAGCTTCCAACAAGGAGCATCTTATAAGCCTCTATGCAGACGATGTGCTGGTGTCTCTGGAACAACCAGCTAGCTCCCTCCCAGAATTTTTCAAAGCACTTGAGAGATTTGGTCAGGCGGCGGGATATCCGCCAATATGCATAAATCTTAGGCCCACAACCCTTCCCTTCCACCAACTACCCAGACAGCCCTCGCCACAACCTATCCAATACAATGAGCTAAATCCTTTATTCCTTATCTGGGCATACAGTTGGCACCCTCTGTATCAACTACGCTGTCCATTAATTACAAAAAACTATATAACCAGATTTGTATGGATTTGGCTAGATGGTGATCTCACTGCCTTTCTTTGGTTAGGCCGAGTGTTGGCGTTAAAAATGATGATCTACCTAAAGTACTCTTTTTATTTTAAACTATACCAGCAGAAGCGCTTCCAGGGATGTTTCAGCTCTTGCAGAGAGAAATTAATCGTTTTCTCTGGGCTAAAGGTTGCCCTCACATGAGAGAGTCACTGATATATTAACATCACAGAGATGGAGGATTGGGGGTCCCTCATATTTTACACTATCAAGCAACACAGTCACATTTTCTCCTTGAATGGTCGAGAGAGGAGTCACAAAAACACTTGCTTTTCATGGACCGAACTGTGGCCAGACAACTCCTCTGAAAGATCCCTTTTCTGTCCTGACAGTTTAGGCCACAAAGCCTCTATTCCTCCCCTATTACTGGGTCGCTTTTGAGTGTATAGGACCGAGTTAGCATACGCGGGGGTTGACCTCCTTTCCTTCCCCTCTCACCCAGATTGTAGGTAATACAGATTTGACCTCAGATTTAAATGAAGCCGAATCTCACCTATGACCACCTGGGTGTCGGTCCATTGGTCTTTTATTTGACAATGAGGGACCCTCGTTCTTTACTGTTGTCCCGATTTTGCAATGCCCGAAACAGAGCGCCATAGGCACTTTCAGATTCGGCCCAGGATAATGCATCCCACAGTCCACTCTGCGGCTCAAAGAGCTCTTACCGCCTACGAGAAATAGCTTTTGTCCAAATCATCAGATAGACACGTGATCACAGCGCTTTATAAACTACTGCAGCAACCCACTTCTCACACTGTTCATACTCATCAGAAGCACTGGAAAACTGAATTGGGCCACTCCCTAACGCCTTATGAGTGGGAGGACATATACTACTGAGCAAGTCACATAGCAGTGAACATAGCAGTGTTAAACATCTAGTAAGAGTTAGTTATAGGTAGCTCACCCCAGTGCGGTTACAAAGAGGCAACCCTTCACGTGCCCTAGAGTGTTGGCATGGATGTGGTGCACTGGGTACCTTACTTCATCTACTTTGGGAATGTCCATCAGGTGTGGAGAACGCAGTCTTTTCTTTAGCTCCTTGGGCCATGCCAATCGGCCAGTACCCTGAAAGACCTTAAGTCAAAGGTACTGAGAACTTTAGCTGCACCAAATCGGTCTATCAGCCCTGGGTATAGGGTGAGCATAGGTCTTAGTGACAGCACTGAGACCTCTGTAGTTCACACAGAACCTCATTTCTCTTTTTCCACCCGGTGGTGAGGCTTGAGAACTAATCCCTAACTGCAGCATCTTGCTTACTTTAGCCTAGATGCTCCCCTTTACTTGGTGAGACTGCCGAAAGATCTGTGTTTTGACAAACAAGCTGTCCCCAGTCTCCACATCATGGGTACACCAGTGTGTCGGTCCAGGGGTTAAAGAGAAGGACTTGCCTGCAGTCAGCCTTCTGTTGGGCAGAGAAGGTGCCTGAGTAGACAACTACATCAACTGAACCATCTGTTGTACTCTAAGAGAGTAGGTCAGAGTGAGGTTCACTTTCTGTTTCCTGGTCCTCACCAGTAACTATCAGCATGGGCACATCAGCCCTGTCTTGGGTGTTCTGCTAGTGCCACCCAGGTCTACCAAGTAGCTGAGCTCACTTTTCTTTTCTAGGATAGGGTAAGGGCCACTCCATTTATCTTGGAGGGCCCATAGGCTCCAAAAACCACACCTTCTGCCTTGGCTGGAACGCCACCAGTACAGCCTTTTGGTCAGACCAGAGCTTCTGGAACTCTTGACTGACCTCAAAGTTTTTTTATGCTATGTCCATGTACTCTGCCATTCTGGAGCGAAGGCCTAGTACACAGCCCACAATATCCTGTTTGGGTTCTTGAGAGGCTTCGCCCAACCTTCTTTTACAAGACAAAGTGGTCCCCTCACAGGATAGCCAAACATAAGTTCAAAGGGGGAAAACCTTACTCCCTTTTGGGGCAACCCCTATGTAGGTTAAAAACAGGCAGGCAAAAAGGACATTCCATCTCCGTTTGAGTTTTTCACGGAGCCCCACGATAATGTCTTGTTGTATATCTCAACAAGGCCATTGGTGTGTGGATGATAATGTGTGGTAAACTTCTATTTCACTCCACACTCACTCCTCATGTGTGTCAGGTATGTAGACATGAAGTTGAAACCTCTGTCTGATACCACTTACTTAGGAAACCCTACCCTCCTAAAGATAATAATGAGGGCCTTGGATGCTACAGGGGCTGAAGTAGTCCTAAGGGGAATTCCCTCAGGATACCTGGTAGCATGATCCACTACTACCAGTATAAATGTATTTCTTGATGCTGTGGAAGGTTCCAGTGGACCCACTATGTCCACACCTACCCTTTCAAAGGGAACCCCAACAGATGGTGCTAGAATTAAGGGGGGCTTTGGGTGTCCACCTGTTTTGCCGCTGGCTTGACAGGTGACACATGAGCTGACAAATGCCTTAACTTTCTGGGACATGTTTGGCCAGTAGAAATGGCTGCCCTATTCCAGGTTTTCGTCTGGCCAAGATGCCCAACTAGGGGGATGTCTTGTGCCAATGTGAGGAGGAACTCAATGCATGATACAGTACCACTCTCCTAGTGGCACCAGGTTTGGGGTCTCTGGCCTCAAAGTAAAGGAGTCCTCCCTCCCAACAGGCCCTGTGGGAGCCACTGATATCTCCCTTTTCCTGTGCAGCAGCTCGCTGTCGGAGACTCTCAAGAGTTGAACAGGTCCTCTGTCCAAGGCACAGTTGTTCCCCTGAGGGTCTCCCTGGTCCCAGGAGCTAAACCTGGAAAGGTTCATGTTTCATGGGCTCAGTTCCCTCTGCGGGTCCCTGAGGAGAGGGGTCCTGAGCTTTTTGCTGTTCAGAAGCTGGTCCCCAAGTCTTTTTACCTTTCCTCTTGGACGGTTGGGCCATTCTTCCATGCTCAAACACTACTTTTTCACCCCGGGCTCGACTGTGCTCTCATTTTCAAACACACCATCACAGGAATTTCCAGCATGGCTGCATGTGTTATTAGCTCTAAGTCAGCCCATGCTGAGTTCTCCAGATCATTCCCTAGAAGGCATTCAACAGGGGGTTTTGGAGAGAGCACTACCGGTTTCAGGCCTGTAACCCCTCACCAACCTAAAGTTACCATAGCTATGGGGTGGACTGGTTAGGTTTTTCCAGTCAGATATTGTCTTGCTTATCTTTCACCATGGTGACACTGGCACCTGTATCCCTCAGGGCTTCTAGTTCAGTCCAATTTATGAAGGGGAACTGCTGGTACTTTTTCAGATTAAGCGGCCAAACAGCTAAAGCGGCCAATTCTACCCCACCATTTGAGACTAAAACAGCTTCGGTGTGAACCCTGATTTACTCTGGGCACACCACTGATCCCATCTGGAGATTTACGACACAGTGCAAACTAGAGGAGTACTAAGGGCATTCTTTTTGGGACAGGCAGAATCGCCAGTTTGGTGTCCCAACTTCTTACAGAGGTGGCACCAGGCCTTCAGGGGATCAAAATCTTTACCCTTGTACCGCCCACTGGGCTGGGAAGAGTTCTGTGGCCCACACTTCTGTGCAGGTTATTGGGGGCCTTTAGATGACTCTTGATTTGTATCTTTAGTGATCACCCACTTTCCCCTTGGGAAATATTGTAACCCCTTTCTTCTGGTCACCCCCAGTGTTCGTCTTGGTCACCCTGGTCTAGACCCAGTGGTCTGCCTTCTTTCCAAATTCTTGGGGAGAAATTAGACCTAGGTCTACAGATACAGATGCAACTTATCATTAGTGCAATTACTTAAAATGTGTTGCTTCAGTAACAGATTATAAACCCGAGCGTAGTCATGCACTTCACTTCCAGTCAACCAAGCATCTAGTGTTCTTACTGAGTAGTCTGTGAAGTCAACCCAGTCGAGGTTTCGCGAGCCCCCTGAATCTAATTCTATATTCCTCAGAGGTGAGTTCCAAGCCCTCAATCAGAGTACCCTTCATGAGGTCATAGGACTCCGCATCTGTACAATAAATCCATCTCTGGCATCAGTGTGGGTTTATTGTGCTGAGAAGTGCGATACCAAACTTCTCAGTGTTCAGTAAAGCCATCATGGATTGTGGCTGTTGTAATGACAAACTCCCAGCCCAAGTACTCAATATGGCTTCTAGCACTTACAATGGACTTAAGACACTGTTGGAGAATATTGATGATGCAGCTATGCCCTCGCCTGTGGTATAGTTCACCCTGCCTCAGGGCTGTGAGGCCTGCTAGAGGGGTGACTGACCTATGCCACAGGCAGTGGTTTGTGGGCATGCACACAGGGATGTGTGCCATGTCGACTCTTAGGTTTTGTTGCACCAAAACACACAATGGCAGTGTGTATGTGTTTGGTGAAGGGTCTCAGAGGGTAGCACAACACATGCTGTAACCTTTACAGTCCCTGTCTGGTCACAAAGCACTTGGTTTCACTGGTACTTTTTACGAAGGACTTCCAAGTGGGCCAGAGGTATGCAATAGTGGAAACAAAGGTAACGTTTTGGGAAAGAACACAGGCACTGGAAACCTGATTGGCAAAGACACAATGCACACTCAGTCAAAGTGCATCAGATAGGCAAAATGTGGGGGTAACCATGCAAAAAAAGGGTACTTTCGTAAGGTGTCCACTTAAGGGGCCAAAAAGATGTTACTTATCAAATGGGAGATTAAGGATTTCTTACTGCACTTCAGGTTTAAAACCTGAGAGACAGAGCCAAGCCTGTCTATGAAATGAGAGGCTGGCATTTCCACCTCTAGGAACTGTGCCTGCTTAATCTAGTGCACAATTTATTGAATTGTTTGTGATGAGCTTTCCCTCATTAACAATTTCCTGCACCCTTTTTCTATATTCCTCTGAGACATGTTGGAGGAACCCCTCCATTTCATCCCAGTGAGCACTATCGTAATGAGTCCAGAACAGCTCCGATGAAAGGGAGGGTCTGAGTTGGAGTCAGGTGTGACTTCTGCATGCCAACAGTGAACCCCAGTGAATGCAGGACATTCACCATAGCCTGGAAGTGGGGGACGACAGCATGGGGCAAACCCACCTTCATCAGCCAATCGTCGAGATAGGGGAAAACTGGCAGCCCTAACCAGCGCAGATGAGACACGACCACCATCCTCACCTTGGTGAACACCTGAGGGACGCTGATTAGGCCAAAAGTGAGCACGGTGAACTGAAAATGCTTGTAGCCTACCGCAAACTGCAGGTAGCACTGATGGGCAGGCAGGAGGCTGATGTGAAAGCCGGCGTCCTGCAAGTCCAACGCTGCAATCTAGCCTCCTGGGTCCAGGGCACAGAAGACCCGAGGCAATGTGAGCATCTTTAACTTCTTTTTTAGGAAGTAGCTGAGGGCTAAATGATCTAGGATGGTATTAAGATCCTAGTCTTTTTTGGGGACCAGAAAGTATCAGGAATACCAACCACAGCCTACTTCTGGAACGGGAATCCTCTCTATGGCTTCCTTGGTCAAGAGAGCCACGAGTTCCTCGCCAAGCAGAGAAAAATGATGCTCCACAAGCTGGTTGTAAGATGGAAGCATGGAGGGAGGGGTAGTCTTGAACGGGAGAGAGTAGACCCCTTTAGACAACCTGTAGAACCAACCTGTCCTATGTTATGGACTGTGGAGGACGTGGTGGACCCTACCACCATCTGGGCTAGTTGAACAGGAGTAGGGGTTCAGAGGAGGAGACTCCCGGTTGCAGCATCTCCGTCCAGATGTCGGTATTGACTGCCAGCAAAGGTAACGGAACTGCACCACCACTGCATATGGAGCTCCCTCCTCCGTAGGCACGCTAGGGGGAGAAAGCATGCTGCTATCCAGAGACGTAGCCAGTCTCCTGGCGTCACCCACGTCATGATCATAAGGCTGGTATTCTAAAGGGTCAAGCAACCCCTTCCATTCCTCCCCAAGGGCTAGTGCTTCAGAATAGGGCTCAGGGTTAGACATAGGGGTCTAATTAGCGCCGGAATTTGCGCTGGTTGACGCAGATCTATCGAATTTGGGGATCACAATGGGGCTGGGGCAGGCAGTGGGCTCCAGCGGCACCGGGATCATTGGCATCGGGGGAAGGTCAGGGCGGTACGAACGGTGCCGGTCCGGATCCATGGGGGCCCATTTGAGCTGAGGTTGGAGCCGCTGGTGCAGAACCAAATGGCGACCCCTCTTACCCCACAGGGCCCAAAAGCGAATAAGAGGGGTCGGGCCCCGTTGAAATGAGACGCATGGCCTCATAGAACTCTTTAATTTGAGCGGGGGTTACTGTGGCTTCCGGAACATTGGGGCTGCGTAGAGTCGGCCCAGGCACAGGTTCCGAGGAACCAAGCCTTGAATGCCTGAGTTCCTTCGTCGCGTCAGCCGACAAGACGAGAAGTCGAAGCATGCGTCATTTGTCTTACCTGAGTGCCCCGACGATTTTGAAGAGGACTTTGGACTCCTGGAACGGTCACGAGACCTTCCTATGGAGCTGGACTATGACTTCTGCAGAGTCAGTCGGAGACTTGGAGTACGGGTCACGCTCCAGACACCACAACCACGCAAGATGCGGGTCCGTCACTGAAATTGCTAGGTGACAGGCACCACATGGTTTAAAGCCGGTTTTCCTTGATGACTTCCCCGGCACACCAGGAGGAAAAAAACCTCAAAAAAAATGTTGCACAAATACTGTCAAAAACTGACAGAGGGGTAGCTCTTTTCTCGAATTAGTGCTGGCAGGCAGGAAAAGAACTGACATTCGCACGCCGAGGTGGCACCTATATAGGGGACGCGGACGTTATTTGCGAAGCGGATGACTCAGATGCACAAAGCGGATTGACACCACCTACCAGTGCACAGGCGTATTGTTCACAAAAAATGTTCCGGATCCAGTCTGACACCTGGAGAAAATCAAAGGTAACTAATCTGCAGCTAAAAGTCTCTGTCAGATAGTTAAATTCACAGAAGGGTGATAGATTAGATGGGCTGCTGGTAAATTGTACTACTGAAAGCAGCGTTTTAGTACTTAGGTGTGCATCTCTTACAAAACAAAAACTCATGCTTCACTGAACCTCACTTTTTATATCCGCAAGCTCAGTTTAATCTCTTAAAAAACATATAGATGTAATCATAAAATTCTTACCTCTGCAGGTAGATGGACTTCCATAGGCACATAGGTTGGCCAATAACCCATTGTAAGAATATTTACTGTTAGCTCAATGTTACCCGGAACATTCTGGTTTTGCATATACTGGGGAAAAAACAGAGGATATCATCAATGTATTTGTAGCTTATCTGCCGGTATTCAGGCACACCAGCGCAGTGCCAACAGACTCTTGAGTGATAATACGCTCCACAAATTTGCATAACATATGTTGATTACTTTTAAATTTCAATATTTCAGATGATTACAGAGACACATTAATACCCCAACATGTAGGCTGAAAGATATTCATTACAGGTGTACAAACACCTATCTTTCACTAACTAAACACTTTCCAGAGCTTTGGCAATGCAGGTTTAAACCAACTTTGAAACAGAAATTGAAATTGATTCTTATCTGCTCATTATTTTACCAACCGATCAGCCAAAGAAACACACAAAAACAATCAGTGTAAAGGAATATGCTACTTACCAGTATGCATCTGTTCTTGGCATGTAGAGCTGCAGAGTCACACACTGAGGATAAGATCGCCATCTGGTGTTGGGCTCGGATGATTGCAGGTTGTTGTTGTCTTCGGAAGAAGCCTTTGGTCACGAGGTTGGTGACTCCTCCCCTGGACAACAGTGCGCATGGGCATCCACTCCATCGTCAGATTGTTTTTTCGCCATGATGGGAAAAGATGGAGTGTATAGAAATGAAAGAAAGGATGTCCATGTGTAATGTCTAAGTAAGACGGATGCTGGAACAGATACAGGTCCCGGGGAGGCGGGCGGGCGTGTGTGACTCTGCAGCTCTACATGCCAAGAACAGATGCATACTGGTAAGTAGCATATTCCGTTCGAGGCATATGAGCTGCAGATCACACACTGAGGATAGATTATACAGCAGTGCTTCCCCTTAGCGGTGGTCGCCTGTATCTGTTGCAGCAGCTTGAAATAAAGTTTTTAGGACAGCCTGGCCCACTGAGGCCTGTTTGGCCTGCACGTCAACACAGTAGTGTTTAGTGAAGGTATGCGTGGTAGACCACGTGGCTGCCTTGCAAGTGTCTTCTAAGGGAATGTTACCTAAGAAGGCCATAGAAGCCCCTATTTTACGCGTGGAGTGCGCCCTAGGGGGAACTGTAAGTGTACGTTTAGCCTTTTGGTAGCATATTTGGATGCATTTAACTATCCACCGGGCTATACTGGATTTGGAGATTGGATTGCCTTTATGTGGTGGTGCGAAAGCAACAAAGAGTTGTTTTGTCTTTCAAAAAGGTTTTGTCCTGTCGATGTAATAAAGCAAGGCTCTTTTGACATCTAAGGTATGTAGGGCCCTTTCAGCTACGGAGTCTGGGTTTGGGAAAAAGACTGGTAGCTCTACTGATTGGTTAAGGTGGAAAGGGGAAATCACTTTTGGAAGAAATTTAGGGTTTGTCCTAAGAACCACTTTGTTACGGTGTAGTTGTAAGAAAGGTTCCTCTAGTGTAAGGGCTTGTATTTCACTTACTCTGCGTAGGGAAGTGATTGCGATAAGGAAAGCTACCTTCCATGTTAGGAATTGTAATTCACATTTGTGCATAGGTTCAAATGGTGGACCCATAAGTGTTGTTAGAACCACATTGAGATTCCACACTAGGGCAGGTGGCAATCTTGGGGGAAGAATTCTTTTGAGACCTTCCATAAACGCTTTGATGGCTGGTACCTTAAAAAGGGACAGGTGTTGCCTATTTTGCAAGTAGGCTACCAAGGCTGCTTGGTGTAAACGTATAGAGGAATACGCTAGATTGCATCTTTGCAAGTGTAGTAGAAAGCAAATGATGTTTTGGATGGAAGCATCCAATGGATGTATGTCATTATTAGCGCAGTAGATGGCAAATAGTTTCCATTTTGCGGCATAACATGCTCTAGTAGTAGGTCGTCTGGCTTCCTTTATGATATTCATACAGTCTGGAGGGAGATTGAGGTATCCGAACTCTAAGACCTCAGGAGCCAGATCGCTAGGTTCAGTGTTTGAGGATCTGGGTGTCTGATTTCTCCATGGTTCTGGGTTAATAGATCCGGGGAGAGGCGTAGCCTTTGATGTGGAACTAAAGATAGTTCCAGAAGTGTGGTGAACCACGGTTGACGTGCCCAAGTGGGAGCTACTAGTATTAGCGTTAGCGACTGTTGTTTCAGTTTGCGTACCACAAATGGAACTAGTGGGAGAGGCGGAAAAGCGTACGCAAATCTGCCTGACCAGTTCATCCATAGGGCATTGCCTTTCGACTGTGGGTGTGGAAACCTGGCGGCGAAGGTTGGGCATTTTGTGTTTTCGGGAGTGGCGAACAGGTCCATGTCTGGTGGTCCCCATTTTTGGAAGAAGGGGAGTAGAACCTTGGGGTGTAATTCCCATTCGTGGATCTGTTGTGTGTGGCGATTAAGGAGGTCGGCCACTTGATTGTGGATCCCTGGGAGATGTTCTGCTAACAGATAGATGTTTTGGGGAATTGCCCATCTCCAGATTTGCTGTGCCAGTTGGGACAGTTGGAGAGAATGTGTCCCTCCCTGTTTCTGTATATAATACATTGTCGTCATGTTGTCTGTGCGTATGAGGGCAGTTTTGTTCTTTAGGTGTACCTGAAAGGATTTCAGTGCTAGGAACACTGCTAAGAGTTCCAGGTGGTTGATGTGGAGCAGTTTCTGTTGACTGGTCCATCTGCCCTGAGTGGTATGGTGAAGTAGGTGGGCTCCCCACCCTGTGAGAGATGCGTCGGTAGTTAGCACAACTTGTGGAAGAGGCTCTAAGAACGGCCGCCCTTTAGACAGGTTGATGGTGTTCCACCATTTCAGTGAGCGAAGTGAGCGACTGTCCACCAACACCAGATCGGTAAGTTGTCCGTGAGCTTGGTTCCACTGTTGTGCTAGACATTCCTGTAAGGGACGCATTTGAAGTCGTGCGTGTGGGACTATGGAGATGCATGACGCCATCATGCCTAGGAGCTGCATGAACACTCTTGCTGGAAGAGATGGATGAGTTTGAAATTGAGAGATGAGATTTTGTATACTGGCTATCCTGGCAGTGCTGGGATAAGCAATGGCTTTGGATGTATCTATGGTTGCTCCTAGATACTGATGTAAGTGGGAAGGTTGTAGATGGGATTTGGGGTAGTTGATACTGAATCCCAAATTGTGGAGAGTTTGAATTGTGCGATGAGTGTGGAGAACGCATTTTTGGCGAGTATTGGCTTTTATGAGCCAATCGTCCAGATAGGGGAAGACCTGGATCTGTTGTCTTCTGAGGTGCGCCGGCACGACTGCTAAGCACTTGGTGAACACTCTGGGTGCTGTTGTTACTCCGAATGGGAGAACTGTAAATTGATAGTGTTGCCCATCTACCACAAATCGTAGATATTTTCTGTGAGCGGGATGCATAGGAATGTGAAAGTACGCGTCCGTGAGGTCCAATGTGGCAAGGAAGTCTCCCTGTTGTAACAGTGGGAGGACTTGTTGGAGGGTGGTCATATGAAAATGATCCGAATGTATACACTGGTTTAGTAGTCTGAGATCCAGTATGGGCCGTAATGTTTTGTCCTTTTTGGGAATGAGGAAGTATAGAGAATACGCCCCTGTTCCCTGATGTTGAAGAGGGACTGGTTCTATCGCATGTTTTTGTAACAGGGATTGAACTTCTTGTTTGAGGAGAGAGAGATGATGTGAGGACATTGGACGTTGTTTGGGTGGTATGTTTGGGGGGGATTGTATGAGTTCTAGGCAGTAGCCAGACTGGATAATTTGTCGTACCCATCTGTCTGTGGTGATGGAAGTCCAGACAGGTAGGAATTGTTGGAGTCGCCCCCCGACCGGAGTGGAATGGTCTGGGGGGAGTGGTGGCAAGTCACTGTTTGGTGGCTGGGGAGGTGCGGGTTTTGTTGTTGTTGCCCCGCCCTCGACCTTTGTTATTGTTTCCCCTATAACCTCCTCGGAAATATCCTCTGTTAGGGGATGTTTGTCCAGAATTTTTAAAGGTGGACGTGGTCTCAGTTGCCGTGTTTTTGGAGCCTCCTCTATAAAAGGAGCGACGAAAGGAACCCCGGTTTTGAGGAGACTGCAGTGCTCCCATAGACTTGGCAGTCTCGTTATCCTTCTTCATTTTTTCTAATGCAGTGTCCACTGCAGGGCCAAATAACTGCTCTTGGTTGAAAGGCTGAGCAAGGATTGCGGCTTGAACCTCCGGTTTAAAACCGGAAATATGGAGCCAGGCATGTCGTCTGAGTAAGACGCTAGTATTGACCGCCCGAGAAGCAGTGTCTGCCGCATCTAAGGCGCATTTAATGGAGGCATTAGATATTAACTTGCCTTCTTGAATGAGGTCAGCGGCCTGGGATTTAAAGGGATCAGGCAGATGTTGCAGAAGGTCCTCAAGTTGGTCATAATGCGCCCTATCATACCGGGCTAACAGGGCCTGGGTATTGGCAATACGCCAGTGGTTCGCCGCCTGTGCGGCGACTCGTTTGCCTGAGGCCTCTAAAAGCTTAGACTCCTTGTCCGGGGGAGGCGTTTCTCCAGTTGTCTGTGAGTTAACGCGCTTCCTGGCATTTGATACGACCAAGGAGTCTAAAGGGAGCTGGGCTTTAATGTATGCAGGGTCCTGAGGGGCTGGTCGGTACTTTTTTTCGATGCGTGGGTTGAGAACCCTAGCTCGAACAGGGTCTTTAAAGACCTCAGTGGCATGCTTTATAACCCCTTTAATCATGGGCAGTATGTGAACAGTTTTTTGTGACTGCTCAAAAGTATCGAGGAGAAAGTCCTCTTCAAGGGGGTCTGTGTGCATTGTGACGCCATGGAATGGTGCTGCCCTATTTATTAGTTGGCCAAACCCCAAATGGTCATCAGGAGGGGAGGGCTTGGAGGGGTAGGTAGTGGGGTCAGGCATGTCAGGCATTGGATACGACCAGTCATCTACTGGTGCTGTGTCTGGAAATGTAAAAGGGTCGTTTGGATCAACAGGATCATTAAATAAATCAGGGTCCGCCCCTCCCCTTAAGTCATCATTATCATACTGTGGAGGAGGTGAATGATAGGGAGATGGTAAAGGTAAAGGAGAAGGAGGAGGAGGAGGGGGGACGGGTTAGGAGGTAATACAGGAGAGGAAGGACGAAGTGGTGAAGTAGCACAGTCCTTTTTCCGTATGGGAGCTGGAGGAGGTGTGATGTTCAGCTTCCGTTTCTTGTATGGGACGGCAGTCACATGTCCAGTGTCGGGATTGATGTAGATCCGCTTTTGAGTAGGATCTGGGCGAAAAAGTTCATCCGGCTCCGAAGGTGGTGGCGGCGATGGCCGTTTCGGGTCTTTATGAACTTTTTTCGGTGTGGACGTAGTTTTCGGTGCCGATGAAGTTTTCGGTGCCGAAGGATGTTTCGGTTCCGATGGAGTTTTCGGAGCAGATGTATGTTTCGGCGCCGATGTATGTGTCGGCGCCGATGGCTTCGGTGCCGAGGGACTTTTAGGCATCGATGTTGAAGAACGTTTCGGCACCGGTGGAGACTTCGGTGCCGAGGAACGTTTCGGTGCCGAAGGAGATTTCGGTCTTGAAGCCTGTTTCGGTGCCGACAGTGGTTTTTTCGGTGCCGAGGGTGTTAAAGGCACAATCACATGAGGTTTGCTCGAGCCCGAGCCACCTACAGGCTTAGATGTCTTCGGAGCCGGGCCCGAGGGCGGGGCTTCTGAAGAGGATTTCCGGTCGCGACTGGGCCCAGCTGGCGGAGTCTTGACCAATGTCTTTTTGGATGGGGCAGGGGGGATGGTACTCACACGCTGCCCTGGAGTGATGAGGTAGTCGGAATCTTCGGCCTCGGACACGATCGAGATCTTCGGTGTCATCTTCAGGAACATCCTGAGCAAAGATGTCCTCCGGTTCTGGAGCTGGTTTGGCCATAATATGGCGTCGAGCTCTTCGGTCCCGGAGGGTCTTCTTGGAACGGAAAGCGGCACAAGCTGGACAGGTCGATTCGTTGTGTTCCGGCGACAGGCAGAGGTTACAAACCTCGTGGTGGTCACTGTGGGGGAACTTCGCTCCACACTGGGGGCATTTTTTAAAGGGTGTACTGTCCATCAGCCGCTTCCGGAACCGGTCCGAGTTGATTTCGACGTCGATGGAATGAAGATTGAAGAGTTAAATCGATTGCTGGAAGTTTTCTGCTGGAGCGGAAAAAGTTCATCCGAACCCAATGGCGGAAAAAAACAATCTGACGATGGAGTGGATGCCCATGCGCACTGTTGTCCAGGGGAGGAGTCACCAACCTCGTGACCAAAGGCTTCTTCCGAAGACAACAACAACCTGCAATCATCCGAGCCCAACACCAGATGGCGATCTTATCCTCAGTGTGTGATCTGCAGCTCATATGCCTCGAACCTACCTTTAAGAACTATTTGAACAAATAAGAATTTTTAATTAGAAATTTCAGCCAAAAGCTACAAACTACAAGACTGATAGAAAAACGTTAAGGTAAGTAATTTTTCCATCTACCTTTAGATTATTCACCTTTGAATATCCCATAGGCACAACTGCATCGGGAAAATGTCTGCAATATCGCTACGGCACAGCCAGGTGGCAGAGAAGCAGTCTTTAAGTCAAACATGTAGCCATGATGAAGTCATAAGAGTCATATTACACCAGGACTGGTTCCATAACATAAATTCTACTGCTTTACCCTGTTCACAGGTAGTGTAACAAATGAAAAGCTGATAATTTTATCATATGTAAAGTGTAGTTGATGAAAACATTTTCTGCTATCTAGGCTCTAGTCTGTGTAGCCTTTCAACTGCTTTCAAATGAGGCCGGAGGTGGGTAGAAAGTCTGTAATAAGATGGATTGACGCACACATAAAAAAACATTACACAAGATAGACCCCATTTACATCAAGAAGTACAAAAACTTCCACAAACCCACCAGACACCTCAGCTCAACAGGACTTCTACCCGTACATACGCAGAACCAGATTAGGAGGTAGTGTCTTCCACTCCGTTCTGGAATGACCCAACCCTACATAATCAGAGCCAGTTACTCAGTTGTTGAATTCTGCAAGAAACTGAAGATCTGGCTCCTCACCTAGCCCCAACCCTGGCTCGGCCTACAAAGCTCCTGCTTCCGTGCAGGGATACCCTCCAGGGTGAAACATAGAATATATAAAAGACCATATAACATATCATATACTATTTCAAACTCATCATACAACTTATCAAACATAACAAACACAACACATAAAAGATAACATATGATAGAATAACATAAGACAATATGTTGAGGCAACCATCACCACCATGGCTGATGAGGGGACAGAAGAGTCTCAGTTGAGCCAGGTTGTTCTCTCTTCCACCAGCTCAAATCCACTGAGGCCCTGAAGATTACAAAGGGTTCCCTCAAGTCGGAATCGAAGTTGTAAACACTGCCTGTACAGAAACATCTGAAGCGCCTTTATTTGCGGGTGTACATGAGCAACCAGGAGGATGCAAGAAACCAACAGACTGAGCAAATGTAGGACCTTCAGGACTGGTACTAGAGCTCATGCCCAAAACACTGGAACCATTTATTGAATGTCCCGGATAGTTTGAAGAGAGAGCTCTAAAGCATGATGGTATCCAATACTGCCCCAATGAATAGGAGGTGAGGGGAGGGCTCTGCTCTAGGAAGATCTGGGACAAATGATTGAAAATCCCACATTGAATATCAGCGAATTTGTTGAGTGGCGATGATGAGACATGAACTCAGGAGAATTGGCTTTGATGAGCATTTTGTCAAGATATGGGCATACCCCAATACCTGTCGTCCGAGATGGGCCTACATCACTGTCATCACCTTTGTGAAGACCCGAGGTGCTGAAGTTAATTGAAAAGGTAGTAATGCGCATTGTTAACAGGTAGAACATACCATGAAGCACAAGCACTTTGTGTGAGCCTGCAGGATTGGAATGTGGAAGTATGCGTCATGACTGTCTATTGACATCATCAATGCTTCAGAGCCTAACTCCAGTCAAATCTGGGTCAGGGAAGCATCCTAAACTTGTCCAGCCGTAGTAACCAATACATGAACATGAGATCAAAGATTGGAAAAATACCAGCGTCCTTTTTAGAAACCAGAAAGTACAGAGAGTAGCATACCTTCCCAATTTTCTGCTCTGGCACCAACTCCACTATCCATTTCTGCAGCAGGACTACCACTGCCAGCTGCAGGATCCACTTATGTTGCTTGGGTCAGAAAAAGAGACACTCTTCCTCCCCCATTGCATGACGTGCTCCTTCAGCGTTGAGCTACTCCTGCTTTCCTGGTGATGTTGGGAAAAATAGGAAGAGTGAGATAGAAGCTGCTTGCCATGCCCTTTTCCTCATCCGCTGTAATGAGGAACTGAAGGGTTTTGCTGCTTCGGACCATGAACCTGCGCTTGGCGTTGCCTCTGAAAATCTTTGGCAAAGGGGTGTATTTTTCAAAAGGAGGGGAAAAAACTGTTTAAGATTGACAGTGATCTGGTGGTGGCCCAACCTTCTTTAAAACATTCCAGGGTAGCACCTGTCTTTTGGTTAAAGAGACATTCTTAGTCAAAGGGCATGTCGATCTGAACATCTATGAAAAATCCAGTAGGTCGAAGCAGGACATGTCTTTGTGTGTTATATTAAATCACCGTAACGGTATCCAATGTACTTAGGGCAGGCACCTGAAGAGATTAGTCAAAGAGCCAGGTTTTTAGCTTCTTGCTGAACTCGAGAAGTGAAGCG
Source organism: Triturus cristatus (assembly GCF_964204655.1). NCBI lineage: Eukaryota > Metazoa > Chordata > Amphibia > Caudata > Salamandridae > Triturus > Triturus cristatus. The sequence goes on from NC_140588.1 coordinate 909,406,849, forward strand.
GAGACAGACGTGGCGAGGGTGTCACTCTGTAGGGTGACAAAACAATATGTGACCCTTGCTACACATTCCCCGGTGTTGAGGCCATCTTTTATAATAAGCCTGAAAGCACCTTGCCCATCTTTCACCACCTCCATAAAGTGGTCTTTGAGGTGGCCTGGAAGATTGCGTACAGTGAAAGTTGCCATATCCCAACAGGCATGCGAGTAGAGACTTAGCAAACAGGCAGCATTTAGAGATCTAAGGAAGAGGATTTCAGCCAAAAAGGATTTCATCCCCTTAGCCTCTAGTTTTTTGGACTCCCTATATGGAGGATGTGTAAGGAAGATATCCAGGTTGAGTCTGGAGGTGGAAGAATTTTGGACCATCACACTTTCTATGGAAGGGTGTGACAAGAGAAAGGCTGGATTCCTGAAGCTGGTTAATACCAGTGAGCAATGGATCTGTGGGCTGCGGGAGAAGAGGATGGTTTGGACCATGGATTCGTCACAGCCTCCATGAATACCTCAATAAAAATTAAGTAGAGGTTCACTGGTGGAGGGTTTCATTTTTTAAACAGCCATAGAAATATTAGAATGACAACTCCTACAGGCAAGAAATTCTGCAATGTTTCTTAATATAGAATTGAAACAAGCAGTCATAAGTGGAGCAGTACCTAGAGAAATACAATCTGGGTGCCACATTCCCGAGGTTGACCCACCTGCTTTATACTGAACCGTCTGTTAAGATCAAAATTGGCCCGTACATATCGGTCAGGATCCCAGTGCGGAGAGGGACTAGGCATGGATACCCTCTGTCACCCCTCCTCTTCGCACTCACTATAGAGCCACTTGCAGGGACAATCTGCACTCAGCTGGGAGATGGTATTCCCCTGGGAGATGGCATACATAGGGTGTCGCTAAACGCAGATGACCTACTGGTATATCTCAGTGACACTGAAAATGTACCTCAGCAGCTGGCACGGATCCTGTGAGAATTCGCCGCTCTCTCTGGGTTGAAGGTAAATGCAGATAAATATTGTATATACTCATTTAGTGAAGTGAACCGTGAGCCGGGCCTTGTCCTTAATGGCGGGAGGGTTCAGTGGAGTGCGGACACGTTCGGCTAATTAGGCATAAGTATATATCGACAGTCTGTAGACCTGTTTGATGGCAATCTGGGTAGCGCACTAGCAGCTATCAGATCACAGTTACGGTTTAGGAACAAGCGCCCGCTCACCATGACTGGCAGAGTGGCACTCACTAAAATGGTGACTCTCCCGAGGTTCTTATACTATTTTACAAATCTGTCACTATACAGCCCCATTTCCTTTTTCAGTGCGCTGGAGAAGGTGAAAAGGGATTTTATATGGGGCAGCGCCCGGCACAGAGTAGCGATAAAGAAATTGTATCTACCAGCGGATCGGGGTGGCTTAGAGACTCCGAATTGTGAGCAATACTACTTGGCTGCCCAATTGCAGTGGACAGCTAGGTGGATGGCCAATCCACAACGTGATGATACTGCCACAATGCAACCCCCTACACACTACCGCAATTGATAAGACTATTGAACCCCGGTGCGGAAATAAGGCCTCCAGAGCCCCCACTGCTCAGGGTGGAGTACAAGTTTTCGTAGGAGCCTCTACATAACTAGACATATTCCACTCTACGCACCTGCGTTGCCTCTGGAGGGATCTCCCAGAGGCCGGACAACGATTACAGTTGCTGAACTCCAGAGCTGGCATGAGGCAGGTATTCAATGCCTAGGAGACCTGTATCACGATGGGACGCTTATCCCATATATGACATTAGTGGAAGAAGAGGGGCTGCCTCCGGGCAAATTCATTTTGCACCGCTCGCTAGTAGCTACACTCACAACTAAATGGGGCGACCTCACAACTGAGTCACAGGCACACCCCACCATGCAATACCTCCACGTTATGGGCCAGGGTAGGCATCTCACGCCGTGGTTCGCGGCCTCGCTTCGGCAGCACGCTGCAGTGAGCCTGGGTTTACTCTGGCGCAACTGGGAGCAGGACTTAGGCTGCCAATTCTCAGACAAAGGGTGGGCTCTGGTATTGGAAAGCCCAGTGAGCATTCCCAGAAACATGAGGTTCCGGCAAATTCAATACTACATTACTCAGAGGGCATATCTCACGCCCGCCAAAATCAACCGGTGCTTTAACCGCACGGATTCCACCTGCTCAGGATGTGCCATCATCGATGTAGATCTGATACACATGCTTTGGGGCTGCACTCACCTCCACACAACCTGGAGGGAGGTGGCAGATGCGCTGTTCGCCTTTACTGAGCGTGTGATATCCTTTGAGTAGACGACTTACATTCTACACCAATACTGCAGAACCCGCAGTACCAAAGTAACTTCCCGATTCCTAGATTTAGGGATAGTGGTATCCAAAAGGTTAATTACTAGGAGATGGAAGGCACCAGACATCCCGCATATGCGGGCATGGCACCACTCTATGTTTGTATGGGCCAAAGCAGAGAGCATCGCGCTTACGCGTGAAGACATTATAGGTATAAAAGATCTCTATAGCTATGAGTTGGAATGCAATGTTGACTGAATTGCAACGGAACATGAGAGGTGTAGGGGAGTGTCTCGCGGGGACCGACCCAGCAGAATGAAAGCACGTGCATGCACTGCAGCTCTAGACTAACTGTGACACTTGGTCAACTGCCGTAGGTGGCACATATATACACATCAGTCAGAAAAAATCCCCTTTGGGCAAACTAGTTCATCAAAACCCATACATTCATACACATAATCATACCACCAGAACATAACCACATCACCATAAAAGGTAAAAACAAAGAAAATACAAGTATTTTATTTGGTATTAATAAAACATATAAAAAAGTTCAAAACAATGTTTCGCAAAATTCATAAGCAGATACCACACACCTTCATACAGTAATGGGAGAAACTGTAAGAAAAATTATTTCCAATCTTCTAAACCGGCCAATACATCAGACAGAATTAATTATGACATTTTGAATTTCGAATAAATAATTGAAACATAATAACAAATGTCTTTTTACAGTCTACTGTATCAAGGTGTGTGGTTTCTCTGAGAGCAGTTCCAGGAAAGTACGCGTAAGAATAAGAATATGGGGGCTGATGGTGTGCTCTGAGATTGTTTTGTTTTTATAGACCCCGTTATGTTTTCTTAGTTGTCCCCACACGGTTGCTACCAGACATCATGCGTCGCGAGAGAAGTTATAGCAGTACATTGTGGCTAAGGGAAATTCACCCGTGCCTACACAGGTACGACAATACAACAAAAGCATAACCTGCCTGTTACACTTAGGTAACGCCTACTCTACAAATCAGTGCAGTACTGATGACATTGGATTAAGTGTTATGCAACAAATGTCTTTCCCATGAGTTGTGATGTACGTATGGTAGTTTGTTGATAAAATTGAAAAACCTAATAAAAATAGGTTAAAAAAAAAATATGTGGAGCAGTACCCGAAGAGTATGTAAGTCAATGTCCGCAGAAGTATCTTGATCACTGGCCACCTAACAATCCACCAAAGCAATCACCACCCTCAAAAAAAAGGAATACTTCTGTCACAGCTAGCTGCGACTTTGAAATCCTACTAAAGGCTAACAAAGAAAGTAATGAATTACCCAAAGCAGTTAAATACTGAACACCACCCTCCTTTTCCCACCATGTCCATAGTCTTTACAGAAATGAATCAATATAAATAATTTTCTTTAAGCAACCTAATGTTTCTCATAACTACCAACTCCATTACCCATGCTATAAATCTTTATATGCAAGTCTTGTCTACTTCCATACAACTCTTCCCCATCATCTCATACACTCTAGAAGCTACAAAATCTATGAATAATGTCATGCCTCCTGAAGCCCTTACTCCCACCTTAAATAAAAAAAATGTTCCGAGTGATGTCCTCCCCCTGGTTCTGGTAAATACTTTGGTACCTCCACAATTGACTACTGGTGTACCCTTGTATGTCCCTAGTATATGGTACTAAGATACCCAGGGCATAGTTACATCAGGGGTCTCCCATGGTAGTTCACTTAAACTGCGACTACAGGCCTGCTATTGCAGCATGTGTGAGTTGGTGCTTAAACCTCTCACGACAGATACGTTTCAGTGTATCTGCGGTCACTGTACTTAAAATCGTAAGTCAGCCCTATGGCAGGCTCTTCAGTCCTGCAGGCAGGGGGCTTGCTTAGAAGTGTGAGGTCTCCCCTGCATGAGCAGGACACCCCTACAATCCCTCCCCCCCCCGAGGCTTTGTAAGTGCGGTCAGCGATTTTAAGACATATAGTGGACATCAGTTATTACAACATGTCTAACTATATAGTGGCTGCACCGTACCATGTCATGTTTGGTATCAAACATGTTGGAATCATACCCTAACACCGATTACGGTTGGCATTGTGTTTCCGTGCCTCCTGGTCCTCTCCAAGTGGCATAGACTCTGTCCCCTCGGCTTGCAGCTTCTTCACTTCACAAATCCACCCTTGGATTCCACTAGACTCCTGCACAGTCTTCTCCAGAGGCATCTTCTTCAAAGAACTCCATTGCTGTGTACAGCAGGTTCCGACATCAATTCACCCCTATGCACCCAGCTTCCCTGATGCAGGTACTGGATTCCTGAGGCATCCTCTGGTGGGGCGGCTCTCCAACTTTGTCTTCCAAAGGGTTTCTTCGGGGTCCTCCAGAAAGGGTCCTTCTCTAAAACTGCAACTTCTCCATTGACTTCAATTGGGCACGTGGCTGTGTTCCCACTCTGCACACAGCCTCCATGGGGTTCCTGGGTACTTACATTGAGCAATTCCTTGTGTACCCGGCTCCTCTGGGTCTTCTGTCCTGTCCTCCTTTGCAGTTCGCATTCCACTTCTTTATGTATAGGTTGGCCTCCCCCTGAAGACCAGTGTATATTTGTGCTACTTACCTTATTATTGCAAAGTATTATTGTTTATTGTGTTGATATCTCCGGGTAGAAGATATACCAATGTGTCAGTGATAGTGGGGGTAATAAGACAAATTTTTATAAACACTGTTTGGTTTCTTTTCATCAAACCTACACTACAGATTAACGTTGGTAAAACAAGCTGCTTTACACTCCTTCACAATAAGCCTGAAGGCTTCCCTCCACAGCTATCCCTTTGAGAGCTTTCAAAGGTTATCAAAGACCATTAAAATCACCATGACAGTTGTCTAAATTAGTGCAAGGTGCATGGCTTAAATAAGCGTACACCGTATACTAAGCCAGCCTCCTATGGTCTCTAAGGGCTGTGCATGTATTGTGCCACCTTCAGAATACCACTCACCAAACACATACACCACCCTGCCATTGCAGACCGTGTGGTTTAGTGCAGACAAAACTTCAGAGTCGACATTTCACACATCTCGGTGTGCCGTGACAATCAACCATTGGCTGTGGCATAGGTAGGTCACCCCTCTAGGAGGCCTCACAGCCCTAAGGCGGGGTGCACTATTCCACAGGCGAAGGTACAGCTGCATGAGCAATGTGCCCCTACAGTGTTTGCCATTTACAGACATTGTAGGTGCAGTGGAGTCATATTGAGTACATGGCCTGGGAGTTCGTCATTATGAACTCCACAGCTCCATGATGGCTTTACTGATTGTCAAGGAGTTTGGTATCAAACTCCTCCGCATAATAAACCCTCACTGATGCCAGGGTCTGATTTAATACAAAATGCACTCAGGGCATCTTAGAGATGCACCCTGAAAAACGACCAACTTCCTCATGTCCAGCTGACTGGTCTGCACCAGCCTGCTCTACACAGACATGTTTCAGACCGCAGAGGTGCTCTTGTAGGTCAGGGACAAAGCCTGCTTGGGGTGGAGATGCTTCACACCTACCCCCAAGTAGATACAGCATTCAGGGTGGTAAGCCTCAAAGGTTTCCTGCCCTTTGATATGCTAGCCAGGGCCTCTCCAGCTAGAAAAGATGCCCGCCCCTTTGACCAAGCCCCACTTTTGGCGGCCAGGTCAGTGGGAAAATTAGTAGTCAGGAGAGGTGTGTCCTCTCTGCCAGGACTACCCCTGAGTTGCCCTGGACTAAGGCCACCCCTTCCTTGGGAAATCCTCAATCTTGAATGGAAGAATTCGATGAAATTAGGCTAGGGGTATGCCCCTCCCGCAAAGGGAGGGGACATTCTAAGGGTGCAGTCATCCTAAAGGCAAGTAGCCCATTGGCTACCATCTGTCAGTCCTTGTAACCCCCCTGAATTTAGTATTTAGGTGCACCCCAGAACCTTGATTCTTAGATTGCTGTGACCCAAAAAGAAAAGGACGAAGACGACGCCATGCAGCCGAGCCTGGAAGGAGACTATAGATTTGGCTCCAGTCTTACCGACCTGTCTCTTGCTCAAAGGCCCTGCGAAGAGGATTATGCTGCTCATTGCATGGACAGAAACGTCCAAGAACCCCGGAAGACTATCACTCTTCAGCCAAGACCAGGTTTCCTGAGAGAGGGGCCCTGTACAAAAGAAATTATACCAAAAATTCCAGACCCAGGCTGATCCGCGACCCCTGCCCACTCTGCACCCAACGCCCACAGCCCAAATGGCTCACTTGTCTTGTGAAGTTTCCCCAGTGTTAGTCCAAACTCCTGAAGACTCGCATTACCTGCTAGTGCTCAACACTGTTTCCCTTCCATAGAATTGCATTCCATTTATAAACCTATTGCATACAAAAGTCTATTGCAAAATTTTACTGTTCTAAATCGTCATCACTTAAGTATTTCCATTACTGTAAAGCATTGTTTACTGTCTCTCAAAACAATTCCAACTGCATTTGAAAAGTGTTGCTACTTTTAAACCGTTACTTACGTCCATCTGAGTTCTTCTTGGTTCTAAGAATAAGTAAAAGTAATAACTTTTTTATTTTTACAAAACAGTCAGTCTGGATTCAGTCTTAGAGTGTGTGCAATCATTTCTTGCCTGATTCTGTACAATAAATGCGTAACACTGCCCTCTGATAAGCCTAACTGCTAGACCACACTACCAACCCTTCTGGCTTTATAAAAAACATGTCTGAATGCACCTAACTATCCATCCAGCAATTCTTGTTTTGGATATAGGGGCCCAGTGGTGAGGTTTGTTTCGAAAAGAAACCACTATGGCTATACATTTTGGATTAGCTCGTAGAACTAATTTGTTTGGATACATTTTAATGAAAGGTTCTTGCAGAGTAGGTGCCTCTAATTTAATTACCCTCCTGAAAGAAGTGATCGCTACTAGAAAGGCAACTTTCCAAGTTAGAAACTGGAGTTGACATGAATGAAGTAGTTCGAATGGTGGCCCAATAAGCCTAGTAAGGACAATGTTTAGGGTCCTGGTTGGGGCTAGTGGAGTAGAGGGCGGAATAATTCTTAAGTCCTTCCATGAATGCTTTGATTACTGGTATACTAAACCGGGACATATATTGCCTGTAGGCAGCTAGTGCGGCGAAGTGTAATCTGAAAGATGTGTAAGCAAGATCTTTTTTCTGCAGCCGAAAAAGATAGCCTATAATGTCTTGTACTGTAGGTACTAAAGGCTGAATTTGTTTATTTGAACAGTAATGTACAAATCACTTCAATCTTGCAGCGCAACATGCTCTAGTTGTAGGCTTACAAGATGTTTAAGGACATCCATACATAGTTGTGGTAATTTTAAATTCCCAAATTCTAGGATTTCAGAAGCCAAATTGCTAGATTAAGGTTTTTGGGATTGGGGTGCCATCACTCTTCGTTGATCTGGAGTTAGCAGGGGTGGACTAAGAGGTAGTTTATTGTGTGGCACTCAAGATAGTTGAAGTAGGTTTGTGAACCATGCCTGCCATGTCCAAGCTGGGGCTACTAGGATTAGTGTTTGAGATGTTTGTGTTAACTTCTGAACTACAATTGGAATGAGTTGGAGAGGAGGAAAAGCGTAGGCAAATACTCCGGCCCAATTCATCCATAGGGCATTGTCCCTAGATTTGGAGTGGGAGAACCTTGAGTCGAAGTTTTGCATTTGGCGCTGAGGTGAGTGACAAACACGTCTATGTCCGGTGTCCCCCATCTTTTGAAATAAAAGTGGAGCACTGGTAAGTTGATCTTCCACTCGCGTACCTGCTGATGTGTCCTGCTGAGTAGATCTTCAAAGTCGTTATCCACCCCAGATACGTATTCTGTTAGGAGGTGGATTTTGTGATAGATTGCCCAGTGCCAGATGCGCTCTGATAGGAGGGATAGCTGAGAGGAGTGTGTCCCCCCCCCCTTATTTTTGGATATAATGCAGTGCAGTCATATTGTATGTTCGTATTACTACTTTTTGGTGTAGGCAATTGCGAAAAGCTTTGAGGACTAGCTGAATTGCAAGAAGCTCTAGATGACTGATGTGCAGATGTGCCTGAGCTATTGTTCAAATTCCATGAACTGTGAGATCTTGCATATGTGCTACCCATCCCTGAAGGGATGCATCTGTGGTAATGGTGATTAGTGGAACTGGGGCTTACAAGTTGTTGCTGTTCCTCCATTGCAGAGAGAGAGGAGTCGCTGGCCCTACCACCACTAGATCTTGGACATGCCCCTCAGCTTGAGACCACCGAGATTGGAGAGTGCACTGAAGGGGATACATATGTAGATGAGCGGGCGGTACTATAGCTTCTGGTTGAAAAAAAGCCAAGGTTTCTATGAACTTTTTCACTCTTTCTGGACAGGGATATGCTTTGGCTGTAACCGACTTGAGTTGCACCTAGGAAAGGATGAATGTGCAATAGTAGCAGATGCGACTTTTGTATGTTTAAGTTAAGCCCTAGTTTGTGCAGAAGGTTGATAACCTTCAGAGTGTCTTGAAGACACAGTTGATAGCTTGGACCATTGATGATAGTCTAGCTAGGGGAAAGGATAATGTTACTTACCCAGTAAGCATCTGGTCTTGGCATGTTCACATGCTTTGCATACTCCTGCCATCAAGTGTTGGGTCCAGATGCTTGCAAGTTGTTTTTGACTTCGAATAAGTCTTTCCAGTCAAGAGGTAGGGCGACTCCTCCTTTCGGTGATAGTACACATGGTCATAAACTCCATTGTTATATTGTTTTCCTGCAAGAGGGTGAGAATGGAGTGCTTAAGTGTAGAATAGAGATGTCATGCGTATGTATGCAAGTACGAAAAACTGCTACAACTACAGGTGAGTGAATGTGAATCTACAGCTCTACATGCCAAGAACAGATGTTACTGGTTAAGTAACATTATCCATTCGAGACATGTGTGCTGTAGATACACATGCTTTGCATAGACTATAAAGCAGTTTGCTCTCCAAGCGGTGGCTAACCTGTAGGTGTTGTAGTTGTTTGAAATAATGTCTTAAGCACTGCCTGGCCTACATCAGATAGGAACCTTTGTTTGAAGGAGACTGAATTGCTCCCATAGATTTGCCAACTTCAGTGTCCTTTTTCATTTTTTCGAGCTTTTGATCAACTTTGGGTCTAAACATATGTTGATCAACCAACGATGTATTTAAAATGAGTTGTTGGACGTCAAGTTTAACACTGGGAGAACAAGTTACTTACCTTCGGTAACGATGTATCTGAAAGAAACATTAGTTAGTTATAGATTCCTTACCTTAGAATTACCCCAAGCGTCAGACTGGATCCGGAAAGTTTTTCTGTTAGCTGTACCTCTGCATGCCGGAAGGTGGCGTCGGTCGGATTTGCGTCCGTCATTGGCGTCGTGGTCGCCGGGATGACGTTGCAGCAGCTACTTAGACGCGGCCCTCACGCGCTGACGTCAGTTCTGTACACGACTTTTCGCACCTGGAACGCAGAGCCATGCAAGACACTGACCACTGGTGCACAAAACTTGTGCCCTGAAAGGTTGTCCTTAACCCTAGAAATCAGTTCGCAGAACGGGGAGGATGGGTGGGGCGGTAAGGAATCTAATGTTTCTTACAGATATATAATTACGGAAGGTAAGTAACTTGTTCATCTGAAAGTAACACGTTAGTTATAGATTCCTTACGTTAGAATAGATACCCCAGCAATACCAACCCTTGTGGTGGGTATACGAACCAAGATCACACCAGAAAGTCCTGGAGAACAGAACTGCCAAAGAAGTAGTCTCTCCGGACTGAACTGTCAAGGCAGCAGTGTTTGGTAAAAGTGTGCAACAAAGCCCACATAGCTGCCTGACAAGTGTCATTCAGAGGAACTCCACGTCCCAAAGCAGTAGTTGCTACCGTCACACTGGTGGAATGGGCGCACAGCCCCACTGAAGGCTCCTTCTTTGCCAGAGAATAACAGGCTTTGATACACAAGACGAACCATCGGAGATTGTCCGCTTGTGTATGGCCCGCCCTTGCTTAGCGCCCACGTACCCAACAAAGAGCTGGTCGTCCACCCGGAACTGTTTGGTGCAATCTAAATAAAAGGAAAGCACACGTTTTGGGTCCAGACGGTGGAGCCTCTCTTCCTCTTACAAAGGATGTGGAGGCAGAAAGAAGGTGGGCAAAGTGATAGTCTGCCTGATGTGGAAGTCAGTGACAATCTTGGGCAGGAAGGATGGACGGGTCCTGAGGACAACTCTGTCCGGATGAACAGAGAGGAAAGGAGGCTTAGAAGAAAGCGCCTGGAGCTCACTCACTCGTCTGGCAGAGGTGATGGACACCAGGAACGCAGTTTTGAGAGTCAAGAGCCTCAAAGGACAGTTGTGAAGCGGCTCAAGGTAGCACACTTTAAATAAGTTAAAACCAGGTTCAAGTCCCACTGAGGCATAACGAAAGGAATAGGAGGAAAGAGATGAGTTATGCCTTTCAAGAAACGATTTACAACCGGTGACTTGAAAAGAGAGGGCTGATCTGGAAGCCGAAGGAAGGCAGAGATTGCCGAAAGATAGCCCTTAATAGTGCCCAGAGCAGAAAGAAGAAACAAGAGAATCTCAGAAAGAGGGGCAGAAAGGGGATCCACAGCCTTTGCTGTGCACCATGCCACAAACTTGTTCCTCCGGCAGGCGTACACCGTCTTAGTGGAGGGACTCCTGGCTGCCAAGATTACATCACAGACTTCATGAGGCAGGTCGAGAGATGTCCACTGCCGCTGCTCAATCTCCACGCAAGGAGGTGGAGGCTGAACTTGTTCTGGTGGAGGACTGTCCCCTGGTGCCGCGACAGAAGATCCTCCCGAAGAGGCAGAAGGGTCAGATGGCCATTTGAGCAGCTCGGGATACCAGACTCTGTGCCCAATCCGGAGCCACAAGAATGACTTGGGCCCGGTCGCGCCTGATTTTTTTCAGCACTCTGGGCAGAAGGCATATAGGCGGAAAGACGTACAACAGACCACAAGTCGACTTGCGACGAAAAGCGTCACCTAGCAAGTGCCGCCTTGGAAATTCCAACGCGTAGAATTGATGGCATTGCGCGTTCTCTTCGGTGGCAAATAGATCGAACTAAGGCTCTCCCTGCTGTTGAAAGAGACCTGGCATCACCTCCGAGTGAAGACGCCATTCCTGATCCATCATGCACCTGCGGCTGAGTTAGTCGGCCCTGGGGTTCAAGGAACCTGCCAGGTTTTGAATCACCAGGGATATGCCCTGATGTTCCAGCCATGTCCAGAGGCGGAGGGACTCTTGACATAGGGACCACGACCCTACCCCGCCTTGTTTGTTGCAACAACACATGGCGGTGGTGTTGTCCGTGAACATCTGCACTACTCTTCCCTGGACAGGGGGGAAGGAATGCTTTGAGTGCAAGACTGATCGCCCGAAGCTCCAGAAGGTTGATGTGGAGCCCGGACTCTGCCAGAGACCAGAGGCCTTTAATCTCCGCCTCTCCCATGTGGCTGCCCCATCCCAGAAGGGGTGCATCCGTCAGCACTGTGTATTCTGGTTGGGGAAGGGAGAGGGATCTGCCGTAGACACAATCCTGGTTTGTGAGCCACTACTGCAATTGCCGTGCAGTGCCCTCCAAGATCTGAACGCAATCGGACAGATTCCCCTGATGCTGCGCCCACTGGAACTTCAGGTCCCACTGCAAAGCCCACATATGCCACCTGGCATGATCGGCTAGCAGGATGCAGGAAGCCATGAGGCCCAGCAGCCTCAGTGTCAATCTGACTGAAACCCGGGATAGAGGCTGAAAGATCGGATTCATAGCCTGAATATCCTGGACTCGCTGTCCGGGAGGATAGACCCGAAACCGCCTCGTGTCCAGAACCGCTCCGATGAAGAGGAGCTTCTGAGAGGGAATCAGGTGTGACTTCTGCACATTGATGGAGAACCCCAGCAAACGCAGGAGGTCGGCTGTAGCCTGGAGGTGGGAGACAACTGCCTGGGGCGAGCCTGCCTTCAACAGCCAGTCGTCGAGATAGGGGGAAGACTTAAACCCCTGATCTGCGCAGATGAGCTGTGACCACCGCCATCACTTTTGTGAACACCCGAGGGGCGCTGGTAAGGCCAAAGGGGAGCACGATGAACTGAACATGCTCGTGGCCTACCGTGAACCTTGGGTAACAACTGGTCGGCCGGCAGGACGGGGATGTGAAAATAAGCGTCCTGCAAGTCCAACGCTACCATCCAGTCTTCTGGGTCGAGGGCAGACTAGACCTGAGCAAGCGTCAACATCTTGAACTTCTCCTTCTGGAGCAAGCGGTTGACGCTTCTGAGATCCAAGATCGGACGCAGTCCTTTGTCCTTCTTGGGGACCAGAAAATAGAGGGAATAACAACCACGACCTACTTCTGGGACAGGAACGCGCTCAATGGCTCCCTTTGCCAAGAGAGCCATAACTTCCTGCTGGAGAAGGGCCAGGGGATCCTCCGACATGCAGTGGTATTGCGGTGGAATGGCTAGAGGGGTAGCCTCGAAGTGGAGGGAGTAGCCCCTTCGGACTATCTGCAAAATCCCCCTGTCCGACGTGATGGTGCACCGGTGGGAGAGGTGATGGCGAATCCTACCGCTCACTGGCATTTGATGGGCCTGAAATGTCAGACTAGGAAGGTTTGGAGGCTGCTGCAGAGGGGGTGGGGGTTTGGTGGACCGGCCCACCTGCTGGCCCCAGGAACAACGAAGGTTGTTCCCTTGGCCCCGGCCGCGCGAAGGTTGGGTAACTTGCTGCGGCCTGTGGCTCTGGGCGGGACGTAGCAGGGCACCCCTTCCGTAGCCAGGAAAGGAGATAAAGGCAGACTGTGCAGGGTGGGTGGAGAGGCCCAAGGACCTGGCTGTAGCCCGTGAGTCCTTGAAACGCTCTAAAGCGTAGTCTACTTTGTCGCCAAAAAGGTGACGGCCATCAAAGGGCATATACATCAAGGTGTTCTGGACATCCCCTGAAAAGCCAGTCAATCTCATCCAGGCGTAGCGACGAAGTGCCACTGACATTGAAATGGTCCTGCCCAGAGAGTTGGCGGTGTCCAGCCCACAACGGATGGTAAACTTCGCCGTATCCCTCCCGGCAGCGACAGCCTGGGAGAGCACGGCAGGGGCCTCCTCCGGACACTGAGGCAGCACCTGCGCAACAGTATCCCACGCCGAATGGGAATAACGGCCCAAGAGACATGCAGTATTTACCAACCGCAGTCCTAAGCTGGCGGAAGAGAACATTTTCTTTCCAAGATGGTCCAGCTTTTTGGATTCCCTTTCCGGTGGAGTGGTAGGGAATGCGCTCTTGGAAGTGGAGGCTTGGACTTACCAAGCTCTCCGGGGTAAAGTGTTGGGAGAGGAAAGTGGGGTCGCCCAGGGCCAGGCGGCGGCATCGGGCAATCATCCTGTCCACGGGAGCCCCCGTGTTGGGCCTGGACCACGTGCCCAAAAGGACGTTGCAGCCGGTTGAAGCACCTCTGTCAGGAGGTTAGTCCTGACCACCACCGTGGGAAGCTCGAGGTTGAGAGCCTTGGCTGCCCTACGGAACACCACTGCGTATGATGCTCCCTCCTCTGTAGCCATGGTAGGAGGAGACAACATGCCAAGGTCAGGGGAGGTGTCCAAACCACTGGCATCCCCCAGTTCCTCTCTCCACTCCTGTTCACTGTCCAACTGGTCAGTCAAAGGGTCACCTGACCCCTCCCAGACCTCCTTATCCTCTGCGTGCCATTCTGGTCAAAAAGGGACCCCAGGAGTGAACAGGGGCACGAAAACCCCTCTCAGCGCCGGATCTGGCATTGGGCGATGTTGGTCTGGGTCAACATCGGGATGGAGGCTGGGGTTGACGCCGGCCGGGGGGCAGACCAGCGTCGAACACTGTAGTGGTGCCGGAGGAAACGTCGCCGGTGGAGGCAGAATCAGGTCAACTGGCGCTGATCCGGATCCAGGCCTGCGGGGCCGTCGGCAGAGAAGGCCTAGGCCCCCCCGAACAAGTCCACGGGGCCCAATGGCATGCATCGCCTTGTAGAATGTACGAAGCTCAGTGGGAGTCGCTCCGGGTCCTGGAAAGGGAGGGAAATGCGGAGTCGACTCTTGGGGCTCCGCGCGTGGAGCCGCGGGAGAGGCACCACATGCGTCCCTCATCGGGTCGGCCGACTGACGAGGAGAAGTCGAAGAGCGACGATGCTTATTCAACTTCTTCTTATGCTTCGACTTACCTAACCCTGAGTGCGAAGACTTGGACGAATGATTGTGGCTCCGCGACCAGACCCTCGACCTCCCTCGTGACCGGGACCTCGAACGGCGTGGAGCCGACTGCCAGTGCTCAAGTAGCTTTCGGGACCGCTCCCACAAAGCTATCGGCGCCATCGACCGGCAGTCGGAGCACGACTTGGGGTCGTGGTCGCACTCCAGGCAAAAGACGCACACACGGTGCGGATCCGTCACGGAAATCATTCCATGATAGGAAGTGCATGGCTTGAAGCTGGGCATCCCTAGTGCACCAGGAGTCGAAGACTCAAAAAAATAGTCGACAAAAGTCGAGAAAAAAGTCAGTCAAAAAGTGACTGGAGGTACCGCTCTTCCTGGATCTGTGCTGGCTGGCGCGGAAAAAGAAAGAACTGATGTCAGCGCATGAGGGCGGGGTCTAAGTGGCTGCTGCGACGTCATCCCGGTGACGACGACGCCAACGACGGACAGGGAGCCGCCCGACGCCACCTTCCGACACGCAGAGGTACTGCTGACGAAAAAACTTTCCGGATCCAGTCTGACGCATGGGGGTAATTCTAAGGTAGGAATCAATAACTAATGTGTTTCTTTAAGATATGCATAAAATGCTAGAATTTATCTCACTAGCTGTGGTGTCAGCAGCATCTAGAGCACACCTTATGGAAGAGTTGGAAGGAAAATGCTTCTTACCACGGTATGCATCTGTTCTTGCATGTAGAGCTGTAGAATCTCATGCCGTGCACAGACTGCCATCTAGTGTTGGGTCCGGATGTTTGCACTTTGTTTTGTTGGAAGAAGTCTTTCTAGTCACGAGGTAGGTGACACCTCCTTTCGGTGATAGTGCGCATGGGCATCAACTCCATCCTTCGATTGTTTTGCCGTAAAGAGTGATGATGGACTTAGTAAGAGTAGTAAAGAAAAGAGATGTCCATGTATATTTTATCTAAGTAAGATAGTACTGCAACAGGTATGGGTAACCAGGAGGCGGGTGGGCGCATGAGATTCTACAGCTCTACATTCCAAGAACAGATGCATACTGTGGTAAGTAGCATTTTCCTTTCCAGGCATGTGAGCTGTAGATCACATGATATGCGTAGACTATGTAGCAGTTACGTCCTAAAGCGGTGGCTAACCTGTAGCTGTTGTTTTTTTTAAATAATCTACGTAAAACTGCTTAACACATCTATACAATAGTGTTTTTTAAAGGTGTGTGGTGTAGACCATGTTGCAGCTTTGCAGGTGTCATCTATGGGAATATTTCCTAAAAATGCCATAGAAGCCCCTAGTTTGCGAGTGGAATACGCTCTAGGGGGAATTGTTAATGTGCGTTTAGCTTTAATGTAGCATATTTGAATGCACTTAACTATTCACCTTGCAATACCTCATTTTGATATTGGATTGCCTTTATGTGGTGGAGCAAAGGCAACAAAAAGTTGCTTTGTTTTCCTGAAAGGTTTTGTTCTTTCAAACTAGTACAGTAAAGCTCTTTTGACATCTAATGTGTGAAGAGCACGTTCTGCCACTGAATCTGGTTGAGGGAAGAACACAGGTAACTCAACAGATTGGTTGATATGAAAGACAGAAATGACTTTAGGTAACAATTTGGTGTTAGTCCGAAGAAACACTTTGCTTTGATGCATTTGTAAAAATGGCTCTTCTATGGTTAGTGCCTGAAGCTCACCTACTCTTCTCAAAGATGTGATGGCTTTCAGGAAGGCTACCTTCCAAGTGAGAAATTGTAGTTCTCACTTGTGCAATGGTTCAAAAGGTGGACCCATGAGCCTTGTAAGAACTATGCTGAGATTCCACACTGGAGCATGTGGAAGTCTGGGGGAACGATTCTTTTAAGTCCTTCCATAAATGTTTTAACAGCAGGCACTCTAAAAAGAGACAAATGCTGTCTATTTTGTTGATATGCAGCGATCGCAGCTAGATGTAAGCGTATGGATGCGTACGCTAAATTTGAACGCTGTAGATGTAAAAGATAGCAAATAATGTTTTCTATGGAAGCGTCTAACCGATTGATTTGATTGTTGTTACAGTAAACGACAAACCGCTTCCACTTTGCAACATAGCAAGCTCCTGTGGTAGGGCGCCTGGCCTCTTTTATAATATTCATGCAATCTGGCGGAAGATTAAGATAACCAAACTCTAGGACTTCAGGATAGCAAAGGTTGAGATGACTGGGATCTGGATGTCTTATCTCTCCATGGTTCTGAGTGAGAAGATTGGGAGTAATGTGTAGTTTTGGGTGAGGAACTACTGGTAACTCCAATAGGGTTGTGAACCAGAGTTGACGGGCCTATGTGGGAGCAACTAGGATTAGTGTCAGGGAACTAGGATTATTGTCAGGGACTGCTGTCTGAGCTTCGGAAACACTAATGGAATGAGTGGGAGAGGCAGAAAGGCGTAAGCAAATATCCCTGACCAATTCATCCAAAGTACATTGCCTTTGGACAATGGATGTGGATACCTGGATGCGAAGTTTGGGCATTTTGTGTTTTGGTGGGTGGCAAACAGATCTATCTGTGGAAGCCGCACATTTGGAAGAATCGGAGGAGGACTCGTGGATCTGCTGTCGCGGACTACTGAGCTGATCTTCAATCTGCTCGTTTACTCCTGGAAGGTGTTCTGCAAGGAGATATATTTTTTGAGGTATGGCCCATTTCCAGATGCTCTGGGCCAGCTGTGAGATCTGGAGTGTGTGTATTCCTCCCTGTTTTTGTATGTAATACATTGCTGTCATGTTGTCTGTGCGAATCAGGACAACTTTGTGTAGCAGATGAAGTTGAAAGGCTTTCAATGCTAGAAAAATTGCTAGCAGTTCTAGATGGTTTATGTGGAGTTGCTTTTGCTGCAGAGTCCACATCCCCTAAATGGTATGTTTTTGAAGATGAGCTCCCCAACCAGTGAGCAATGCATCTGCGGTTAGTACTATCTGTAGAACCGGGTTGACGAATGGCCGCCCCTTGGAAAGGTTTGGCATATTCCACCACTGACGAGAACGATGAGTGGGCAATCCACCAACACTAGATTTGATAACTGACCTTGAACCTGGTTCCACTGACGTGCTACGCATTCCTGTACGGGACGCATAAGGAACGATTAAAATGCAAGATGCCATCATACCTAGCAATTGCATGAACACCCAAGCTGGTAATGAGTGTTGAGGCTGAAACTGCGCTATTAGAGTTTGCATGTTGCATATCCTGACTGGGTTGGGATATGCTAGAGTGTTTTGAGTGTTTATTGTGGCTCCCAGGTACACTTGTGTGTTGGATGGTTGGAGAGGTTTATTGTGAACCCCAGGTCATGAAGCAGTTGGACTGTTTTTCGATTTTGTTTTATGCAACTCCGTTGCGAGCTGGCTTTTATTAGCCAGTCGTCTAGGTAGGGGAAGACGTGAATGTGCTGTCTTCTTAGATGAGCCGCGACTACTGCTAGACACTTGGCGAAAACCCTGGGTGCTGTAGTTACTCCGAATGGGAGAACTTTGAATTGATAATGTTGTCTGTCCACCACAAACATGAGGTATTTCGGGGGAGCAGGGTGAATGGGAATATGGAAACATGTGTCCTTTAAGTTCAAGGTGGACAAAAAGTCATTTTGCTGAAGAAGTGGGAGCACTTGTTGGTGTGACCATGTGAAAGTGGTCCGACTGAATGTACAGATTTAGTTCTCCGAGGTCTAGTATAGGCCTGAGAGAGCCGTCCTTTTTGGGGAGTATACCTGGTCCCTTGGTTTTGTAATGGGACTGGTTCTATAGCGTGTTTTTCCAAGAGAGAGAGAACCTCCTGCTTTAGGACGGTGAGATGCTTCAGTGACATTGCACGTGATCTTGGAAGGATATTTGGGGGAGTGTCTAAGCTTCAGGCATTAACCATACTGGATAATTTGTAGTACCCACTTGTCTGAGGTGATTGAATTCCAGACTGGCAGGAATTGGGAGAGTCGTCCCCCGACAAGAGTGGAATGATTGGGGGATAACGGAAGGAGCTCACTGTTTGTTTGAGGGGGAAGTGCGGGTAGTTACCTCTGCCTCTCCCCTTGCCATTGTTTTCTCGAAAACCTCCTCTGAAATAACCTCTTGAAGAGGGGGATTGGTTATTGCCCTTGTAAGAGGAGGAGGGATTTTCGATGGACACCGTATTTGAACCACCCCAGTAAAAGGAGCAGGGCAAGGAGCCCCTAGTGGCTGGTAACTGCAAAGTCCCCCTGGGATTTTGCGACCTCAGTGTCTTTCTTCATCTTTTCCAGCGAGGCATGAACAGCTGGACCAAAGAGATGCTCCTCATCGAACGGTTGATTAAGGATGGAGGTTTGCACCTCCGGCTTGAAGCCTGATATTCTTAGCCAAGTGTAATAGTATGCTGGTGTTGACTGCACAAGCTGCTGTGTCTGCTGCATCTAGGGCACACCTAATGGATGTATTGGTAATAAGTTAACCTTCCTGAATGAGGTCATTAGCTTTAGATTTGTATTCATCAGGTAAATGTTGTATGAATTTTTCTAACTCATCGTAATGAGCCCTATCATAGCAAGCCAACAAAGCTTGAGCGTTGGCAATGCGCCAGTGAGGCCACTCTTGTGCACAAGGCATGGATTCGCTTAGACTCCTAATCAGTAGGGGGCGCCTCACCTGTGGTTTGCGAATTAGCTCTCTTGCGAGCGTTGGAGACTACAAGAGAGTCTAAGGGCACCTGGCCTCTAATGTAAACAGGGTCGGTAGGAGCGGTTTTGTATTTTTGGTCCACTATAGGTGTAATTATCCTGGATCTTACAGGGTCTTTAAATATCTCATCAGTCTGCATTAACAAGCCTTTGAGCATTG
This sequence comes from Triturus cristatus, assembly GCF_964204655.1. Classification (NCBI taxonomy): domain Eukaryota; kingdom Metazoa; phylum Chordata; class Amphibia; order Caudata; family Salamandridae; genus Triturus; species Triturus cristatus. The sequence goes on from NC_140588.1 coordinate 909,426,224, forward strand.
GTAAGGTGCAAGTAGCTCTTTGGGAAAAAGTAAGTGTTTCAATGAGGAAATCCTCTTATAAATGCTCTTTGTGAAGCTCTACCCCATGATATTGAGCGGCCCTATTAAGGAGCTCAATGTACCCAATATTGTCGTCAGGTGAGGAGGGTCTGGAGGGATACAAATCAGGGTCATTACATGTAATTGGGCAGACTGAGTCAGTGTCCTTTTACCTATCCTGCTCCTGATCCCACAACCCCAACCCCACCCCCTTCATCCTGTGGGTCAGGTAAAAGTGGTGGTGGTGAATTTGCTGATGAAATGAGCAAGTTAGGCTCAATGGGAGAAGGAAGTGGAATATAAGGAGGAGATGGGTTAGTACCCACACTTTTCCTTATGAGAGGAATGTGGTAGCCCTCTGATAGGTCATTTTTCCGTTTCGTTGGAAGAGTCGCATGAATATGCCCTGTTTGAGGGTTGATTACCAGTTTTTTTTGCTTCGGATCCGAAGGCGGCACAGCGGACTGAGAGTCTTTAGTGGGAGAATGCTTCTCTTTATGAGTCGGTTTCGGCTCCGAGCCTTTCGGTGTCTATGACTGTGAGAAAGTGCCATCTTTCTTGCATGGTATGCCCCCACTTTTTGCTAAATTGCTGAATGTACTTTGATTGAGTGTACCCTGGGTTCCTGCCAATCAGGTGCCCAGGGCCTATGTTCCTTCCTTAAACCACACAAACTCCAAATTGGCAAACCCTAGCCACATGTCAGCCCCTAGTAAATGGTACCCTAGGTACCCAGGGCCTTGTGGCCAGGGAAGGCCTCTAAGGGCTGCAGCACTCATTGTGCCACCCTCAGAGGCCCTGTACCCTTACACACACACACTGCCCTTACAGGCTGAGTGTCTGGGTGCAGGACAAAACAAAGAGTCGACATGGCACACATCACTGTGTACCATGCCCATCACCTACACTGCCAAGGCATATGTCAGCCACCCCTCTAGCTGGGTGCATTACGCCTATGGTGTGGGCACAGGAGCAGGAGCCCTGTGCCCCTACAGTACCCGGGTCCATTCCTGGGCACTGTAAGTGCAGTGCTGTCATTTAAGAGTACATGGTGCTGAGAGCTCGTCAAACACGAGCTCCACAGCACCATAATGGCAACACTGAAGCCTGGGAAGTTTGGTATCAAACTTCTCAGCACATTGAACCCACACTGATGCCAGTATGGAATTTAATGTACTAAGCACCCCAGAGGGCATCTTAGAGATGCCCCTTTACAGCTAACTTACAATCCACGTCTGCTCTGAGGCTGCCCAGGCTGCCACATAGCAGACACGTTGCTGGACCCCTGGGTGGGAGAGCTCCTACTCTCCCGGGCCTGCAACAATGCACATCCTGGGTGAGGTGAGAAATCTCCTTCCCCAGGACGAGCAAAGGGAAGCTTCAAAGGCATGCCGCCATTTGGAGTTTCCCCAGGCCACTGCAACCCCCCACTCTGGCGGGAAGCTTGGCCGGAAACCCCATACAAGGACAGGGGATCTGCCAGCCTGCCCACCCCACCCCTCAGGTGGGGGAGGCGAGGTGAAGCACATCTCCGGGCTCTCGCCATCTTGAAGATGGGAGGCCCTACCCTATCCGGATTAGGCTACTGCCCCCCTCCCACAGGAGAGAGGCAGGATAGGGGGTGTACCCACCCCAGGACAAGGACCCATTGGTCCCTGGCCTTCACCTACCTGTAACGCCCCTAAATCTAGTATTTAGGGGCACCCTGAACCTTCCTTCCTCAGATTCCAGATAGAAAACTACAAGAAGAGCAAGAAGAACAAGGACCTGCCCTGCAGCTGCTAAAAAGAGAAGAAGACACCACCTGCTTTGGCCCCAGCCCTACCGGCCTGTCGACCCTCGAACCTGCACCAGCGCGGCATCTCTCGTGGCCAGCAACCTCACCAACCCCGGAGGACCTGGCTACCTTTTGGCTCTAAGCCCCTGGGACTCCCATGAGTAGAGGCTCTACTCAAGAAACCTATTTTTAACCCCTGGCAGCAGCCCGGAACCGCGGACCCAACACACTGCACCAGCCAAGCCTGGCCAGTGCCGGAGTGGACAAAGACCCTGAGGACGACCCCACGGCGACTGTGACCCCGAGTCCGGCACCCAAGGACCCCCCTCGACATTCCGTAAGAAGCCTGCAGCCTCAGAACAGAGTGCCACCCCAACCGCGATCAACAAGAGGGTAAGATTTCCGACATCAAAAGGCACCCCTGCACCCGGCGCCCCCCTGTGCCCAACCCCGGGGTACCCACCTAACCTACAACTACCCAACTTACCTCTCGAAGTGGTGGTGGCACCTGAAGCATCCTCGTCCCCGAGCTTGCAGCCTTTTTCCAAACCGGAACATTCCCATTGATTTCCATTGAGCGCCCGACGGCTCAAAAGCACCCTGCACCCAGCCGCCCGAGTGGCCCTGGCAGTGCACTCTCTACACTAACCTACTTCCCCACTTGCCCTGAGTAAGTGACCAGGAGCCCAGCTCCCACAGCCGCGTGGCTTGCCAGACAGCAGCCACCAACCAAGGCCCCCCTATCCCTCATAGGATAACATTGGGCCTAACTCTCTCTGCACCCGGCCGTCCTGAAACCGCTGAGGGTGAACCAACTGTACCTACCTGACACTGGGGGACCCCTGAGTCTATGCCCGGAATTTCAACTCTGCCAGTCGAGTACTTACCCTTAAACCGCTAACTTCATTTTCCTCATAGGGTAACATTGACTGGCTTTTTCTTCAATAATCTTCTAAGTGTGAACTTTTCAAAACTGCAAATATTCACCAAAAACCAGCCAAGTGACAAAAACGAATTTACTCACCTGCTCCTAGGTGAGCTCCCAGTGCTGGATCTTGGTGCCCAGCCCTGACTCTGAAAAGTGTCCACAACTATACTTACCTCTAACTCTTTTTTCTCCCATAGGAAACCATTGTCTGCTTTTCTGTGAAATTTCTTCTAATTGTCTATTTTTGCAAATTTGAAATATTCTTTTAAAATCGTACCATTTCTGCAAACGAAATTACTTACCTGTTTTTGATAAGGACCCCAGTCCTGGGTCTAGGTACCCAGTCCTGGATTACTAAAGTAACGATAAAGTACTCTACCTGCAATTTGAATTTCTTGCCATAGAGATCCATTGAATGTTTTCTTTGAAATATTTTCTAAGTGCTAACTTTTGAAATAGCTAAATATTATTTAAAAATCATTACAGTTAAGTCGACTTTCATCACTTGATTCTGAATACTGACCCAAGGCTGGATCTAGGAGCCAGACCTGGAATTCCAAAAGTAATCTGAAAAGTAATTTATTACAAATAACCTGAATTTACCATTGAGCTCAATGCATTGTTATGTTTAGGAAATAGGATTGTTTATTGCAACCAACTGTGACTGTTTACATAAATGTATTGCTTAAGACAAAAGTATTTATATTCAACCTCTCATTCTGAGAAAGTATATTTTTATCCCCTTTGTGGTTCTAAAAATAAAACAAGCATATATTTTATATATATAAACCATTGGCCTAGAGTTCAGTTATTGAGTGTGTGAAACCATTTGCTGACTGAGTGTGTACAATAAATGCTTTACACTGTCCTCTGGTACTGCCTTACTGCTCGACCAAGCTACCACTTTTGAGAGTAAGGTCATACCTAACTTTGACCTCTATCAGCCTCTGGGGGACTGTGGACTCTGTACACCCTGTACCTATTAGGGAACAGTATATACAGAGCCACTTTCTCACAATGACTTGGACTTGTGTTTTGGTGCCAAAGGTATTGGTTCGGCACCGGAGTAGGGCCGGCTCAAGCCCGAGCCGGAAGGCTTGTCTTTCTGTTTCGGAGGCGGGCCCGAGGACGGGGCGTCGTAAACTTTTTGTCGGTGCCGACCTTGGCCCGAGGAGGGACCGGAGCCTTTGTCTTATATTGAGGGGGGGAAAGGGGTATCTTTACTCACGGTACACTGACCTGGAGTAATCTGTTCCTCTTCTTCCATGTCGGAGTCAGCTTTAGACACGAAGATATGTTGTTCTTCTTCCTCGGCTCCTTGAGGTTGATGTTCAGTGTCAGAATCTTCGCCGAAGATGTCCGGTGCGGAGCCGCTCTGGTGTTGCATTTCGCGTCGTCGGGCCTGATGGTCACAAAGCGTCTTTTTCTATCGAAACGCGTCGCAGTCGTTGTGTTCCGGGGACAAGCGGAGGTTGCACACTTCGAGCAAGTCGGTTTGTGGAAACTTAGCACAACACCCGGGACATAGCTTGAATGGAGTCCGTTCCATCGACTGCTAGTGAGGTAAGCGCGGGTAGGCCCGCCATGAGTTTCCCTATCGAAGGTTTTCCGAAGTAAGACGATGCGCGTCAAATGGGGAACCGCTAACGGTACCGAACCGGAGTGCAGCAATCCACACCCGAACCCGATGGCAGAAAAAAACAATCTAAGGATGGAGTTGATGCCCATGCGCACCATCACCGAAAGGAGGAGTCACCTACCTCGTGACTGGAAAGACTTCTTCAAACAAAACAAAGTGCAAACATCGGACCCAACACTAGATGGCGATCTATGCATAGCATGTGATCTACAGCTCACATGTCTCAAACAGTAGTTTGCCTTCCTGGACTAATTCCTGAGCTTTGGATTTATGCTCCTGTGGGAGATATTGTAGTAACTGCTCCATTTCGTCCCAGTGCGCTCTATCATATGTAGCTGAAAGGTCCTGCGTGTTAGCAATTCACCAGTGATTGGCCGCTTGTGCCGCTATACGTTTGCCAGAAGCATCAACGAGTTTTGATTCTTTGTCTGGGGAGGAGCATTCCCAGAAGTTTGAGAATTAGCTCGCTTGCGATCATTAGATACTACCAAAGAATCAAGTGGTAATTGGCCTTTAATAAATACTGTATCTGTTGGGGAAGATTTATATTTGTCTACTCTAGGCGTAAGGATTCATGCACGTACAGGGTCTTTAAAAATTTCGTCTGCGTGCCTCATCAAACCTTTCATCATAGGGAGTGTCTGACTGGACCTGTGTGTGGATCCTGAAGTGTCAAATAGAAAATCCTCCTCTGAGGATTCTTTGTGGAGCTCCACCCCATGGTACTGCGCAGCCCAGGTAATGAGTTCTTGGTAAGAGAAATTGTCATCAGGTGGAGATGGCTTTGCAGGTTAAAGGTCAGGATTGTTATCCATTTGAGGGTCAATTCTATAATCCGTCCCTGGATCTACTGGTAAGTGTGTGTCTCCCTCATCAGTATTGTCTCCGCCATGGAGAGATAATGGAGAGTGATGAGGTGTGATGTGTAAAAGATGTAGAGTTGGGAAGGAGGAGATGTTAGTTGATGGAAAGGGCTAGTACCAACATTTTTCTTTTTCAAAGGGATTTTATAATAACTGTTGTCATCCGGAAGCTTATACTTAGAGGGCGTCTTGGCGTGAATATGTCCTGTGTCAGGATTAATATAGAGTTAATTTTGCTTGGGGTCCAATTCGGACGGTACAATATCTATTTTTCAGATCCGAAGGTGCTGAAGGGACTTCTTTGGTTTTCGGCACCAATGGTTTTGGAGCCGGGATGGAATAACTTTTCGGCGCAGAAGATTTGGCTCCAAAGGTTGTTTGCTGCTTTCCGGAGTCAAAGGTTTTGGCTCCGAACCGACAATGTACTTGGAACCGGAAGTTTTCAGTTCCGAAATGGTTTTGTGCCGACTTGTTCCCAAGCCGGAAGGCTTGAAAGTATGTTTTGGTGCTGAGCTGGGAGGCGGAGCATCAGAAACATCTCTGTGCCAACCTTGCCGGAAGGCTGAGGTGGTGCCGAAGCCTTAGATTTTTTAGGGATGGGTTGACGGGGCAAGGTGTCTTCTGTACTCGCATCATTCTGTCCCTGCGGCACATCGTCGAGGTCTATCTCCAACTCTGATTCGGAGTCCGACATGTCAAAGGCCTGTTCTTACTTGGCCGTTGTTGGCTAGGGGTCATCTTGCTTGGAGTCTTCACAGAAGATATCCAGCATGTCGTATCTGCAGGCACTGCATCTCCAGACTTCGAGTCAGACGATCACTGAGAGTTTTCTTTGATCGAAATGAATTGCACGCGTCGCAGTCTTGTTCTCTGGAGACAAGCACAAGTTACACACCTGGTGCAAGTCTCTACGCGGGTACCAGGTGTGGCACCGGGGGTACAATTTGAATGGAGTCTGGTCCAGCGACAAAGAGCTGGACTGACGCGGTTAGGCCCGAAGGACGCCCATGAAATTTTCCGATTGGAAATGGAGATTTCGTTGACCGAACCGAGATGCGGAGAAATGGGAAATGTGTTCAAAACAATATCGCCAAGGGTAGAGTGGATTGCGCGCCGAGGGGAGCCCGAGTAATGATTCCGAACCGGAGCGCAGTAATACACGCTAGAACCCAATGGCGGAATAAAATAATCTAACAATGGAGTCGATGACCATGTGCACTATCACCGAAAGGAGGAGTCACCTTACCTCATGAGTGGAAAGACTTCTTCGAAGACAAAAACAACTTGCAAACATACGGACCCAACACTAGATGGCAGGAGTATGATAAGCATGTGTATCTACAGCACACATGCCTCAAACATATGTATTCCTTCCCTTCTGAAATGCGTTTCCACCACTGCAAGGAATTTGGTGAAAACACTTGGGGTTGTAGTGACCCCCTGGATGGTAGCATCTTGAAAGGATAGCGTTGCCCGTTGAGTTAACAACGTAAATAACGGTGGTGTGCTGGATGAATGGCAATATGTAAGTATGCATTCTTGAGGTCTAATGCGGTCATGAAATCTCCATGCTGTAGCAGTGGTATCACCTCTTGCAGTGTGACCATGTGAAAGTGTTCTGAGGAGATGTAGCTGTTGAGTGGGCTGAGATCTAGGTTAAGTCTTAAGGTTTTGTCCTTTTAGGGAATGAGAAAAAGGAATTATACTCCGTGTTTACAATGTTCTAAGGGTACAATTTCTATTGTTCCATTTTGAAGAAGAGATAGAACCTCATTCTGTTAAAAGGTAAAATGTCCTTGTGGTATATTTTGTGTACTTGGTGGTATTGTGGGTGTGTTAGTTGGAGTTCTAAACAATACCCACTTTTGATTATGCATAGTACCCATTGGTCTGTGGTGATGTCCTGCCAGTGTGGACAGAAAGGTTTTAACCTTCCCCGACTCATGTTATATGTGTTTGGGGGAGGTGTAGGTGGTCACTGTTTTGGAGGGGTGGGAGGTTTGGTAGCGGTTGCACAACCTCCACCTCCATTTCTATAATTTGCTTTATAAAAAGATTCCCTAGTACACGGACTCTGATAGGAGCCCTGTTGTTTATGTCCCGTGCCGGAGTAAGTGGAGGAACCCCCTCTCACTGCATCCCTATACAGACCCCTATGAAAGGAACCGCAGTGTCGATAGGTCTGTATAGCCCTAATTGCTTTAGCAGGTTGTGTCTTTTTTTTTTTTTTACTTTCCAAGCATTTCATCCTCCGGTGGCCCAAAAAGATTTTGTCCATCAAATGGTCAATTGAGCAGGTGTTGTACATCCAGTTGGAAGCCGGGGACTCTGAGCCATGTGTGACATCTGATAAAGACACTCGGGTTAACCTTGCAGGCGCTTGAGTCTGCAAAGTCTACGGCAAATTTTATAGTGGCATTAGATATAGCGCTGACTTCTCCCACCAACTGTGTAACACGCTGGCATTGATCAGGGAGGTGTTGCAGTAATTCCTGTATTTAATCCCATGTGGCACGATTATATCTGGAGAGTAGTCCAGCAGAATTTGAAATACATGTGGTTGGTTGCTTGTGCTGCAACAAGATTACCAGCGGCATCATATTTCCTACTCTCTTTACCTGTAGGAGACGCATCCCGTGTGCCTTGTGAATTTGCCTTTTTCCTGGCTGTGAGTACCACTAATGAATCTGGTTGATTTGGCCCTTAATATAGTCAGGGTCCCATGGGCATGCTTTATATTTCTTTTCAATATGTGGGACGACAACCTTAGATTTAACAGGCTGCTTAAATATGATGTGTGTGGAAGAGGGTTTGGATGGGTAGATATAAGGATCTGTATCATCAAGTGGATAGGTATCCTATAGGTCAGGGGCAGTATAGGGAACTCCCCGTGGGTCTAGGAAATAAGGGATATTGTATTCCTCAGGTTGATGATCAATAGGTGACTGATCTGGTGAAAAAAGTGGCTGATCAGAAGGCAAGTGTTCCAGAGACGGTGTCTGCACTGGCCTTGAAAGTAGAGTAGGTAAAGAAGGAATAGGAGGTGAAGGAATAGGAGGAGAAGGAGGGAAACAAATTAAGCTTGTGCCTCGGTCCTTCTTTGGGTGATCGGTTGATTCAGGCACAGCAATGTCCTCCTCAAATGTGTCCTTCGTTTATGGAAGCATAAGGTAAACAGTTGGTGGAGGTTTGGTGCATAGTTTCCCAGTGTATGGGAGTACAAAAAAAAATCTTTTGTCCCTGGTCTGGTTTGTCTTGCAAGAGCTAAAGAATAGGTTGCAACTGTTTTTTGATGTGGTTCTGAGCTACTCTTGGTGTTTTTCGACATCGAAGATGTGGAAGTCATCAAAGAGCGTTTTGTACCTGTTGCAGTCTTTTGAGTATGTGCTTTCAATGCCGACAGCTTAGGTGTCGGTTTCGATGCTGAGGTCTTTGAAGGTGAACCATCTTTTAGTTCTGAGGCTTTTTTCGGATCCAATGTACGCTGCTTCGGTTCAGAGTCTTTCCCTGACTTCAGGTGTGCCGATGTTGTATGCTTCAGTGCCGGTGCCAAAACAAACTTTTATGCTTTATATTTTTCAACGCTAGTCTAAGGCTTTCTAGGCGGAGTGAATGTGTGTTTGTGCACCTGTTGGTGGAGAGCTCAATGGCCCAAAGGCAGTAGGGCTCCGAAAGCCGGTTTGGTAGGTGTTTGGGAGTCTTTCGCCGAGGTACTCGTGCGCCCCTGTGTGGAATTGGGATCACAGTCTGAACTGTTCCCACTGCTAGCCAGCAGTATCTGCACATCTAGTGGTGTCGTCCGTGCTTACCAGTCTTCTGTTTCTTGTTTGGGGTCTGGCAACAGTTCCCCGAAGATATCCGGTGCATCTTCTGTGTGTTGCTGCATGGTGGTGTTGGGCCAACGATGCTCCCTTTGCTGCCGAAGTGTTTTCTTCAACCGGAGCGCCAAGCATGCCTCACAGGAAGACTCCTTGTGTTCCGGTGACAGATTGCACACTTTGTGTTTGTCTTGCTGGGAGTACTTTGCATGGCAAGTGGAGCAAAAGCTGATGAGCGTATTTTCCATCCCTTATGGACGTTGTTCTGTATGATGGAGACGAAAAATTTTTAGAAGGCTGGGCCAGAGGCCGGGTGGTTGCGGTGAAATGGCCAATAACACCAGCGGATGTTGTTCGGATGGGAAATGTGTTGGTTTGGAGAGGAAAAAACGAGCACCGCAAAAGTGTCAGTGAGAAATTAACCTTATGTCCCGGAGCTGCGATATAGACATCTGAACCCGATGGCAGAAAAAAACTATCTGATAAAGGAGCCAAGCAACATACACAATGCACACTGGAGGAGGGGTCACTACACCTAAACAACTTGTAATCATCCGAGCCCAACACTAGATGGCAGGATAATGCTAAGCTTATGTCTCTACGACCAAAGCATAACCAACAGACAGACCAAGACACTCACCCCCATCTCCCGTCCCCCCCTCCCAGATTGCATCCCTTCCATACACATCAAAGATGAGGAGGCACACCAGCTCCTTGCAAGGATTAATGCACAAAAGAAAGATGTTTGTTGGCTACGTAGTAGGCCTCGCCAAGTTAGGAAACACACGTATACGCCTTCATTAAAAAATGGAAGTCATGTAAAGACATACAAAACATACTTTCTATCCAGCTTCAAAACACAACTAAGCAATGCACACGATTTTATATTGAGAATTCATGAGTATATATACATTTTCTACGTCAGTTCCCGATAACTGTTAATATGCAAATGAATAAAAAGGAAACACCAGTGAATCACTGACATAAAAGTGAGACCGAAATCCAGCCCGTACACAAGGACTATTATACTCAGAGGGTGTAATTCTGAAATCGGTTGCGCCTGTCAGTAATTTGTTTCATGAATTATTTAGGAGAGCAGTTCTCTTACTAGGCTTGTTAAAAACTTGAACGCCAGTATGCATCAGTCCCTCGGAGCAAGATCTGACCATGCATAGTGCCATTTCTTTGTTTATGAACTAGAACATTAAAGTTATCTAATATTATTGAAGGTGATTTGCAGTGCCCTTGAATACATGCACTTATGAACTTGTAGTATATATTCTGATGCATTACTCATGGCTCCGCACTGTGGGATCGGCTGGATTTCGGTTACACTTCTATGCCAATGATTCACTGATGTTTCCTTTTTAATAATTTGTATCTATTTAAATGTTTAACAATTATCGAAAACTGGCATAGAAGATCTGTATTTGCTCAAAGAATTCTTGATATGAAATTGATGGAATAATCATGTGGATAGTTGCTTTTCCTGGCCAGATAGTGTCTATGTCCATACATGACTTCTTGAACGAAGGCGACACATGTGTTTTGTAACTTGATCAAGGCTACTGCGCAGTCAAAACTCGTTGCTCTTTCATGCAATAAATCCCTACAATGAGCTGGTGTGCAACCTCCTCTCCGATTCCGGTGCATGGGGAGGAAATCTTGGAATAAATAGAGGGAGTGCAAGCCGTGTTGGCACCCACGCTGTTAGGCAGAATGCAACATTCTTGCAACTTTGAGACAGAGACACAGACAGAGACAGACAGAGACACAGACAGAGACACAGACAGAGACAGACAGAGACACAGACAGAGACACAGACAGAGACAGACAGAGACACAGACAGAGACACAGACAGAGACACAGACAGAGACACAGACAGAGACACAGACAGAGACACAGACAGAGACACAGACAGAGACACAGACAGAGACACAGACAGAGACACAGACAGAGACACAGACAGAGACACAGACAGAGACACAGACAGAGACAGACAGAGACAGAGACAGAGACAGAGACAGACAGAGACAGACAGAGACAGACAGAGACAGACAGAGACAGACAGACACAGACAGACAGAGACAGACACAGACAGAGACAGACAGACACAGACAGACAGAGACAGACAGAGACAGAGACAGACAGAGACAGAGACAGACAGAGACAGAGAGAGACAGAGAGAGACAGAGACAGAGAGAGACAGAGACAGAGAGAGACAGACAGAGACAGAGACAGAGACAGAGAGAGACAGACAGACAGAGACAGAGACAGAGAGAGACAGAGACAGAGAGAGACAGACAGAGACAGACAGAGAGACCGAGACAGACACAGACAGAGACAGACAGAGACAGAGACAGAGACACAGACACACAGACACACAGACACACACACACTTTTTCCCCACACAGGGCTTCTTCGCGCACTCACGAGTCAGAAGGCGGTTATGCAGTGATGCAATTCGATTTTTATTCCATTTTATTTCAGCATGCCAGTTCTACAACTCTACGCGTTTCGGTCTCCACTGAGACCTTGTTCACGAGACTAACAACAGGAACTAACATTTTTTTTTCAAAATATAAGCCACACATATTACTCATTACGTCATTTCCTACTCAGGCAGCTAAGCATCATGGTTTTTGTAGTTTTTGTTTTTTTTGTTATTTTGTTATTAGTACATTATAATAACGACTGATCAACACATTACAGAAAAATATATATAAATTCAATCATACCATATTGGTCTCAAAGTATTAGACATGTCTTTACTTATGCCTAATAATGAATTATGTTCTGCGCGTATATAATAAATCACCGCGCTTTCATCCGCCAATGCTTGGTTCATTAGTGTTTAACAAATATGCAGACGACAAATAAAGCCCTCCAGTGGGCAGTTGAATCTGTCTCATTTGTTATAACCTTCATACATTCTGACCCCCTGATGGGCCTGACTACAAGCTGGGATTGAATACTCTCCTTATATCTTATGTAGTGCTGTTGGTCTGACTATGCCTAATGGTATATGATTATTTTGATTGTACCAAAGTGATTATTTATTAAAAAGAGGAATTTTTTTTAACAGTTCTTTGAACTATTTCTCATCTACCTTATTCCTTCTTGTTTATAACTTCTACCGCTCAAATAATATTCCTAAAAACATCTACAACAAATTTTTTGAAAAAAATGTATTTACATGAGACGCATTATAGTTTAAGCTCTACTACAATTTCACATGATCAGCATTTGTTTGATAGTGGAACATTGTCCCAGACAGTTCATAGATGATAGTGAAGCTCCTCATCCTGGTTCAAACCATCAGGCATTAATGTTCGAAAGTTCAGAATGTGTCGCGATTCCTTCTGTCTCAAGGTTCTTTCTCTGTCACCACCTCTTGGGTGCATTCCCACTTCTTCCAACGCATAATATTTAATTTTTTTCCAGTCTCCTCCATGTTCCTTCTCCATATGTTTAGCTACAGCATTACTTCTATCCATATTGATTGTGGCCCGCACATGTTCTAAAATGCGTTTTTTCAATTCACATTTTGTGCTGCCTATGTATTTTATTGCGCATGGGCACTCAATCACATATATCACAAACTGACTTTGCAATTAATCAACTGTTGGATTTTCCACATACGGTTATTTGTCATCATTGCTTCCTTCTTATTCTGAGCGATTAAACATACTTTGCAACTAGTGCATTTGAAGAAGCCTTTCGGTTTCAGCCATGTTTCTGGCTTCTTTTGATCTTGAAAATGACTGTGGACTAATTGATCCCGTAAGTTCTTCGCTCGCCTGTAAGTAATATTTGGATGATCTGCCACTATTTTCGATACCGTGGGATCCATATGTAGAACGTGCCAATTCTTGCGCAATAATTTCATCAGTTGTTGATTTTCTGGCTGTATGTTGTTATAAGCCTTATTTTATTATCTTTTTCTTCATCATGATTTGATTTCTCTTTTATCAAATCGGTTCTTTTTACAATTTGTGAGCGTTGCAGTGCTTCATGAATGATTTTAGAATTGTATTTTCTTTTTGTAAATCTTTGTATTGCTTGGCTGCGATGTTGTTTCCATTCCTCCTCTTGAGAACATATCCTTTTAATTCTGAGGAATTCCCCATATGGGATGTTTTTGATCAAACTAGTTTGATGGAAGCTTTCAGCGTGTAGTACCGCAGTTGTAGCCGTATCTTTGCGATGCAAGGTGGTGTGAACTGTATCATTTGCAGTGGTAGCGGAGCATTCAGCAGCTCATACAAACCGGATGCCAAAAACAAATTGTGCGCTTGGGAGAAACTTTCAAAAAAAGAGATAAATAAATGGTGGGAAGTTGCATCTCTCAAGAAGTATATAGAGGTGAAACGCGTCCCGCGTGGTTTGCGTATTAACTTGTTTCCTAATCACCAAGACACCAGCAATGACCTACTCAATGAGTGGGGGGGGGGGGGGGGGGGAACACATTTTGAAATCATCATTGGGATTAATGGAAATTCTGGTAAAACATATTGAGCTAGCCTTAGAGAAAACCACAATGCAATTAAAAGAAATGGAAAAAGAACTGTCATTTTGGATATGAATCCAGAATTAATTACATTCAAGGAGGAATTGGAGCATTATATAGAGAAGCATGAAGAAACAGTACGATTAAGGAAACAATCTAAATTTTTGAGAGACAAGGAAGATTACTCGGAAGGCCGCATCTTTACATACGCTAGAAAATATGATACGTTCAAACAAGAAGAGAAATTGGATTTGGCAACAAACACAAGCAGCTTGTCATCGCTTACATATACTGAGGCCAGTGATGGAGAGGTAGACCAAGGGGACACAAGACCAAAATGCTCTTTTTTAGGCGAGATGAGACTGGCGCTCCAACAAAAGAACTGGGAGAAGACTATGGGATCACCAATAAGAAACAGCCGGGGAAGGGGCAGGGGGCGAGGAAATGCCCGAAGAAACCAACAAGACGAGGCAAGCGGCATGCCAAACCAAATTTCCAATATAAATCGAGTGGGAACAACAACGAGGAGCATCCGGCAGAAATGGAATTAATGGTGTCTACTGACAAGAAGACCCAGGATTTGGAAGTGATCAACCTCTCAAAAAAAACGTTTACTGAAATAGAATTGCAACTCTTATAACGAGGTCTTAACTTTTGCCCTACCAATATTATTGATTTGGCAGAAATAAGAATAGATTTATATAAATTTGTTCGAAAAATTAAATTAGCAAAACTTTTTGCAGAAAATCCCAAGATGGCAAAACATAGTAAAAAGATCACAACAACTCCTGACATGGATTTAACGGTGAAAGATGCGGAACACTTTATTACCTTAATGGAATTAGAACAGTCAAGATCATGAAAGGAAGGAATTGCAGACACACTGCACACAATTGGGAGCTGGATGCAGTAAAAAAAAACGCAATCTAAGTTTTATCCGCAATTAGCACAGGGAAATAAAATTGACTTATTCCATGAATGTGTAATAAAGGACTTGTACCAACTTAACTACTCACAGAAAAAAGACAATCTCTTTTGAAGAGCGCAGATCATTGCAAAACCTGAAAAATGATGACACAATTGAAATAAAAATGGCAGACAAGGGAGGAAACATCATCATCCTGGAAAAAGAGGCATATATGCGAGAAGCATATTCGCAGCTGAGGAATAAAGATTATGATGAAAAATTAAAATCGAATCCCACACAAAAATGGAAAGAGGAGCTGGATATGAAATTGTATCTGTGGATGCAACAAAATTTACTAGATGAGGATGAAGTAAAATATCTCAAAATGGAACATCCTAAAATGGCGACGATATACTTTTTACCCAAAGTCCACAAAAACCCCACAAAAACACCAGGGAGACCGAATATATCGGCGAAAGGGGCATTATTAGAACCCATGGCCAATTTCTTGGATGTATTTTTGTTACCTTATGTCAAAAACTTATCATACCTACAAGACACTGGTGATTTATTGAGACATTTGCAGGAAACACCTTGGCAAGCAACATATAATTTGATCACGATGGATGTGGTATCGTTATATTCTAACATCCGAAATTATATTGGCATCAGAGCGTGTGAAAAATGTTTGCAAGAGAGAAATATCCAGTTTGCAGATCATAACAAAATGTTGCTTGAAATGATTAACATCTGTTTGGAACATAATACATTTATGTTTGGGGAAGAGATCTATCGCCAGGTGAAAGGTACGGCGATAGGTTTTTCCTTTAGTCCAAGCTATGCTTGCCTCACCATGGGGCTGTGGGAAAAAATCTGGGCCTGGAGAAGTGAAAATGACCAATATGTCAACAAGACCATAACATGGTTGAGATATATCGACGATTTGCTAATAATATGGGATGGAACCAGGGAAGAGTTCGCCGAATATTTTGAAATATTAAACAACTCTGATTTCAACCTAAACTTCACATATGACATCAGTGACGAACGTGTTGCATTTTTAGACACCGAGATCTACATTGCAAATGATTCAGTTCACACCACCTTGCTTCGCAAAGATACTGCTACAAATGCGGTACTACACGCTGAAAGCTTCCATCAAACTAGTTTGATCAAAAACATCCCATATGGGGAATTCCTCAGAATTAAAAGGATATGCTCTCAAGAGGAAGAATGGAAACAACATCGCAGCCAAGCAATACAAAGATTTACAAAAAGAAAATACAATTCTAAAATCATTAATGAAGCACTGCAACGCTCACAAATTGTAAGAAGAACCGATTTGATAAAAGAGAAATCAAATCAGGATGAAGAAAAAGATAATAAAATAAGTCTTAAAACAACATACAGCACAGAAAATCAACAACTGATGAAAATATTGCGCAAGAATTGGCACGTTCTACATATGGATCCCACGGTATCGAAAATAGTGGGAGATCATCCAAACATTACTTACAGGCGAGCGAAGAACTTACGGGATCAATTAGTCCACAGTCATTTTCAAGATCAAAAGAAGCCAGAAACATGGCTGAAACCGAAAGGCTTCTTCAAATGCACTAGTTGCAAAGTATGTTTAATCGCTCAGAATAAGAAGGAATCAATGATGACAAATAACCGTATGTGGAAAATCCAACAGTTGATTAATTGCAAAAGTCAGTTTGTGATATATGTGATTGAGTGCCCATGCGCAATGAAATACATAGGCAGCACAAAATGTGAATTGAAAAAACGCATTTTAGAACATGTGCGGTCCACAATCAATATGGATAGAAGTAATGCTGTAGCTAAACATATGGAGAAGGAACATGGAGGAGACTGGAAAAAATTAAAATTTTATGCGTTGGAAGCAGTGGGAATGCACCCAAGAGGTGGTGACAGAGAAAGAACCTTGAGACAGAAGGAATCGCGACACATTCTGAACTTTCGAACATTAATGCCTGATGGTTTGAACCAGGATGAGGAGCTTTACTATCATCTATGAACTGTCTGGGACAATGTTCCACTATCAAACAAATGCTGATCATGTGAAATTGTAGTAGAGCTTAAACTATAATGCGTCTCATGTATATACATTTTTTTCTAAAAACGTGTTGTAGATGTTTTTAGGAATATTATTTGAGCGGTAGAAGTTATAAACAAGAAGGAACAAGGTAGATGAGAAATAGTTCAAAGAACTGTTCAAAAAATTCCTCTTTTTAATGAATAATCACTTTGGTACAATCAAAATAATCATATACCATTAGGCATAGTCAGACCAACAGCACTACATAAGATATAAGGAGAGTTTTCAATCCCAGCTTGCAGTCAGGCCCATCAGGGGGTCAGAATGTATGAAGGTTATAACAAATGAGAGATAGATTCAACTGCCCACTGGAGTGCTTTATTTGTCGTCTGCATATTTGTTAAACACTAATGAACCAAGCATTGGCGGATGAAAGCGCGGTGATTTATTATATACGCGCAGAACATAATTCATTATTAGGCATAAGTAAAGACATGTCTAATACTTTGAGACCAATATGGTATGATTGAATTTATATATATTTTTCTGTAATGTGTTGATCAGTCGTTATTATAATGTACTAATAACAAAATAACAAAACAAACAAACAAAACAACAAAACAAAAAAAACAAAAACCATGATGCTTAGCTGCCTGAGCAGGAAATGACGTAATGAGTAATAAGTGTGGCTTATATTTTGAGAAAAAAAATGGTAGTTCCTGTTGTTAGTCTCGTGAACAAGGTCTAAGTGGAGACCGAAACGCGTAGAGTTGTGGAACTGGCATGCTGAAATAAAAATCGAATTGCATCACTGCATAACCGCCTCCTGACTCGTGAGTGCGCGAGGAAGCCCTGTGTGGGGAAAAAGGATGAATAGTAACGGATAGATAGATAGATAGATAGATAGATAGATAGATAGATAGATAGATAGATAGATAGATAGATATATAGTGCCCCGGGGTCCCTGCGTGTGACCGAGACCATTCAATGCTTATGACTATTGAAGAGGATCCCCTGGAACAGAAGGTTATATTATTTATTGCTGTAATTCTGGAATGTAAAAAAATATATATATATATCTATATATCAGTATATATAGATATTCTGATGGATGGCCTGGGTTACTTAGTTTTAGTTATCTTAGGATCTTTCTCCAATTTTCATTGTTTTATATTCGTCAGATTTATATACGAAAAAACTATAAAACAATGAAAACTAGATAACTAAGTAACCCAGGCCATATACATGAAGGAGGCTGGCTTGGTATATGGTGCTCATTTATGCAAGTGTAGCACCCTACGCTCATCCAGACAACCCTTATGGTGATTTAAGTGGTCTTAGACAACCTTAACAAGCTCTCTAAGTGGTAGCTGTGGAGAACAGCCTTCAGGCTTAGTCCAGGAGTGTAAAGCAGCTTGTTTTACCAGAACATAATCTTAATGGTAGAGATTAAGTGAAAAAGAACCACACAGTGTATTTATAAAAAATATGTATTATAAGACTCTCACTACCACATACAATTATCTCCTACCCGGAGATATACACAATGTACATAATACTTTGCTAATAAAACCGGCAAGAAGACTAATACACAGTGGTCTCCAGGGGGAGACCAAACCATATATTAAACTAGTGGGTTGCGAACCACAACCGGAGGCAAGACTATACCCAGAGGACGTAGAAGTGCTGGGGACCCAAGGAACCACCAGAGGTAAGTACCCTTTGGGCCATGGCAGCAAGAAACTCTTGCACCTGAGCAGGCGTCGCCGACGGACCCGGAAAGGCGGGGTAGGTCGGCGGCGACATCACAGGCTCCGCCGGAGCAGCGGGGGTAGCACCACCCGCACTCTCAGCGGCATCGCGCAACGGGAAGTCGAGGAGCGACAACGATTCTTCGACTTCTTTTTGGAATGCTTCGACTTACCTGACCCAGAGTGTGAAGACTTGGATCCAGAAGAACGATGGTGACGGCTCCGCGATCGGTCCCTCGACCTCCCACGGGACTGGGACCTTGAGCGACGCGGAGCAGACTGCCGGACTTCCAGCAACTTTTGGGGCTGCTCCTGCAAAGTTTTCGGCGCCATGGCCTGGCAGTCGGGGCACGACTTGGAGTCATGGTCGCGCCCCAGGCAGTATAGAGACACTCGGTGTGGGTCCGTCACCGACAACAGTGCCCACAGTTCTTCAAGCCGGGCATCCCTTTGACACCAGGAGTCGATCGACTCGAAGAAAATGAGACAAAAGGCCTAGAAAAAATGCAGTCAAAAATTGACTGGGGGTGCTTGCTCTTCCGGTATCTGTGCTTGCTGGCGCAGAAAAAGAAGGAACTGATGTCAGCGTGCGTGGGCGCTTCTAAGTAGCTCCAGCGACGTCATCCCAGCGCAGACGACGCACGCGGAGCCGTACGACGACACCTACTGATGCGCAGGGGTACTACCTGACAAAAAATTTACGGATCCAGTCTGACGCCTGGGGGTACTTCTAAGGTAGGGAATCTATCACTACATATTTCTTTCAGATACAAGATATTGCAAGTGAGCAGGGAAGCCATCTTAAGGTATGTACTTGGCACAGGCCAAAACGAGTTGCCAAGCTACATAATGGCTTTACTGAAACATATGGTGTTTGGTATCAATAAACTCACACTGACTCCAGTGATGGATTTATTAATACATGCACCCTAAGGGCACCTTAAATGTGCCCCCTGAAAACCTACCAACTACTCGTCTGCTGACAGACTGGAGCTAGCCAGCCTGCCACCACAGACGAGTTTCTGCCCGATGCAGCAGCCTCCCAGGGAGAGGTAGCAGTGCTCCTACAGGTCAAATCCTTCTTCCCTCCAAGTGTGCGGACACCAGGACCGACCGGAGCCGCACAACACCAATAACTGGGGTAATGGACCCCTTGCAGCAGCCAAGGCTAGCTGTGTCTAGTTCGGATACCAGAGCCTGGGAAGACCGACCTGCATTCCGAGGGACTTCAGGGATAGTAAGACCCACATTGAGAGTGGCCCAGCTGTCCTATTGGTCTTTGGTTCTGCTGCAGAGGGACAAAGAGCGAGTCTGCGACTGTCGTCACCAGACTCCTCAAAGCACCTACGCTCCAGAGCCAGAGTTCCAGGGAGAGGACGGTGCCAACAGGGTGAACAAAGCAAACACATGGGCATGGTGCCAACAGGGTCCCAAGACCCACAAGAGCTAAGGCCATCTGTTGGTTTGCCCAGACTTGACTTCCTGTTGCCGCCTGCAGTTTCTGTCTGCAGGTCCCCCTCCAACTGCGAGAGACTCTAGCACTGTAGCCGATGCCAAAAGACACCACTGCACGGAGCCCCACAGCTCGAGGATTAGTGGACCAAGGGTTTCCCTGAGTGCCAAAAATTCTCAAGGGCAGAGCCTCCATGTAGGTTCCCCCAAACTGGCTTCCCAGTCCCTGATGCAACCTCTTTGTAACCAGACTTTTATTCCACTGAAGTGAATAGGACACTCAACATCATGACATACACCTCTGCACCCTGCTAACCGAGAGCCTCTTGGTGTGGCCTTGGACCTTGCCCCATACTCACCTTAAGTCCAGAAGAAGAGTTACTCAAGTCGCTGACAAGTGTCAGAATGCAGTACATGTTTTCCCCCAATAGAATAACATTACCGCACCCAGAAATGGCACTTTATAAACTTTTGAAACCTGTAAAAATTAATACCTCAGAAAAGTACTCACCCGATTCCGATATTAGTATCTAAATTCATTTAAAAGTAGTGTTATTTTTAAAAACTGGTGTCAGATTTCTTTTTGTGTCTCATTTACTGCCTTTGTGTGTGTAATAAATGCTTAACACTACCCTCCAATACACTTAACTGCTCGCCCACACTACCACAAAAGAGAGCATTTGGAGTGTCATAGGTGCCTCTAATTCCTTTGGGGGTTTGCCTGGACTCTACACGGTGTACCTCTTTTTGGTCCACTATATAAAAAAGTTTCCTACAATGTCCTACTGAGGTAATATAACTGTCGCACTCTGATAATGAAGATGTGATTATGTGCTTATTAGTACACTTTATTGGGCCACATTAGGAAGGGGTGGTGTCTGTGTCTACATACACATGCACACACAATAAAAAAAAGTAACAATGCAATCCAACATTTACCATAGAACACTGCAAACTGGAGCAAAATCCTAAAAGTTATATTAAAACAATTGGCATGGTGGCGGAGTTTACCTGAACCAATCATATTCCTTAACTTTTGAAATCTGCCCAGGCATCAGACTGGCTGAGGACATTTTTTAGCAGTACCTCTGCGGGCCGTGGGACATCGACGTAAAGCTCCGTGATGACGTCTACTCCGGTTGTGACTTCGGTTGAATGGTGCACGGACGTCAATTTCTTCTGTGAAACATCTGCACCAGAATGAGGAGCCACTATAGTAA
Source organism: Triturus cristatus (assembly GCF_964204655.1). Lineage (NCBI taxonomy): Eukaryota > Metazoa > Chordata > Amphibia > Caudata > Salamandridae > Triturus > Triturus cristatus. The sequence continues at coordinate 909,447,190 of NC_140588.1, forward strand.
CTGGCTGAGGAAATAGTGGGCCAAAAAGATGAAAAATCTTTGAAACAATAAATAGAACGTAGCAATAAATGTAATGTCAACACCAGCCAATGGCTTTAAGGAAAAGACCAAATTAATAAAAGAAGCACAAGCTACGTGAAATCCTGCGCACTTGTGTATAAACCAGACTTGCAAAAGAAACACCACTCATTCTACCAGCCACTCACAAATGGAAATGAATGGTATTGTAATACCAGAACAAGATCTATGAAGCAAGACTACGTGGTTTATCTGGAGTAGAACCACACCACTACATGAAACAGTGATCACAGGAGTATAAAACCAGTACTGAAAAGGGAAATAACCACTACATCATAGGTCGTTCGCAGAGTGGGGAGGATGGGCAAGGCGTTAAGGAATCTGCGGCTCGACTATGTCTCTACCAGATACATCGTTACCGAAAGTAAGCAACTTTTCCATCTGATAGAGACATCTAGCTGCAAATTCCTTAACTTTTGAATTAAATACCACAGTTATATCCAAACAGGAGCTGGGCCTGCGAACTAATCCTACAAAAGTTATGAAAGAGAACTAGCTGGTCAAAATTAGCCACAGACCAGACATACGTAGGAATCAGTTGAAAAAGAGCATGGCTTCTTTAAAAAAAATCGTGGCAATGATCAAAATGTAAATAAGGCACAGAAAAACACAAAGACTCAGGGTAACCAGGAGAAAACCCTGCCAGAAAATACTAAATCCTACAAAAGCTCTCAGAGGACCAGCCGGTCTAAACTAAAGAGAGACCAGCCATATGTAGGAACGACTATTTATATGAACCGTGGCAAGGACCACAGGTAAGTAAAGTGAAACCTCCTGTAGGCACAGCACAATGTGATTCCAGAGAAGGAGAATAAACTTCATCCAAAGTCAACCATCCGCTGTACCAACAAGTACATGATCCCAAAGATGGAGTGAAACCATGGATTAGGAAGACAGAAGGTGAAACGAACGCCAATCTAATGTAAAGTTCTTGATAGCAAATCAGTGAGAGCTAAGGAATGTCAACAGACCGCTGATATAGAGGGAAATCAGCAGGAACAGAATGAACAAAGTGAAAGACGCCACAGTCATTCATTTTTTTTTCTTCAAAAACAATGGTGTCTGCCACAAAAATGTGTCATAATTAAAGTACCCTCTTGATCACAACTGAAGATGGATAATCAATTTTCGTTATATGTAACAATCACTGACAGAATAAAAGGGCCATGAGTTTGAAAGACCCCAGACAAGGGATTTCTAAAACAAGTTATAGTGGAACATGGATAAATAAGTATCCTGGAAATGTCCGACTGACTTAAGGTAAGAACAAGGACTGCTAAAATCAAGACCTATCCTTGAATACAAAGAATGACTGCCAGAGAACTGCGAAGCTCACCTAGCAAGTAACCCCACAGAGGTGGAAAAGAAAAACAGCATAATATACAAGTAAGCTGCAATCTAGAAAATACATATCTAAAATCCTATACTGTCTCCCTACAGAAAGTTTTGAATATGCTACTTACCAGTATGCATCTGTTCTTGGCATGTAGGGCTGCTGACATTCATATCTGTGCATAGATCGCCGCCTAGTGTTGGGTCCGGATGTTTGCACGTTGTTGTCCTGGAAGAGTCTTCGAAGTATCCTGGGATAGGTGACTCCTCCCCTGGACTACAGTGCGCATGGGCATCCTCTCCATCCTCAGATTGTTTTTCGCCATTGTGGCAGTGATGGAGTAGATATAGAAAGTGATGACCATGCTTACAGTAATTCTGAGAGCTGCAGCTGCTACAGGCGCCGGAGAGTAGGGAGGGCGATATGAATGTCAGCAGCCCTACATGCCAAGAACAGATGCATACTGGTAAGTAGCATATTCAGTTCGAGGCATGTGGGCTGCTGAATTCATATCTGTGCATAGAATATATAGCAGTGCCCTCTTATTAGCGGCGGCTACCAGTGCCAGCTGCAGCGGTCTGAAAAAAGAGTTTTGAGAACAGCCTGTCCTACAGCTGCCTGCTGTTTTGATTGCACATCTACACAATAGTGTTTGGTAAATGTATGTGTAGTGGACCAGGTGGCTGCTCTACATATGTCATGCAAAGGAATGTTTCCTAGGAAAGCCATTGAGGCCCCTAACTTACCTGTTGAGTGGGCTCGTGGGGGAATCGTTAAAGTGCGTTTAGCCTTTTGATAGCAAATTTGAATACATTTAACGATCCATCTGGCTATTCCTGCTTTGGAGATAGCGTTACCTTTGTGGTGTGGGGCAAAGGCAACGAAAAGTTGTTGTGTTTTCCTAAAGGGTTTGGTCCTGTCGATATAATACATGAGGGCCCTTTTGACATCTAGTGTATGGAGTGCCCTTTCTGCGACAGTTTGTGGATTTTGGAAGAAAACGGGCAGTTCAATGGTTTGATTCATGTGGAATTGCGATACCACCTTTGGCATGAATTTGGGGTTGGTACGTAGTACGACCCTGTTGGCGTGAACATGTATAAATGGCTCTTGAACGGTTAGTGCCTGGAGTTCACTAACTCTTCTCAAAGAAGTGATCGCTACTAGGAAAGCTACTTTCCAGGTAAGGAATTGAATCTCGCATGAGTGTAGAGGTTCAAAGGGTGGACCCATCAGGCGTGTGAGGACCAAGTTGAGGTTCCACATCGGAGCCGGTGGGTGGCTTGGTGGAATGACTCGTTTGAGTCCTTCCAAGAATGCTTTGATGGCAGGCACTCTAAATAGAGAGAGGTGCTGCCTGGTCTGCAGATAGGCTGATACTGCGGTCAAATGGACACGTATAGAGGTGTACGCCAGATTGCATCGGTATAGGTGTAATAGGTAACAAATAATGTTTTGGATGGATGCGTCCAGCGGGTTATTGTCATTATTATTGCAATAAATGACGAACCTCTTCAATTTGGCTGCATAGCAAGCTCTGGTAGTGGGTCTCCTGGCCTCCTTGATGATGTCCATACAGTCAGGTGGCAGGTTGAGGTAGCCAAACTCTAGGACTTCAGGAGCCAGCTGTTGCGGATCTGGGTGCTGAATCTCTCCATGGTTCTGCGTTAAATGCTCGGGTTTGATCCGCAGCCTTTGATGCGGAACCACGGAAAGTTCGAGAAAGGTGGTGTACCACGGCTGGCGTGCCCACGTTGGAGCAACCAGGACGAGCGTCAGTGAGTGTTGACGCAGTTTGCGTGCCACCAGCGGTATCAGTGGTGCTGGGGGAAAAGCGTACGCAAATCTGCCGGACCAGTTCATCCATATCGCATTGCCCTGCGACTGCGGATGTGGGAACCTGGCGGCAAAGCTTTGGCATTTTGCGTTTTCGCTTGTCGCGAATAGGTCTATCTCTGGATGACCCCACTGCTGGAAGTACGGTTGGAGTACTGATGGGTGTAACTCCCACTCGTGCATCTGGTGGCTGTGTCTGCTGAGCAGATCCGCCATCTGATTGTCCTTGCCGGGGAGGTGTTCTGCCATGAGGAACATGTTCCTTTGAATGGCCCACTTCCACATGCTCTGAGCCAGATGAGACAACTGTGGAGAGTGTGTTCCTCCCTGCTTCTGTATGTAGTACATGGCAGTCATGTTGTCCGTCCGGATCAACACGACTTTGTTGCACAAGTGTACTTTGAAAGCCTTCATAGCGAGGAAGATTGCCATCAGCTCTAGAAGGTTGATGTGCATCTTCTTTTGTTGTTGTGTCCATAGTCCCTGCACTGTGTAATTGAGTACATGAGCTCCCCATCCCTGGAGAGACGCGTCCGCCGTCAGTATTATCTGTGGGACAGGCTCTTGGAACGGTCGGCCCTTGCAAAGGTTTTGTGGATTCCACCAATGCAGAGAGTTGTATGCCCGACCGCTCACCAACACTAGGTCCTTCAACTGTCCTTGAGCCTGATTCCACTGACGTGCTAAGCACTCCTGAAGCGGGCGCATATGTAGTCTCGCGTGGGGGACTATGAAGATGCAGGAGGCCATCATGCCTATCAACTGCATGAACACTCGCGCGGGAAGGGAGTGTTGTGGTTTGAACTTTGAAATCAGCATTTGCATGCTGTTGATTCTCACCAAATTTGGCTGAGCTGTGGCCGCCAGAGTGTCTATAGTCGCACCTAGGTACTGTTGTACGTGTGCGGGCTGTAGATGGGATTTTGGGTAATTTAGTGAGAACCCCAGACTGTGAAGGAGGTGAATGGTGCGGGACATGTGGCTGGCACATTGCTGGGCTGACTTCGCTTGAACGAGCCAGTCGTCCAGGTAAGGGTAGACGTGTATGTGCTGCCTCCGTAGATGTGCCGCCACAGTAGCTAGGCACTTTGTAAACACCCTTGGTGCCGTTGTCACGCCGAAGGGAAGGACTTTGAATTGGTAGTGCTGCCCTTGAACAGTGAACCTGAGGTATTTTTTGTGTGATGGGTGAATGGGTATGTGGAAATACGCATCCTTGAGGTCCAGTGTGGCTAGAAAGTCTCCCTGCTTGAGCAGCGGGAGGACTTGCTGGAGAGTGAGCATGTGAAAGTGCTCGGAAAGAATGTATCTGTTTAGGGGTCTCTGGTCTAATATAGGTCTGAGTGACCCGTCCTTCTTCGGTATTAAAAAGTACAGGGAGTACACCCCCGTACCTTGCTCATGGACGGGTACGACCTCTATTGCGCCTTTTAGAAGCATACTTTGCACCTCCTGCTGTAAGAGCGTTAAGTGCTCTGAGGACATAGGACGGTTTTTTGGAGGTATTGTGGGTGGAGTGGAGGTTAGTTCTAGACAGTAACCGTATTTGACAATATCTTTGACCCACCTGTCCGTGGTGATGGAGTTCCACGTGGACAGGAATCTTTGTAGCCTTCCCCCGACAGGTGTTATGTGGTCGGGAGGAAGGGAGAGGGCGTCACTGCTTGTTCTTGGGGGAGGACCTGGTGTTGCCGTAGCCGCGTCCTCTGCCCGTTGTACTGGAGCCACGATATCCACCCCGGGTGTTTTTATCGTAGGTGGTTTGTGTATTGCCCTTGTTGTATGTTTGCTGTGACCCCTGTCCTCTACCTGCTCCTCTATTTCCGGTGCGACGAAAGGAGCCGCTCCGAAAGGACTGATTCTGGAGAGCCCCCATGGACTTTGCAGTGTCCGTGTCCTTCTTTATTTTCTCTAGGGTGGTGTCAACCTCCGGGCCGAATAAATAGTCGGGGTTGACAGGCTGGTTGAGTATGTTGTTTTGCACCTCAGGTTTGAATCCGGAGATTCGTAACCAGGCATGTCGTCGCAGCATGACGCTAGTGTTTATGCCCTGGCAGCTGTGTCTGCGGCATCCAGCGCGCACTTGATGGATGCGTTTGTGAGGAGCTGTCCCTCCCTGATGAGGATCTCTGCACCTTCTCTGAATTGGTCAGGGAGATGTTGGATTAGTTGCTCTAATGTGTCGTAGTGCGCTCTATCGTATCGAGCGAGGAGTGCTTGAGTATTGGCAATGCGCCATATGTTGGCTGCCTGGGCGGCCACCCGTTTGCCAGAGGTCTCTAACACCTTGGACTCTTTGTCCGGGGGAGGAGCGTCACCTGTTTGTGAGTGTGCCCTCTTGCGAGCATTCGCAACGACAATGGAATCCAGAGGTAATTGGCCTCTGATGTAAGTAGGGTCCCCAGGCGCTGATCTGTATTTTTTGTCGATCCTGGGGTTTATCACTCTTGCCCTGGTGGGTTCCTTGAAGATGTCCTTTGCTGGTTTGAGGACACCCTTCAACATGGGTAGAGTTTTTATATTCCTTTCTGAGGATGCAAAAGTATCCATAAGAAAGTCGTCCTCGACGGTGTCCGAGTGAAGTTGCACCCCATGATTGGCCGCAGCACGTTCAATTAGAGCGTTGAACGCTGCCATGTCCTCTGTGGGAGATGTTTTTGCTCCATAGAGTTGCGGGTCTTGTGCATCCATAGGTGCACCTGGGTCCACAGGGTCATCCCAAGTTTGATCAGGGTCCTGTTGGCCGTCAGGGTCCATGTCTCCGGGGTAGGGGACTTGGTCACCCATGTAGTCCACCAACGCATCCGTGTCGGAGTGTGTGGGAGAGAAGGATTGTGGATCCTGGTAGGGAGAGTGGAAAGGTTCGTAAAGAACTGGTTCTGAAGCCACAGGCAGCTTTCTTTTAAGTGGAATCCTGAAGGAGTCCAAAGCCGGCTCCGAAGTTATTTTCCGTTTATGGATAATCATCCTGCCGGTGTCGGCGTCGATTAGATGCGATGGAGACGTCTCCGCAGAGCGTTCGGCAGGCGTGATCGTGGTATGGGTCACCCGTGTCCTGATTTGGAACATTTTCGGGGCCGTGGATGGTGGCAGGCCAAAAGTAATGTTGGCTGGTGTCGAAGAGGCTGCTGGAGCTTTAATTGGTTCGGAGCCCGACGTGTCCTGGAGGACCATTTTCTTTTTGGTGCTTTGCGCAGCAATGGGTCGCGTCTGGAGCGCCCTCGAGTCTTTTGCACCGACCGGTTCTGTTGAGGCAGTCGTGGATTTTTTCGGCGCCGGTGGGTCATCGAGTCGAGGGGCGGGAATGGCCGTCGACTTCTTCGATGAGTGTGGCTTTGGTGTCGCCGTGGAAGCAGTGTGAGACGCAGCAGGCTGTTTGACCTTTGGGGTCGGAGTCGATTGCGACGGTGCCGGGAGCCGAGCAGGTTTGGTGGTACCGAAGGCCTTCTTCCTTACGTCGACTCCGACGTCGGCCGCTTCGAGTTCGGCACCGAAGTCTTGTTTGGTGCGCTCGGTGCCGATGTGTTTTGCTGGCGTCGAAGGTGTGGAGGGCCTCGATCCGACAAGCGCCACTTTCGGTTTCGGTTTCAATTGAACCAATACAGCTTTCGGTTTCGGTTTTGAAGAAGGGAAACCTGCCGTTTTGGGCATTAATGGCTGCCGCTGAATGTCCGAGGCCGGGCCCGAGGTCGGGGCCGAAGAACTGCGGGATAGGTCTTGGGTAAGGCCCGAAGGCGATCCCTCGACCGGAGCCATAGACTGTTGCACTGGGCTTTCTTCAGTCTGAACGGGTAGGCCTTGCTCGTCACCGGAGCTACTCTCTTCGGCCCCTAAGGCCTCATTGTAGTCTCCTACCTCGGTGTCGTCTTCATCTCTGCGAAAGAGTGTTTCGTCGACGTCTTCCGATCCGGAGTCATGTTCGGAAACGGGACTGGAGGGTAGGTTCTCCACTTCTTCGACATCTTCGGACTCGCCGTTGAAGATGTCGGCCGGGGCCGGTGCCGCTTACTGCGCCTCGAGTCTCGCCGCTCGTCGATTCCGTAGAGTCTTCTTGGATCGAAATCTGGCACAGGCCATGCATGTAGATTCGTCGTGATCCGGTGAAAGGCATTTGTTGCACACCGGATGGACGTCGACGTGGGGATATTTCGCATTGCATACCGGACACCTCTTGAATGGTGTCCTCGATTCCATCGTTGATGTCGAATCGACGGTCGGGTAAGATGCGAAAGTTTGTTCTGGAAGTTAGTAAACTAACAAAGATACTATCGATACCGATCGAGAACAGTACCGACGCGAACTAAAGGCCTTTTGGCCTGAAAAAAGATTTTCCTAACTTGAGTCAAGATAGCACATCCGAACCCAATGGCGGAAAAAAACAATCTGAGGATGGAGAGGATGCCTATGCGCACTGTAGTCCAGGGGAGGAGTCACCTATCCCAGGATACTTCGAAGACTCTTCCAGGACAACAACGTGCAAACATCCGGACCCAACACTAGGCGGCGATCTATGCACAGATATGAATTCAGCAGCCCACATGCCTCGAACACGATTATACAGATATACATATGCCATAAAATTATGTATCCACATAAATGCATAACACCTATGCAAATCTGAATATTCATTGCCCAATGAATGTGTTCATCAATATACAGAACCCATACATATAATGACCAGTGAAGAAAACACTCACTGTCTCCTAACCAGACAGGCAAATCTATTTCCTCATAATCTATACCCTTACAAAGAGCAGAATTGGATCCAACATGGTCAACCAGAAAACCTGCCTGTAAATAATAGAAATATGCACTCCCAGAGAAATGAGTTGAAGCTCCACAATAGGGCATAATAACAGAACACTGAAGGAAGAGACTGAAAAGAGTTCTTCCTTCAAACAACAGAATGGCTTTAGCCTGTCAGTAAATCAGATAAGGATTTCTCAAAGACGGAAGGGAAACAACCTACCACCTCAAAAACCAGTAATTGGCAGCACTTCACAACTTAAGAGTGACAAGTGCAACGTGCTCTCAAAGGAAGAACACTACAAAAGATGTTTCTTGTAGAAGAAAATCATGAAAATGAAACAAACAACTTGGGTGTAAGAGACACCAAGAATCCACATAGATGGATACACCATTTATCCTACCGGAGTAGCATGGAGAACCTGCAGGAATAAAAATACCTTGATGCCATAAAATGGAAGGTAACAAAAGGAATATGCTACTTACCAGTATGCATCTGTTCTTGGCATGTAGAGCTGCAGATCTATACACTGTGCATAGATCGCCATCTGGTGTTGGGCCCGGATGTTTGCAGTTTGTTTTTCCTCTTGGAAAGTCTTTGGAAGTCACGAGTTCGGTGACTCCTCCTCTGGTTCGTTTTGCGCATGGGCTTCGGCTCCATCCTCAGATTGTTTTTCGCCAGCAGGGAAAGATGGAGCGTAGTAATAACAGTAAAGAAACCCATGTGTATTGTATCTAAATAAGATAAGGTTGGAACGGATACACGTAGCCGGGGAGGCGGGTGGGCGTGTATAGATCTGCAGCTCTACATGCCAAGAACAGATGCATACTGGTAAGTAGCATATTCCGTTCGAGGCATATGAGCTGCAGATTATACACTGTGCATAGATTACATAGCAGTACCCAACCCTAGCGGCGACCACCGGTATCCGTTGCAGTTGTTTGAAACAGTGTTTTTAGTACAGCTTGGCCCACACTAGCTTGTTGCTTGGTTTACACATCTACACAGTAATGTTTTGTGAAGGTGTGCGGTGTTGACCATGTCGCTGCCTTGCAGATGTCATCTAGTGGTATGTTCCCTAGGAAAGCCATAGAAGCCCCTATCTTCCTTGTAGAGTGGGCTTTAGGGGGAACCGATAGCGTTCGTTTTGCTTTGAGATAGCAAATCTGTATGCATTTTACAATCCACCTAGCTATCCCTGATTTAGAAATAGGGTTGCCTTTATGTGGTGGGGAGAAGGAAACAAATAGCTGTTTGGTTTTCCTGAAAGCTTGTGTTCTCTGGATGTAATAAAGTAAAGCCCTTTTAACGTCCAGTGTGTGTAAGGCTCTTTCCGCAACTGTTTGGGGTTGTGAGAAAAAGACTGGTAATTCTACCGACTGGTTTAAATGAAATGGAGAAATCACTTTCGGTAGAAATTTGGGATTGGTGCGGAGTACAACCTTGTTGGGATGCATCTGAAGAAAAGGTTCTTGTTTAGTGAGTGCCTGTATTTCACTAACTCTTCTGAGGGAGGTGATAGCCACTAGAAAAGCTGTTTTCCATGTGAGAAATTGCAGCTCACACTTATGTAATGGTTCGAAAGGGGGTCCCATTAACCGTGTGAGAACTACATTCAAGTTCCAAACAGGTGAGGGTGGCACTGTGGGTGGAATCACTCTCTTGAGGCCTTCCAGAAAGGCCTTGATGGCAGGTACTTTGAAAAGTGAGAGGTGCTGCCTATTTTGTAAATAGGCCGCAATTGCAGCGAGGTGTAACCGAATGGAAGTATATGCTAGGTTACACCTTTGCAAATGGAGTAAATAACATATAATGTGTTGTATGGATACATTTAAAGGATTGCTTGTGTTGTTGTGGCAGTAAACAACAAATCTTTTCCACTTTGCTGCATAGCACACCCTAGTAGTAGGGCGCCTAGCTTCCCTGATAATATTCATGCAATCAGGGGGAAAGTTAAGGTATCCAAATTCTAGGACCTCAGGAGCCAGATCGCAAGGTTGAGTTGGGCTGGGTCCGGGTTCCTGATCTCTCCATGGTTCTGGGTTAGGAGGCATGGCAAGAGGCGTAGCTTTTGGTGTGGTACTACCGAGAGTTCCAGCAGTGTGGTGTACCACGGTTGCCTGGCCCATGTTGGAGCTACCAGGATCAGAGTTAGGGAATACTGCTGTAGCTTTCGCACCACTAATGGAATTAGTGGGAGAGGTGGAAAAGCGTATGCAAATTTGTTTGACCAGTTCATCCATATCGTATTGCCTTCGGACAATGGGTGTGGGTATCTGGCGGCGAAGCTTGGGCATTTTTTGTTTTCGTGGGTGGCGAATAGGTCTATGTGTGGATGCCCCCACTTCTGAAAGAACGGGTGAAGAACTTGTGGGTGAAGTTCCCACTCGTGGATCTGCTGTGTCTGCCTGCTCAGCAGATCTGCCACGGTGTTTTGTACTCCTGGGACGTGTTGGGCTAGGAGGAAAATCTTTTGTGGAATTGCCCATCTCCATATGCTCTGTGCTAACTGAGAGAGCTGTGGAGAGTGTGTGCCCCCCTGTTTTTTAATGTAGTACTGGCAGTCATGTTGTCTGTGCGAATGAGGACTGCTTTGCCTGAGATCTGCGCCTGGAAGGATTTCAGGGCGAGGAAGATCGCCAGTAACTCCAGATGGTTGATGTGGAGTAACTTCTGTTGCGGTGTCCACATGCCCTGTGCTGTGAGATGTAACAGATGCGCTCCCCAGCCGGAGAGCGATGCATCTGCTGTTAGGATTATTTGTGGGACCGGGTCCAGGAACGGTCGACCTCTGGAAAGGTTTGTGGTGTTCCACCACTGCAGAGAGCGATGGGTGCGACCGTCTACCAACACCAGATCTGTCAGTTTCCCCTGGGCCTGGTTCCACAGGCGCGCCAAGCACTCTTGGAGGGGACGCATTTGGAGTCTTGCATGGGGCACTATAAAGATGCAAGAGGCCATCATTCCTATGAGCTGCATTAACACTCTTGCTGGGAGAGAGTGTTGAGATAGGAATTTTTGACGTAGCGCCTGTATTTTTGCAATCCTGGCAGGATTGGGATAGGCTATGGCTTTGGAGGTGTCTATGGTGGCACCGAGATACTGTTTTGTGTGTGAGGGTACCAGGTGGGATTTTTGATGGTTCACCGTGAAACCTAGATGGTGAAGTAGTTGTACCGTAGCGGCGGTATGTTGCACACATTGTTGGTAGGACGTGGCTTTTATCAGCCAATCGTCTAGATAAGGGAAGACGTGAATGTGCTGTCTCCTGAGGTGTGCAGCCACTACTGCGAGGCACTTGGTGAACACCCTTGGTGCTGTTGTTACCCCGAACGGGAGCACCTTGAACTGGTAGTGTTGTCCGTGTACCACAAACCTGAGGTACTTTCTGTGAGATTGGTGTACTGGGATGTGAAAGTACGCGTCTTTCAAGTCCAGAGTGGTGAGAAAATCGTTCTGGGAGAGAAGTGGAAGAACCTGTTGGAGGGTTACCATGTGAAAATGGTCCGAATGAATGTAGGTGTTTAGAGGTCTGAGATCTAAGATCGGTCTTAGGGTCTCGTCTGTTTTTGGAATTAGAAAGTACAGGGAGTAGACCCCTAAATTTTGTTGATCTATGGGGACCTGCTCTATTGCTCCTTTTTGCAGGAGGGAGATCACCTCTTGTGTTAGTAGCGCAGTATGCTCTTGCGACATAGGGCGGTGCCTGGGTGGAATGTTGGGGGGTGTTGATGTTAATTCTAGGCAATACCCTGACTGAATAATTTGCGTCACCCATTTGTCTGAGGTGATTGTCTCCCAGACGTGAAGGAAATGCCGTAGTCTGCCTCCGACCGGAGTGGAATGGTCTGGAGGGAGCGGGGGAAAGTCATTGGGCGGGAGGTGTGGCAAAGCGGGCGGTATTTGTTTTGCCTCTGCCCTTATTATTATTGCCTATGTATCCGCCTCTTTGATAACCTTTATTGAAGGTAGACTGAGGGGGGGATTTATAGGACGTGGATGCACTGTCCGATGAGTAGCCTCTACCCGTGCCCCGAAAGGAAGAACAGCGAAAGGAGCGTCTGGGAGTCTGTGTTTGTAGGGCTCCCATAGATTTCGCCGTGTCTGTATCTTTCTTCATTTTTTCCAGGGCTTCATCTACTTTAGGCCCAAATAGATGGTCTTGGTCGAACAAGTGATTTAGTATAGAGGCTTGAACCTCTGGTTTAAACCCTGAAACCCTGAGCCAGGCATGGCGACGGAGAAAGACACTGGTGTTTATGGCCCTGGAGGCTGTATCTGCCGCATCTAGGGCACATCGTATTGAGGTATTGGTTATTGTTTTCCCCTATTGAATAAGTTCATTAGCCCTAGTCTTGTACTTTTCAGAGAGATGGTGCATGATGGATTCTAGCTCATCATAGTGCGCCCTGTCGTACCGGGCCAACAGTGCTTGTGTATTGGCAATACGCCATATATTGGCCGCTTGTGACGCAGTGCGCTTCCCTGACGCATCTAGGAGCTTGGACTCTTTGTCTGGTGGGGTCGCTTCGCCTGACGCCTGAGAATTTGAGCACTTCCTGGCTGTAGATACCACTAGGGAATCTAATGGTGCAGGGCCCTTAATGTAAGAAGGGTCTGTAGGGGCGGCTTTGTACTTCTTTTCTATTCGAGGGTTGAGGACCCTGGCTGGGTCTTTGAAAACCTCAGGGGCATGTTTAATTACGCCCTTTAACATAGGTAGAATGGCAGTGGACCTATTTGTATCATCGAAAGTGTCTAGTAGGAAGTCCTCCTCCACTGGGTCGGTATGTAACTCCACCCCGTTTTAGTGTGCCGCCCGTTGTAACAAGTGGTGAAAACCCAAGGAATCTTCAGGAGAGGATGGCCTAGATGGGTAAAGGTCATCCTGTGGGACATCTGGAATGTCCGGGTTGTTATAATCATCCCATGGGTCTGGGGATCCAGTAGGGGTGGGATCTTGTGGCACATCTGCTGGATCATAGTAAGGGTCCCCCAAATCGTCTAGGACAGGGGAAAAGGTGGGGGAACGATGAGGTGGAGGGGGTGGAGGTGGAGGTGGAGGAGGTGGGGAAGGCACCCTGAAAGGAGAGGTAGCAATGTCCTTTCTCTTTGGAGTGGGAGGTGGAGCCGGCTTGTCCAAGTGTCTCTTTTTCGAAGACAATGTCAAGTGTCCGGTCTTTGGATCCTTGGTGAGGGTTTTCTGCAAGGGATCCGGTGTGAAAAGCTCCTGTGACACTGGTTGATCGGTGGGTTCCGACTGTTTCGGGGCCGACAGCTTCTTAGGTTTGTCGGAGCCGTGCTTCCTGGGAACCTCCGGTTTTTTGGTCGGTGCCGAAGGGGATTTCGGCACGGGAGTGTCGGTGCCGAGGGTCTTGTGATGTTTGGTTGGCACCGGAGCAGGTTTCGGCACCGAAGACTTTGGTGCCGGGTTCGGTGTGGGGGTGGAGGCCGATTTTTTCATCGGTGCCGAAGTGTGTTTGTCGGCACCGGTGGCCAGCTGGCTCGAGCCCGAGCTGCCGGAAGGCTTAGAAGGCTTCTTTACCGGGCCCGAAGGTGGGGTGTGAGAAGCCGTGTCCTTGGTCTTGCCTAGGCCCAGAAGCGAAGGTGTGACCGAAGCCTTTTTCGGGACCGGCGGGGGAGGGGGAATTATACTCACGACCCGCTGCGCCGGGGCGATGTCCTCCACATCCGAGTCGTCGGCCTCGGAAGCGCTGACGAGGTCGTCGTCCTCCTGTTCGATGTCCTGCTGTCCCGAAGCTTCGACGTCGTCCCCGAAGATGTCGACTGGAGCGGAGGTCGATGAGTGCGCCATGTTGCGTCTAGCCCGTCGATCTCGAATGGTCTTTTTTGAGTGAAAAGACTTGCAGGCGGGACAGTCTCGGGCCTCGTGTTCTGGGGAGAGGCAGAGGTTGCACACCTCATGAAGATAGGTGTGGGGAAACTTGGACCCACATCGAGGGCACTTCTTGAAGGGAGTTCTTTCCATCAGCCGAGACCGGAGCCGGAATAGGCCCGAAGGCCACCGTCGACCACCGGAATCGAAGAAGTGCCGAAGAGAAGATGAATAAGATGATTTAGGTCTTGGAAGAAACTCGATGAGCGAGGATTTGTGCGTCGATCGGTGAACTGGGAAGTTCGGAACCGGAGCGCGAAGTTTTACATCCGAGCCCGATGGCGGAAAAAAACAATCTGAGGATGGAGCCGAAGCCCATGCGCAATACGAACCAGAGGAGGAGTCACCGAACTCGTGACTTCCAAAGACTTTCCAAGAGGAAAAACAAACTGCAAACATCCGGGCCCAACACCAGATGGCGATCTATGAACAGTGTATAATCTGCAGCTCATATGCCTCGAACATAAATATGTCGCAATTTGCAACAATTGAATTATACACCCCTGAAACAAGAGGAGGTAAAAACACCCCGAAAAGGAGGGAACTAAAAGCAGTGTACCACTGCAGAAAAGGCAATAAGTCTACTGCAAATGATTCTACAAGCAGGTAACACAGGTAATCAATTTCACATGAGAAAGAAACCATGGATTCAAATCTCTTGAGTGAGGATCTCCTCAGCAGAGAACCAAAAGACCTACCTACGGGTAGGAACAAACCCATGCAGGGCCTCAAAGAAAAACGACATGTTATAGAGAGTAAAAATACCCTAAGTAAGGCTGGCAAAGGCAGTAACAACACATCTGGTGACATTACACTGCAAAAAGCATACCATAATGCATTCCGAGCCAAATTACAAACCAAGAGGAGCCTTCTGCTAAGGAACATCTCCCTTAAAATAAACCAAAAGTTGAAAGAAGGGAAACAGGGCTAAGGGCCTGAGCCACACTGACTGTCCATAAACGTACGCAAAGCGGCATCTGCATGGGCACCAACAAAATGAATGCCAGCAAACGGCATGTCAATTAAAGCTGAATTGACTGCCTCTGAAAATCCAGAAGAAAGAAGTCGAGCTTGCCGGCATAACGCCAAGACCACGCCATGGCTTGACCAGTCGAATCAATGGTGTCTATTCCACACCTAAGGATTAACCTAGCAGCCTGATGCCCATCCGAAACAATTGACTCAGTTCACATCCTATTAGCCTTCGGAGACAATGGCAATAAGGAATATCACAAGGCATGAGAAAAACATCCAAGGATGCAGTACAAGTTACTTACCTTCGGTAACGATGTATCTGGTAGAAACGATTCTAGCTGCAGATTCCTTAACGTAGTTAAATTATCCCCAGGCATGAGACTGGACCCGGAAAACAATCTTGCCCAGCATCTCTGCGCGCCAGGGGGTGGTACCACGTGACACCGCCACGACGTCCTCCACAGGCGTGACGTCAGCGAGGTCACATTAAGCCCCCACCCCGGCGCGCTGAGGTCAGTTTGCTTCGGATAACTTTTTCCGTGCCACAACGCGGAGCCATCACAACAAAACTGAGGAGAGCATGGGAACAGTGTGCAAAAAAACAGAGAAACAAAACAGAGAGAGACAAAAGGTGGGAAACATCACCAGGTGGCACCAAGGCACCAGAAGGCGACAACAGCAGGCCAGAGCAGGAAAAGAGCAGAACACCACTCTGACGAACAACTGTGGAAGCCAAGGCGAAAGAACCAGGTGGCAGGCAAGCACCAGGAGGCCAAAGCAGCGAAGCAAGAGCAAGAAAAGTGCAAAGCACCAATTCGTGGAACCACCTTGCAAGCCAAGGCGAGAGCCATCCTGGAGGCACAAGCATGAGAAAGAGCGCGAGAGAGAGAGCGAGCGAGAGAGCGAGAGAGAGACTGCGCCCACAACCACAAAGGGAAGGGCCACAAGCCCGGAGCAGAGGAACAACAGCAATCCATCCCTGGAGAACACTGCCTAGGATGGCCATACCCCTGAAAGGAGTAGGAGGTCAAAGGACAGGGAAAGGAACCCCCAACTAAGAAGACCGGGTGGAGATCAGAAACTAACAACAGAGGGAAAGAGCAAAAGTAGGCCCTCACGCTGGAGAGAAACCAGCTGGAGGGATACCTGACCTGGAGAAAATGAAGAGGACACCCACAGAAGACAAGCCACCCAGCGGGAGGAGACTGCAGAAAGCCAAGCAGAGGGACCTCGCAGAACGGGGAGGAAGGTCGGGTCGCGATGGAATCTGCGGCTAGAATCGTCTCTACCAGATACATTGTTACCGAAGGTAAGTAACTTGTACATCTGATAGAGACTACTAGCCGCAGATTCCTTAACGTAGAATAGATACCCTAGCCATACCCAGAAGGGAGGAGGGCCTGCGAGAGAGCCTCCCCACCAGGAGAGACCCAAGGCCCAAGTAGGTGGACATGGCACAAGGACAAGAAGGAAAAGGCCAGGATATCCTAAGTGCAACCAAGGGAGAAATGCTCAACACTCCACAGGGGCAGACAGTGCCCTAAAATCCCCAAGGAACACAAGGACCACCTCGAGGCAGAACCAGAGGTAGGGTCCACCGTAAGAAGCACATATACAGATATAGAAAAGAGCTGAACACACCTCGGCCGCAAGCAGCTTACAAGGCCACAACGGCTCCACCACCAACAGTACGGGCGGAAGAAGAAAGGCACCGTTGCGCAAAACCCCAGCGGAACAAGGGAACGCATCAAGACCACAACGGTGGAGTAGAACAAGCAGGCCTGCATGGGCTTGCGCCGCCAGCAGCAGGCAACACCATGGAACAGTGCACCCAGGACAAGTCAGACGCCAGCCGAAGGCAGAGGCCACAGAGGGCCAGGACACACCCCAAAGGAGGGAACGGGCCAGAAACACACACAAACACTGACCCACGAAAGAAGGGGGTGGAAGGGGAAAAACCCCGGCAGAAAAGAAAGACGGAGGACGGACCCAAGCCTGGCCACCAGAACAAAGAAGCCAAGGAAAGCCAGACCCTCTGCAGCACCATACAGAGGACCAAGCCGAAACACAGGACAGAAGTGCGGGACTGCCACAACACAATGCCGCAGACAGCAGGTCAAACCGGCCTAGCGACGGAGCAACAAGGAGAAGGACAGACTGAGCGCAAGCTGCCCCAAGACAGTCGGCAAGAAGATCGCACCTGTGACATACCGTGACGCCACGAAGAGCAAGGAGCCCGAAATGGGCGACCATACCTCCCCAGCACAAGACAGCGCTATGTAATAGCTACAAGTACCCCACATAGGGTAGGTTACATCCCAAGAAACATGGGAACACCTCTTAGGAAAAGATTTCCGCAGCAGAGGACAAACAGAAGACCTGCAGAGAAATCTGCCGACGGCTTACCAATCAGCCAATAAAGAAGATACAGAAGGCCTAATCTCAGGGCCCACCGGGCTTACCAACAGCCAAAATCACAAGTCAAAAAAGAGCCAGACCAGCAGCCAACAGCCCCAAAGGGCCAACGAAAGAACCCTAAAGGCACACCAACCACACAGAATACATAACAGGGGCAACTCATCACTAGGCCCCAGGAAACAACGGGAGAACACCTCCCAGAACATAGACCTACATCCAGGTCACTGAGGAGGAGGAAGAGGAGGAAGCCCCGCAAGGAACCTCTGAATGGCAGAATCCGCAGGGGCGCAAAACATAAGAGCGCCATCGAAGGGAAGGTCAACCAGCCGCTCTCTAACGTTCTCAGGGAAAACACTATCCCTCAGCCAAGCATGGCGACGGAGGGCCACAGAAGAAGCCATGGTGCGACCAAGCACCTCCGAAACGTCCAGAGCTGAGCGAAGAATAAATGCCGCCAGCTCCCTGCCATACAACACATGGTGCCGCAGATCAGCGCAGGCACCCTCCTGAGAAGCGGAAGACAGAAGGGACTTTGCCAAATCACACAAGCAAGAAGTGGCTCTGGCCAAGACACAGTGTTAAGTGCCCGCAAGGCAGCACTAGAGGAGGCAAAGATATTGCTCCCCCAAGACTCCAACCACCGGGCCTCCCGAGACAGGGGAGACAACACCGATGGCAAGGAGGGAAAAGGCGGTCTGCAAAAGAGGGCCCCTGTTAGAAGGGTGGAAGGAAAGGCAGACAGGATCATGCAGAGCAGGACGGTGGCGGTGCAGAAGTGGCTGGGGCACCGGGTCCCCCATGGCAGGATGCCCCCAGGCCCCCAAGAGAGAATTATGGAGCGAAGCCTCGAAGAGAAGAAGCAGCTCCTGTCCACCAGAGCCCTGATGGATAACCTCCAGCAAATGATCCGTGGGGAAATGGGTAGCCGGATCACCCATGCGCAGGATTCCTGCAGCCGTGGAGACAGCCCGGGCGAAGGCAGCACTCGCCTCCGTAGGGCAACGTGATGGGGAAAGCAATTCCTCCGTGGGCGACAGCTGTAAGCTAAGCCGGCCGACTCCCAACCCAACCGGAGGAAGGAAAGGCCAAGCTCGGAATGGTGGAAGGCTGCCCGACGAGTGGGGAACCTGAGGCGCCTCCGGTGAAGACTGCGGGCTTGGGGATGGCGAAGAGCCATCCTTGGAAGACGCCGGGGAAAAAGCCACGACGCGGTGTCCCGTCTCCGGAGAAGAGGAAACAAACAGTTGCCTAACCTCTGGAGAAGAGGGGGCGTCCGAAGACTTAACAACGACCCGACGCCGGCACGGAGCCATAGAGTCCGCCACCGGCGTCAGCTCGACGTCGACCGGCGCAAAAGGGACGCCGAAACAACCTCTGCCAAGACGCGCGCCGCAGAAGAACGGGTCGGGGCGGCCAAGGCATGGCTCCGAAAAGGCGTCGACTCGACGTCTGACGAGGCAGCCGCCTGCGTAGAGAGACGAGTGGGGCCTGGGGACATGCCCCGGCCCCTAGCCGGCCCCTGCGGAGCCGCCAGGGCCAGCAGCCGCTGGCGCCTGAGTGGCGTCAGCTCGGACAAGGCCGCCGCCTGCCCAGAGGACTGAGGGGGACTCGAGGACGAGCCTCGAGCCCTGGCAACCTCCTGCGACACCACAGGGACCCCCCGCGGGGGTTTGCGGCGAGGCAGAGGCGCCATGGTCCGAAGGAGGGAAGCCCGGAGGGCCCCCCCACAGCACCACATCTCCAGAACCTGGATCCGAACCTGCCGGAGCCGCCGGCAACGCCGCAGAAGTCCCCACACACGTGAGGGGATCCGCGGACGTCCCAGGAAGAAGAGGAGAAGGAGGAGCCAAAGAGGCATGCAAGGCCGCCGCATAGGCCTCCATGTGTGCTCTTGTCGCCCCTGTGCCGGGGAATGGCGGGTAGGATGGCGACGCGCAGGGCCGCACAACCCGCGGAGAACCCGTGCCCCACACAGGCCGGGGACCGGGCCTCGGGGACAAACTGCGACACTTACCAACAGGTGAGCGACGCCACTGCGGCCTTGGAGAGGGACGATGTCGGAGACGGAAATGGTGGTTCTTGAAGCCTTCCGCGGGGGACAGACGCAGCGACGACGCCGACCTGGACATGCGGGCCGAGAGGAGTTTCATCCGGCGCTCCCGCCGGGACTATGGCTTCATCTGCTGACAAGCCTCACAGTCTGTGGAGTCGTGGTGCTCCCCAAACACCACATACAGATGGGGTGAGGGTCCGTCGCCGACATCTGGTGCGCACAAGACGAGCATGTCTTCAAGCCCGAAGGCATTTGCACACTGTTCACCAGAAAACGCAAAGCGTAAAAAAGGGGGCCTGAAAAAAGACCAGGAATACGATCCGGATCTGCGTTGCACGTGTAAAAGAAGAAAACTGACATCAGTGCGCCGGGGTGGGGCTTATGTGACCTCGCTGACGTCACGCCTGCGGAGGACGTCGGGGCGGAGTCGCGTGGTACCGCCCCCCCGGCACGCAGAGATGCTGGGCAAGAAAGTTTTCCAGGTCCAGTCTTACGCCTGGGGATAATTCTACGTTAAGGAATCTGCGGCTAGTAGTCTCTATCAGATAGTTAGGTTAATGGAAGATAACGCCGCACTGGTAGAAGAGAACATATGTTTTCGCTAGAGTCTTGCTTTCGGGAATCTGCAGCAGCCTGAACTAAAAAACTGTCTTGTGTCGGTTGACGAGGAAGGAAAGCAGGATCATCGGGGGCAGGGTGGTGCTTGTGGGTCATAGTACAGTCCACAGGGGCACCCGTATCTGGTCTAGCCCATGCCCCCAGTAAAATGTCATATAATGCCTCACAAAAGGGTAGCACTGGCTAAATCCCTGACTGACCCGAATGAAGAACCTCAATGAGGGGATCTGTAGATTTCTCCACCGAAGAAAGAGTCAAATGTAGATCAGCCACCCTTTTTAACATATCCGACAAGGAGGTGCTGGCTTCTGAAGCAAGGCCAAGAGCAGATAGAAGGCCAGAAGCCGGGGATAATTCTAAACTGCTAACTTCGTCTAACTCAGAAATACAGCTACCCATCGTAGGAAGATCTGTAGGCACTGGATGAACAAAAAGAACCTCCTTTATTTCCTTCCACAAACTGTTCGTGTGAAGCTCCCACAGAGCATACATTATCGGCTGTGTAAACAAAGTTGATCGAAACAGACAGCCCCGTATCTACCTTTGGATGAGAAAGTCAGATGACGACAAAATGAGTCGACGGGATGTCGACGCCGCAAGACTCAGCGGAGTTGTGCACCATCTCCGGTTTAGAGACTTCTGGCGACATCAAAACATATCCCGGAGGAACAACCTAAGCCGCTCCAGAGTTCAACGGCACCACAGTGTGAACCCCGAAGGGCTATGCACCGGCATCTCTGTGCCTGAGGGCGTAACTGCAGCTGAGGATAAATCAGTCGACAAGGAGGAAGTCAGTACACCCATCACCTCCTTGGGGCCCAAGATGCTCCAGGGAAAGGAGAGGACCATAATATGATATGAAGCAAATCATACTATTTCATTTGGACCAGAATCTCCCCGGCTCCAGGAAAGGCATAGAAGCACAGGAGCGATTCTTGCGCAGAGTCCTGCGCACGAGGGCATGAATAGCCGCTTGAAACCACGTCATGAGTCAAAGAAGACCTGTAAGGCAGCGACTGAGATTGCTTACGACGTCGCTTACCGTGGGACGGGGACTTGGATCACTTCTGCCGTTCAGTGGATGGAGAGCGACGCCCTTGAGAACTGCCTCTGAAGTGGCTCAGTAGACGAACCAAGTCTTCGACAACCGCTCCATTAGGAGCTTCAATCGTCGCTCCCGCAGCACCTTTGGTTTCAAACTGTTGGCAGGTGTTGCACTCTTCGGGCGTCGTGGTGCTCACCCTTCGTTTCACACAGAAAATCGTCACAGCAGGCTGAAAGGGGGCCAGAGATCCACTTTTCCAGATCCGCGTTACAGCATGGAAAAGAAGAAACTGACATCTGCGGGCCGGAGGGGACTTATGGCTCCACTGACGTCACAACCGGAGTCAACTTTATCACTGAACGGTACAACGCCGTCCCCCGGAGTGCAGAGATACTGCTGAAAAAAAATTCTGAATCCAGTCTGACGCCTAGGGAGAATTCAAAAGTTAAGGAATTTGCGGCTAGATGTCTTTATTAGATTTATGGCTTTGGCAATTGACTCCACATAGATGTCCTTTTTGTGACGGAAGAAACATGCATGTCTTATTCTGAGAACTCTTCCTCTAATGTTCAGAACTGTATTTTTTAAAATAGAGTAAAGTTTAGCACAGCATTTGAATGGTACCTTATTTTGATAATAAAATGTCTACCCATAAGTCAGAGTACAACAATACCGTGGTCATATTACCTGTTTAAACTGCACCATTATGTCTTTAGAGAGTTCCATGTCTTTGAACATCCCTTCAAGCTTGCTGGTGAAAGCAGCTCCACATTCTATTAGGAACAACGACAGTGGGGATTATTTTCAGTTGACATCAAATTCGCAGAATAATGTAAAAATTATATATTTTGGAGATTTACACACAAATAATTGTGATGATCAATAGTGCAAAAGAACAGGTTGCTTACCTTTGGTAGTGCTCTTTCTGATAGATATGTAGGATCCTGCTGCTTTCTTATATGAACCTTTCCATATGGGATCCAGAAGGAAAATGTTACTTACCTTATAAGCAACTGTTCATAGCATGAAGTACTCTAAATCTACATTCTCTTCAGAATTCTGCCGTCTAGTGTTGGGCTCTTAGGTTTGCAAGTTATTTTGCTTCGTAGAAAATCTTTCCAGTCACTACTCCCTTAGTTAGGAATTCACATGGGCACTGACCATGTTAGATTTTTAAAATGCAGACTTAGGAAGTCTATGTTCTATTATACTGAGGGAGTATAGAGGGAAAGCAACTAGGGAACCATCCTCGATGAGAATGAGAATGAGAATGAGAGAGAGAGAGAATGAGAGAGAGAGAGAATGAGAGAGAGAGAGAATGAGAGAGAGAGAGAATGAGAGAGAGAGAGAATGAGAGAGAGAGAGAATGAGAGAGAGAGAGAATGAGAGAGAGAGAGAATGAGAGAGAGAGAGAATGAGAGAGAGAGAGAATGAGAGAGAGAGAGAATGAGAGAGAGAGAGAATGAGAGAGAGAGAATGAGAGAGAGAGAATGAGAGAGAGAGAGAGAGAGAGAGAGAGAGAGAGTGTGTGCGCGCGAGTGAGAGAGCGCGAGTGAGAGCGCGAGTGAGAGCGCGAGTGAGAGCGCGAGTGAGAGCGCGAGTGAGAGCGCGAGTGAGAGAGCGCGAGTGAGAGAGCGCGAGTGAGAGAGCGCGAGTGAGAGAGCGCGAGTGAGAGAGCGCGAGTGAGAGAGCGCGAGTGAGAGAGCGCGAGTGAGAGAGCGCGAGTGAGAGAGCGCGAGTGAGAGAGCGCGAGTGAGAGAGCGCGAGTGAGAGAGCGCGAGAGAGAGAGCGCGAGAGAGAGAGCGCGAGAGAGAGAGCGCGAGAGAGAGAGCGCGAGAGAGAGAGCGCGAGAGAGAGCGCGAGAGAGTGCGCGAGAGAGAGCGCGCGAGAGAGAGCGCGAGAGAGTGCGCGAGAGAGAGCGCGCGAGAGAGCGCGCTGGAGAAAGCGCGCGTCTCTCTCTCTCTCTCTCTCTCTCTCTCTCTCTCGAGAGAGAGAGAGAGAGAGAGAGAGAGAGAGAGAGAGAGAGAGAGCAAGAGAGAGAGAGCAAGAGAGAGAGAGCAAGAGAGAGAGAGCAAGAGAGAGAGAGCAAGAGAGAGAGAGCAAGAGAGAGAGAGCAAGAGAGAGAGCGCAAGAGAGAGAGCGCAAGAGAGAGAGAGCAAGAGAGAGAGAGCAAGAAAGAGAGCGCAAGAGAGAGAGAGCAAGAGAGAGAGAGCAAGAGAGAGAGCGCAAGAGAGAGAGCGCAAGAGAGAGAGAGCAAGAGAGAGAGCGCAAGAGAGAGAGAGCAAGAGAGAGAGAGCAAGAGAGAGAGAGCAAGAGAGAGAGAGCAAGAGAGAGAGAGCAAGAGAGAGAGAGCAAGAGAGAGAGAGCAAGAGAGAGAGAGCAAGAGAGAGAGAGCAAGAGAGAGAGAGCGAGAGAGAGAGCGAGAGAGAGAGCGAGAGAGAGAGCGAGAGGGCGCGAGAGCGAGAGGGAGCGAGAGGGCGCGTGAGTGTGAGAGGGGGCGCGCGTGAGTGTGAGAGGGGGCGCGCGTGAGTGTGAGAGGGGGCGCGCGTGAGTGTGAGAGGGGGCGCGCGTGAGTGTGAGGGGGCGCGCGTGAGTGTGAGGGGGCGCGCGTGAGTGTGAGGGGGCGCGCGTGAGTGTGTGAGGGGGCGCGCGTGAGTGTGTGAGGGGGCGCGCGTGAGTGAGAGGGGGCGCGCGTGAGTGTGAGAGGGGGCGCGCGTGAGTGTGAGAGGGGGCGCGCGTGAGTGTGAGAGGGGGCGCGCGTGAGTGTGAGAGGGGGCGCGCGTGAGTGTGAGAGGGGGCGCGCGTGAGTGTGAGAGGGGGCGCGCGTGAGTGTGAGAGGGGGCGCGCGTGAGTGTGAGAGGGGGCGCGCGTGAGTGTGAGAGGGGGCGCGCGTGAGTGTGAGAGGGGGCGCGCGTGAGTGTGAGAGGGGGCGCGCGTGAGTGTGAGAGGGGGCGCGCGTGAGTGTGAGAGGGGGCGCGCGTGAGTGTGAGAGGGGGCGCGCGAGAGAGTGAGAGGGGGCGTGCGAGAGTGAGAGAGAGGGTGCGTGTGAGAGGGTGCGTGTGAGAGGGTGCGTGTGAGAGGGTGCGTGTGAGAGGGTGCGTGTGAGAGGGTGCGTGTGAGAGGGTGCGTGTGAGAGGGTGCGTGTGAGAGGGTGCGTGTGAGAGGGTGCGTGTGAGAGAGGGTGCGTGTGAGAGAGGGTGCGTGTGAGAGAGGGTGCGTGTGAGAGAGGGTGCGTGTGAGAGAGGGTGCGTGTGAGAGAGGGTGCGTGTGAGAGAGGGTGCGTGTGAGAGAGGGTGCGTGTGAGAGAGGGTGCGTGTGAGAGAGGGTGCGTGTGAGAGAGGGTGCGTGTGAGAGAGGGTGCGTGTGTGCAAGGGTGCGTGTGTGCAAGGGTGCGTGTGTGCAAGGGTGCGTGTGTGCAAGGGTGCGTGTGTGCAAGGGTGCGTGTGTGCGAGGGTGCGTGTGTGCGAGGGTGCGTGTGTGCGAGGGTGCGATGTGCGAGGGTGCGTGTGTGCGAGGGTGCGTGTGAGCGAGGGTGCGTGTGAGCGAGGGTGCGTGTGAGCGAGGGTGCGTGTGAGCGAGGGTGCGTGTGAGCGAGGGTGCGTGAGCTAGGGTGCGTGAGCTAGGGTGCGTGCGAGTGAGAGTGCGAGTGCACGTGAGAGACGGCAGGTGAGAGACTGCAAGTGAGAGAATCATAACTAAAAATTCTTACCCAAAATATGAGCAAGACACCTCATGGTAACAACGCATGGGGGTGTGGTTTCAGCCACACTGTCTCTTTCAGGAAAGAGTTCTAAATGGTCAAAGTGCTATGTGTATTGATTTTGACTAAAGCACACATCTGTTCAAGTTGACAACGGACAGTAGGACAACACAGGAAATAGGAAATCAGCGAGTTTCAAGCCAGGTACGGGAAGATCTATACCTGGCATGGGAAATGGCTGGCTACGTGGAACCTGCTTAGAATCAAGGGAAGTGCTTTCAACCCAATGGTCTGTTGAAAACCCATAGAATAGTTGCCATCATTCTAGCGTGGGGGTAACATCACCATTTTTCTCTCCAAATGCGGTTTCTCTCTGGTCAGAGCCTGATCTGAAAAGTTATTGGAACACTGGGCAACGGCTCTGCAGAAGAGGCATTGCCCTGTCAGAATCTTAGTGTACAGTCAATGTGTGTGTCAAGCCAGATTCTAGGTCTGACCTAAGTCGAGGCAGAGATTAATTTACTTGGAGTCTAACACAACATTGACGGTTTTCCTCAGTGCTATCGATGTCGAAGGTACCAGCATGGATTTTTGACAAGGAGAAAAAGTCAGCACTGAAGCCAATGCAG
Organism: Triturus cristatus; assembly: GCF_964204655.1. NCBI lineage: Eukaryota > Metazoa > Chordata > Amphibia > Caudata > Salamandridae > Triturus > Triturus cristatus. Next base: position 909,472,518 of record NC_140588.1, read on the forward strand.
AACCCAAGACTGGTTCAGGACGCACAGATTCTGCAAAGAATGGATCCACTGGTTGTAGCCCAACTTGAGACACAGCCCCCCACCGGGAGGCAAGTTCCGAAGACTAACCCAAGGGTCCTCGCAGAATAGGGGGGGGGGGAAGGGCGGGCCATGAAGGAATCTGCAGCTAGAATCGTCTCTACCAGATACATAGTTACCGAAGGTAAGTAACTTGTACATCTGATAGAGACTACTAGCCGCAGATTCCTTCACGTAGAATAAATACCCTAGCAATACCCCCTGGGAAGGAGGGTCTGCGGAAGGACCCCAACTAGCCAATGCAGAACAGAGGGCCCCACAGGGGACCAGATCTGTGGACCAGGTCGAACCTCGCCCCTGCCAGGCCAAGGGAACCCCCACAAGCAGGACCCCACCGACCCCAAGGGGATGTAGGAGGGAAAGAAGGCTGAAGAGGCTCGTACACTCACAGCAGAGGAACCAAGGGCACAGACTGAGAGGCCGAAGCACCCCACTCCCCCACAAGGCAACATAGCTTCCGCCCAATGGCGAGACAGGAAAAGCGGAAGAAAAAGAAGAAGCCTAGAGGGCCCAAGGAAACTAGGGAAAAGAGGCAAACCCACTCCAGACGGAGAGCAGCCGGCCAGCCAGAACAGCGCCGGCAGTCAAAGCCAGAAGCAAGAAGAACAGCCCGAGGCCCCAGGAAGGCTGAGTAGGCGACGCCCGGCAAGGGAGACACAGGATCATCCCAGACCTCAGGACAGGAACAGGGAGAGGAGGAGATGCCCGGGCCACCACTACGAGTGGCCGCGCACACGACCTCAGGAAGCAAAAGCAACCTACTGAAACGCCATGGAGAACAGGCACCCGAAGGTGACCAGAACCCTCTAGCAGAGCACAAGCCATACGAGAGCTACCACTACCCCACATAGGGTACGTTAAGTCCCAAGATAAGGGAACCCTCTTTGGAAGAACTTCCGCAGCAGAGGAAAAAACAAAAGAGCCACGGTGCAAAAAAAAAACCCCGCCAAAGGCTTGACAAGCAGCCCAAGCAAAGCAGAAGGCCCAATCTCAGGGCCAAGCCTGTGCAACAACTCCTGCAGAACCACAAACAATCAACACAAGGGCCGTCCAGCAGCCAACAAAGCCAGAGTCCCAAGGAAGGACGTAAACGGCCAGAAAACACACTGCACAGCCAGAACAGCCAGCTTAAGAAGGCCCAGAATCAACCCAACTCAGAAGTCACGGAGGAGGGGACAGAGGAGGAGGGGACGGAGGAGGAGGGGACGGAGGAGGATAAGGCAAAGGAGGAGGACGGAGCCCTGCCAAGAGTCTTTCGATGGTGGTGTGGGCCGGGGCATGGCACAACAGGCTGCCAACCAAAGGCAAGGTCGATGAGTCGCTCCCGAATATTCTCAGGGAATACTCCATCCCGAAGCCAAGCATGGCGACGGAGAGCGACTGAGGAAGCCATGGCCCGGCCCGGCACGGCCCAGCACCTCGGAGAGTGGAGCGGAGAATAAACGCCGCAAGCTCCCAGCCATCCAATGCATGATGCCGTAAGTCCACGAGGCCAGACTCCTGGGACGCTGCAGATCCCAGAGACTCAGCAGAGTCCCACAAACAGGAGGAGGCCCTAGCCAGCACACACAAGATGTTAAGGGCTCGCAGGGCCGTGCTGGTCGAGGCGAACATGTTGCGGGCCTCTCGGGACGGCGGAGTCAACAGTGGCGGCAGGGAGGGAAAAGCGGGCCGCAAAAAGGGGCTGGCGGCTGAGGGGTGAAGGGAAAGACAGACCAGATCACGTGGCGCTGGGAGGTGCCGGTGCATAAGATGCTGAGGCACCGGGTCCCCTGAGGCAGGACGCCTCCAAGCCCCCGTCAAGGAAGAAAGGAGCGAACTTTCAAAGGTAAGTACGATTTCCCTCCCACCCGAGCCCTGGTGGAGGACCTCCAATAGATGGTCCGCCTTAAAGTGACCACCGGGTCACCCGTGTGCAGAATGCCCACAGCAGTGGACACCGCGTGAGCGAAGGCTGCACCTGCCTCCGTAGGGCCCCGCGGTGGATAAAGCAGCTCCTCTGTGGGCAACGGCTGCAAACTAAGGCGGCCATCCCAGAGGCCAAGCGGGCGGGTAAGGGCCTGGAAGTCAGAAGGAGCTGAAGAATGAGGGACCTGCCCCTCGTCCAACGAACACCCATGTCCCAGGAAGGGCGGAAAGCCGCCCGTCGACGCCGGAGAAAAAGACACCACACGGCGACCAGTCTCCTGGGAGGACGACACCAAGATACAGCCTGCCTCCGGAGAAGGAGCGTCCGAAGATGAATCCGCGGTACGACCCCTGCACAGAGCCATAGAGTCCGCTGCTTGAGGTAGGACGTCAGCACCAGCCAGCGTCACCGGACAAGGTACCTCCAAGTCACCCTGCACCGGGGACGGGAGCAGAGACCAGAGTAGAACTGGAGCCGCAATGGCCCTGGTCCGGCGCCGGAGTGACGCCAACCAGACCCCCGCCGAGGCAGCCACCTGCGTGAGGGAATGAGACAGGCCTGGGGAGTGGCACGAAGCCCTCTGCCAGCCGCGTCCCAAAATGAGGCGAAGATCGCTCGGCAACCCATGTGGCGGCGCCAGAGACAATTCAACCTCCGACTCGCCCTCCTATGAGGCAGCCGCCTGTGGGGAGGGACGAGAGGGGCCAGGAGAGGGACGAGGGGTCTTCCCTCCGCCTCGACCCGGAGCGGGATGAGGAGGGTCCACCGACCCCTGTGGCTCCGCACGGTCCAGCTGCTGCCATAGCGGCGTCACCTCGGCCTTAGACAGGATCACCTTGTCAAAGGACCGAGAGGGGCTCGGGGATGCGACCCGAGCCACGACGACCTCCCGCGACACCACAGGGACCCCCGCGGGAGTTTGCGGCGAGGCAGAGATGCCGTGGCCTGAAGGAGGTGCCCCAGAGAAGCCGCACCCCAACAGTACCACATCCTCCAAGCCTGGAACCGAACCAGTTGGTGCCAGGGCCGGAGCCACCGGCGGCGCCGCAGAGGGCCCTGCACAGAGCGAAGGATCCGCCGGCACCCTAGGAGGGGAAGGAGGAGGAGGAGGACACGCCAGTGAGGCCTGCAAAGCCACCGCGTATGTCTACATTTGGACTCTAGATGCCCCAACACCGGGAAACGGTGGATAGGACGACACGCGGGGCCGCATCACCCGCGGAGAGTCTACGCCCCCTGTAGGCTGGAAACCAGCCCCCGGGGACAAACTGCAACACTTACGAACCAGGGGAGCGACGCTCATGTGACATCGGAGAAAGGCGGGGACGACGACCACGGCCGTACCTGAAGCCGTCCATCGAAGCAGACCGAGGGGAGGACGTCGACCTGGAGAAACGTGCCGAGACAAGTTTCATTCGGTGCTCCCGCCGCGACTTCGGCTTCAACTGTTGGCACTGCGTACAATCTGTGGTGCCGTGATCCTCCCCCAAACACCACATACAAATGAGGTGAGGGTCCGTCGCCGACATAAGATGCCCACAAGATGTGCAAGTCTTAAAGCCCGAAGGCATTCTCACACTTTCACCAAAAGAAATAAAAAAAGCGGGCCCTAAAAGGTCCGTAGCAAGGATCGGATCCACGTTGCAAGCGGAAAAGGAAAAAACTGATGTAGGCACATCGGAGCGGGTCTTATAGGATCTCGCTGACGTCACGTACGCGGACGACACCTGGGCGGAGTCGCGTGATGTCGACCCGCCCCCGGCGCGCAGGGATACTGTGGCATAAAAGTTTCCGGATCCAGGCTCATGCCCGGGGATAATTCTACGTGAAGGAATCTGCAGCTAGTAGTCTCTATCAGAGAGGTTCCTTAACTGCATGTCATTCAGTAAGGTGGCCCATGTGAGAAGTTGGCCTCATAAATGCTGTCCACTAGTTATAATGGGCACCTGTGAGAAAGTGGCTCTGTATATACTGTTCCCAAATAGGTACAGGGTGTACAGAGTCCACAGTCCCCAGAGGTTTGGCAGAGGTTAAAGTTAGATATAACCTTACTCTCTAAAGTGGTAGCTTGGTCGGGCAGTAAGGCAGTATCAGAGGACAGTGTAAAGCATTTGTTGTACACACTCAGTCAGCAAATGGTCTCACACACTCAAGAACTGAACTCTAGGCCAATTGTTTATATAAAAAATATATGGTTGTTTTATTTTAGAACCAACAATAGAAATTAAAATATACTTTCTCAGAATGAGATGCTTTGGTTAAATACTTTTGCAATATGCAATTGACTTTTGTAGGTAATAGTTACAGGTTGTTGCAATAGGCAACACAGTTTCAAACACAATAATACATTGAGCTAAATGGGAGTCTTAACTTATTTGCAATAGATTACTTTCAGGATTACTTTTCTAACTCCAGTACTGGATCCTAGATTCAGTCCTGGGATAGTTCTTGGAAACAAGTGAGTAAAGTCGACTTAGTTACTGTTGTGATTTTTAGGCAATATTTTGCTATTTTAAAAGTTGACACTTCATCATAGGGGTCTTCCCGCCCCTCTACGGGACGGGGCGTGCTGCGACCTACGTTTGCGCGGGAGCACTGTTATTGTGAGACAACTATGTGTCATGTAGGGGTGTGAGAGGAAGGGTCGAGAGTGAGTGGGGGAAGTGGATTTTAAAAGATACCTGGCTCGATGGTCTAAAAAATGTAATATACCTCTGAGCTGGTATCAATAAAAGGTGGGGAAGGAGGTGTGTGTGCCTCAATGAGCTATACCTCCCATATCTGCCGACATGTTTCGAAGCTCCCCTAGCTTCTTCTTCAGGACCTTAGGAATCCCTTCCTAAACTCACAATGATGTGTAGGATAGTCTCCAATGTATGGTGTAAGAAAGATCATATAAGCAGGGGAATTAACTGCATGACGTTATAAAGCCTCAATCGGTCTGTAGTCATTTCAACTTGAAGTTGGTAGGATTATGCACCCTGAGCCTCTGGAAGGGTGGAGGGAGTGCCTGATAGGCTATAACTCCTGGGACAATGCCCTGCCTTGTGCAATCTCCTCGACCGGCTCCGCTACACGACACATAGTTGTCTCACAATAACAGTGCTCCCGCGCAAACGTAGGTCGCAGCACGCCCTGTCCCGTAGAGGGGCGTGAAGACCCCTATGATGAAGTGTCAGTTATCCATTTGTGGATATCATCCCCACTCTGGTAGGGAGGAACAATCTTATTCAGGTTTCTATGGTCATGAGACCTTTCCCTATCTCTAGGGATGCTGCTGCCACCATGAGACTCTAGTCCCAACTTGTTTCTAGCTCTGTAGAGCTCTAGGGCCTCCTTATCTAGGGCTACCTGCTTTCTTCTGATTTCAAGCTGAGCTTCCTCATACTTAAGCAGTCTCTCCCTTCTCTCATGAGAGGTTTCCCTCCCCAAGAGAGGAGATTGCGGTCCCTATAGATGAGTTAGAATGGTTAGACTCCACTGAGGGAGATCTTGACCTTCTTGGCTCACCACCAACTCTCCCATGAGGGACAAAATGTTGTAAATGTAAATGTTGTAGACTTGTAAAGCGCACAGCTGCCCCAGCAACGGGGCTTCCCGGCGCTGTAGACCGCTGGGGAACCCGTCCTGGCTATCCCTGTGAGATGGTCCCTTTCTGGGTATCTCCAAGGTGAAACCAGGCATCCCTGGCGTCTGTGGGGGGCCGTTGTAGAGATGAGGCAAGCTTAATGCCCAGAGTTGCCGAGTGTGTTCCTGGTTAGAGTAGGTACCGAGGCGAGAATTATCGAGACCATTTTGACCCTGGTCCACGACCCTGCCGCGTCGGGAATTGAACCCTGGTCCCTGGCCGATTCTCTGCTTACGGGTCTGCCGCCTCTAACCAGTGAGCCACACCTCTCCACAAAGAGGGGTCCATTATGGTCCTCTCCATCACTGTCTAGGGGAGCTGGATCTTCCAGGTCCAGGATCATTGTCATCTGCCTGGCCACAGCCTCAGAGGTCAGGCCATGGGGAATTACACCCCTAGGCCTTTCCTCAGGTGCTGTCCCACCCACTCTGCCTAGCCTTTCAGATCCTAAAGATATGCTAAGGTCATCCAGCCTGAGTACCTCTATGAGATGCTGGGTGGTTGGACTTTTGCCTGTCTTCAGTTTCCTAGTTGTACATAATGCTCTCAGTTCCATGAATGGGAGTTTATCATACTGGGAATCTTGAAGCCCATTGGCTTCTGGCAAGGACCTACTGGTTCCTGGCCTTGAAGACATTACTAGTGTGGTGTGGTGTATTGCACTACCTACTCTAGTGTGGCCTACTAAACTCTCTTGAGTTGTAGAAAGGGTGCGCTATCTCTTAACACACAAATAAGTTCAGTAGAACTTACTGTATTCTAAAGCTTGTATCACATGTACCTAGGGTACCTTTAGTGGTTTTCAGTTAGTTACTCAATTGAGATTATCTGGTAAAACAATAGCAAGCTGGAATCCCACACGCTGCACACCAATGTGAGAAGTTAGCCTGATATATGCTGTCCGCTAGTTATAGTGGGCACCCTGTATCAGTCCAAACAACCCCTTATTGGTTATAGGTTAAAGACACCCTTTATTGAAAGCTATCCTAGTGGTAGCTATGGAGAGCAGCCTTCAAGCTAAGTCTTGAAGGAATGTAAAGCAGCTTGTTTTACCAGTCTATAATCTCTTGAGTCACCAAATGAAAGATATCCAAGCCAGGTATGTATATAAAATATATGTATTTATTACTAAACACACCCTCCTAGTCTCTTTATGAGACTAGAGGTCAAAACACATAAGTTACACTTCAATAATCACAGTAAAATAGCATAAATACACGTCAGGCCCTAGGGGCGAGCCAAACCATATACTAAAATAGTGGTATAAGAACCACAGCTTAACTAGACACAAGGCCTAGAGCCTGTAGAATCGCTGGGACCACAAGGAACCACCCAAGGTAGTGACACAGGGGACCCACGGGGGCCGTGTGCAGTGTGTGAACACAGCCACGAACTCCCGTTAGCTTCTATGGGGAAAGTCGCGGTTAGATTTTTAAAGATTATGGACACTTAGAAATTAGTCAGGACCAAACCCTTTTGGATTTAGGAAGTTCTAGGGCTAGCACCCACGGGAGCACCGGAGTACTCGTGTTACCTCACCCAGGGAAGCCGGGTGCATAGGTGTCTTTTGGTGTCGGGTCGCGTCGTCGATTTCAATGGGAGCTGGCGAAGAAGTGCTGCTGCAGTGAAGATGAGAAGTGTCCGAAGAGATCCAAGCCTGGATCGAAGATGAGAAGAACCTGAAAGCGGAGGGGACAGAGTCTGAGCCACTTGCCAGTGACCATGAAGGCGAGGAGCAGATGCCCACCGATGTCGGGTGATTTCAGGTGAAAGAGGTGAAGCTTGACTCTTCAGCCACGAGGACCAGGAGGTGTCAAGGACAACCAGGAGCTGGATTCGAGCTGTCCCACGAAGGATGTCGAGTGCTGCAGCGTTGGTGCCCGGATTGGACACAACAAGCCTTGGCAACAGCAACCCACGCAGAAACGAGAAAGACGCTTCGGTGCAGACCAGCAAGGTCTGTGGGACTCACCACTTGGTTGGGAGTCAGGGCACATCTGGAGAAACCAAGAAAGCACAAGGAAATGCAAAGTTACCCCCTTTAGGGACCCACAAGTCAACGGACCAGGGATCGCGAAGGGACCTCGAGACGAAACACAAAATGGCGGCCCACGGGTCACTCGGAATGACCAGGCCGACAATCTTCGGTGGATTTAGTGCTCGAGGTGGGGGCTACAAGTCAGCCCAAGCACGACTTCAAGAGACGTCGAGAAGTCAATGCACTTGCAGAAATGCACGGTGACCAGGAGTTCCGGTTCCACGCTACTCACAGGGGCTGCGGGTCTCAGCTTTGCTGGGGACTCTGGTTGGCCTATGAGATGTCTGGAAATCATCTTCCTGGCCTGCAAATACTTCGGTGTCCGGCGGGAGCTACGATGATGCAGACCGGCAAATTGCTTCGTTGGCGCCTGCCAAGCACGGGAGTCACTCCTTGACTCCAAGGGAGATTTCTTCAGTCCTCTGGTGTTGAGCAGAGCGTCGAAGGTCCAGGATTCAGCTTCAGAGTTTCATCCAGGGTAATCTAAAGTCCTAAGGACAGGGGTCCCATACTTATACTAAGGTAGGGGATTGGACATACTCTGGGGACCCACCTATGAGAGGGTTTGGAAAGAGGGGTGGCTAAACCCATTTCCTTTGTCCAGTTTCACGCCAGAGCAGGGGCTGGAAGCCCCATAGCCGGTTTGAGCTGGACTATGCACAGGGAAACCAAATGTGCCCCCAGTGCAGGACTTCAAAGCACTCAGAGTGCTCCCACCCAGCCCCAATACACATAAGCCTGTCTGGGAGGTGGTTACACCTCCCTGTGACAGGAAACCTATTGTCCAGGCCTCCCCTGCCGGAGTTTCGGTCAGCAGCAGGAGGCCAAACCCGTGTCTGTGGCTGCAGCATCCATTTTGTGATGCCAGGGCTCTATTAAGTTTCTACCGGGTATACCAGTGCTGTCATGTCTCTCCCTCTAGAAAGGTGGGATCATACTCCCACACCACTTACTGGTGTGGGGGTATGATTCCAAGGTGTTTGACACCAAACACGACATATTTTCGTGCAGCCTGTCCAAAGTTAGTGTGAGAAGTTGGCCTGATATGTAGTGCTCACTATTCTAGTGATCACTGTGTATCATTCCAAACGACCCTTATTGATGATTGGTTGTAAGTCAACCTTTTAGACCAGCTATCCTAGTAGCGTGGATACGAGCAGTCTTTAGGCTAAACTCTAGAGGGCGTGTTAAGCCAGCTGTTTACCATCACATATACCCCTTGAACACCAAGTGAAAGGACTCCACACAAGTTGTTATAAAAATAAAAGGATATTTATTTATAACAAGACTACCCTGGCTCTTTATGAGTCAGGGAGCTAAGCACACTACAAAACTCTTAGGAAAATACTTCAGTTGCACAATTTACACAAATGCCCGAGGGGCACGAGAAACCATCTACACTAACAGTGAAATGCGAATGGTTAGAGTCTGGAGGTACTGATTCCGGAGTGATCCGATCAGTGGGACTAAACGAAAAAGGAACTGGACACTTGTAGAGCGAACCTGCGATGGAGCACCGAGATGCTCGAGTTACCTAGCCCGGAGGCTGCGGCTGCGTGAAGTTCGGCAAGATGTCGGGAGTCCTCGTGTAGTCTCAGGAGCCTGAAAGAAGAAGTTGCTGGCAGGCGACCAGTGACGATGTTCGGAGCGATCCAAGCCTGGATCGGTGATGAAGGAAACCTGAAAGCAGAGGGGACTCAGTTCTCAACCGCTAGCCAGCGATCGTGTGGGTACCAGGAGGGTACCGGCTGAAGTCACCTCGACCAGGTGAGTGGGTGACGTCGGACTCGGCTGTTCCTCGGACCAGGAGGCGCGGCGGCGACCAGGATGGAGGGCGAGCTGTCCCACGAAGGTGTCTGCTGTCGATGATGCTGGGCCCAGGCAGGGGCAGCGGATCTTGGCAGTGGCAACCCAAGCGGGGGAGTCAAGATGGCGTCGGGAGTGGACCAGGAGGGTCCGTGGTACTCCTCTGTTGAAGGGGAGCAAGAGCCAGTCTGGAGCAACCAGACTAGTGATGAGACAATCGTGGTGCGTCGTGAAGAGGGCCACAAGCCGGTCGGCAAGTGGTCGAACAACGCGGTGAACAACAAGGAGCGGAAGGGCCCCCACGCAGATCTCGGGGATGCTGGGGAGGCAGACTTCGATGCTGGAGCTGCTCAGGGTTAGGGCTTCTCAAACCCTAGGTGCACTCACTCGAGGGTCCCTCGGTGGGCGTGCTAGATAAGCGTCGTGCAGGTTCTGAAGATAGCCGGTCCCGCAGGTCTCGTCACACCTACGACTCTCAGCTGGGCCGATGAGGTAGGTAAAAGGTCAGAGATGGCAGGGTACTCGGGTCTCGTCGAGCTGGGCAGTCTTGATCCGTAGGAGAGACTTACAGCAAACCGCAAGCGCTTAGGTGGTGCCTGCTGGTGCAGGGTGGCTACTCCTTAGCCACAAGGGAGAGTCTTCAGAAATAGTCAAGAGTTCCTTTCGTGGAAAGTAGTTCGTGATTCGGAGTTATCCGATTATCTGATCATCCAATTTGGGAAGGGGACTCGCTCCTACCTTTATTCTAAGAAAAGGGGCTGGCCCGTGACTAGGTTCTACCTATGGGTGGAGCCAGGAGGGGGGTGGTTACACCCCTAACCTTTGTCCGGCTTCGCGCCAGCTCAGGGGCTGGTGTGCCCCCGAAACTGGTTTGAGCCGGGCTATGCACAGTGAGCACCGGGGTGCCACTTGCAATCACCTTCCTTTCAGCCCTGCCTACCTGGGATACACAAACCCTGTCTGGGACGGTGCTAACACCGCCCTCGACAGGAAACCCTTTGTCCAAGCTCCCCTTGCTGGAAGGTCCCCCAGCAGCAGGAGGTCAGACTTGTGTCTGGTGGCAGCATCCATTTTGTGATGCTGAGGCTTGAGTCAACTTTAACCGGGGTTCAAGGTTACTTCCATGTCGTGTCCCTCTAAAAGGGGGGAATGCTAACCCCGTCACCAGGACTGGCGAGGGGTTCGTATTCCCATTCGTATGACACCTTACTCGACATGTATAGGTGAGGTGAGGCCAAAGTTAGCAATTGCATTAAAAGTAGTTGGCCCGCGTCACCATGGAACGGCTATTAGGACTTGGTTCCGCAAGCCGTCGACGGGCTCAGCTCGCGCCAGAGCACCGTCCCACATGATCCCCTGCACTCTGCCTTCAGGATTGATAAGGCCTGCTATAGGAGTGACTGATAGGAATCCATGTGTCCATTTTAGGGTTTAGGTGTAGGAATACTACACCTACAGCAACGGGTGATTACACCACGTGGCCCCAGCTGTCGTGCAGCCAGTTGTGTCAGATTTGGGCGGCCATTCCAGGGGTGGCATAATACATGCTTCAGCCCCTGGTAGGCCCTGGGTACACCGATGCCCTGGATACCTGTGGTATGCTGAGACAGGGACTGACAAGGCGGCCCAGTTCCAATTAGTGGATGCACCTAACGTACAGGTGTGTTAATTTCGAGAGAGAACAGCTAGGCTGTGGGTCTGATTGGCAGGCCCACAGCCGGAGAAAGTCGTAAACCAATCAAAAGCAAAAAATCTGGGTGATCATAGGATTGCAGACCCTACTCTCCTACAGTTAGCATTTACCGTTTGGTTATAATGCACCTAAGAGTATATGGTCCGGCTGCACTACAAACAGCATCAGAGAAGGGTCTCCGCTCATGCAGGGGCATCCTCTGACATAAGAACCAAGCACTCTGCCTTCAGGATTGATAAGGCCTGCCATAGGAGTGACTTATTGGGGGGTGTGGTGTGGAGATATATATATATATATATATAAAACCTACATCACAGTAAGGGGTGCATGCACCACCTTACCCAGGCTGCAGTAGCAGACCTGTGTTGCATTTTGGGTGGCTGTCCAGGGGTGGCATAATTCATGTTTCAGTCCCTGGTAGGTCTCTGGAGTACTTATGCCCTGGGTACATAGTGTACCATATACTAGGGACTAATAAGGGCACCTCAGATCCAATCTGAACTGTACCTAAAGTACATGGAATCATTTTAGAGAGGAAGCAGCTAGGCTGGGGCCCTGATTAGCAGCCTATATGCAGGTCTTTCCAAGGATCAGGTTCCTTCTCATAGCAGGAACTTAAGTCCTTCTACTCGCCGAAGGCCACAGCAGCAGGGATTCTGTCCTGGAGTCTTGCAGAAACTCCCCACCCCTACCCGGTGTTGAATGGCGGAAAAGTATTTTGCCTTGCATCCAGTTCCTCAGTAAATATTTTGAGGATAGGCACCTCAAAACGTCTGCCGTCAAAGGCTAAATGGTGGGCTTTGAATGTTGTTTCCACACCAGCTTTGACCGCGAATAAGGGTTAATGTGAGCCTTTTTATGTGTCAAGGGGTGATGTTAGGCTGCCTTCCTCAGTGGCCTGCGCAGCTCAGAGGTCTTGTTTCTGTGTCAACCGTAGCTGGCAGTGCACCATATGACTTCTAATACTCTGGCTGGATGTTAGGCTCCCTTGGGACAAGTGCTCTGTCTCAGCACTATGGAGTCTGTCTGGGTGTGTCTTCTTGATGGCACTCAGTGATGGGCAGTACTCTTGCCCACCCTTGGAGTGGATTTTTTCTTCAAATCCACTTGCATCGACTTTGAAGGCGTTCCTTCAGTCTCCTTCCCCCTACAGCCACTTGAAGACATCGTTTGTGGAAAGAGCATGGGCTGGTGTGCTGGGACCTCCAAGTGCGCTGCTTCTTCTGCATCTGCTTTGAGGATATTGTTGGCTGAAAAGATTCTGCATTTCATCAGCCAACTGTTCGTGCATTTTAAGATGTGCCCAATGGCTCTCTCTCTGTACCGTAGTGCCGTCTTGCACTGAAACACTGCGCAGTACTCCTACAAAGCCTGGAAAGGAAGTGCATTGGGACCATGACCCTGAATATGTCGACATTCTCTAGGGAGCTGCATTTGAGATTAAGTTTTCACTGACAGCTTGATTCAGCAACCTGGCCATGTACTACGGCATTGTCGAAAATTTCTTCTGAAGATTCCAATTTCTGCATATACTACTGGGTAAGAGGGGTTGTCGACCAGACTTGGGTGGTGAAGTTTGATAACGGCCATACTTGAAGACAGCCTGGAGAACACATTTATCTCAGAAACGTTAAAAACACGCCCAAACCTAACAGTGGAAAAAAACTAAAGGTTAAATTGGAGCCCACGTGCATTAGAACTCTAAGAGAAGAGTTACACAATTTCCTGTGGCATGAAGCTTCCACGAAGAGAATCAACGTGTGATGTTCGAGCCCAACAATAGATGGCAGACGCATACAAAGTATGTGTCACAACACCGTAACAACAAAGAAAGGTATGCAGTTCCTAATAAAGAACGGAGGCAAGGTTGGCTAAGTGTGAGGCAGTGTTCACTCCAAAACCGGAAGAAAGAACGGGAATTTCTCCTTTCGACCCTCACATACCCAGCCAGCTTGGTGTCATGCTTAATCATAGGGTCTGCTCCTCGTCAGGTCGGCGACTGTGATACCGGACGGGGACCCTATGAGGGGCTCTTTAGCGGAGATCTTTCATTCGATGCTGTTTGGTGCAGAAGGTGTGAGGGACCTAAAGTGTGTAGATGTGAGGGTGTGGGTCACTAGACCATGTGAGGATTAAAACA